>NW_017100164.1:1706155-1719380 GCF_001263275.1 Habropoda laboriosa
TAATTCTTACTCCGAATCCATTTTATGGATGATTTATGGGTGGATATGTAGATAACATATTTACTGGAATTTATCTACACTGCTTTTTAAACGATGAAGTGGTTTACAGAGTTTATCAGATAAACAATTACCCTTAATCGTCGATTGTACACAGAATTCGATTTGCAAAAGTGTTTTCAGTTCCCAGATATCAGCTTATCATTCATAAAATCTATGAAATCATCGATGAATATTTCCAGTAATGTTTTGCGGAAAATTTGTTCCATCACTAAACATGTCATATACTTCCCTACATCGCGCAGAAGTTTCCTGCGATGAAATACAATTCTAAAATTGTCATGTTATTGTTCAAGTTACGAATCGCAAAATCAAGTTCGAAAGAAAAGATCTGATTTTTCGAAGTGACCTGATTTTTTGGAAAGACCTAATTTCTCAAGATCTGATTTTTCGATACGATCTAATTTTTCGAAAAGACTCGATTTTATGGAAAGACCTAATTATTCGAAAAGATCTAATTTCTCAGGATCTGATTTTTCGAAGAGACCCAATTTGTCAAGAAGATCCGATTTTTCGAAAAGACTCGATTTCATGGAAAGGCCTAATTTCTCAAGAAGATCTGATTTTTCGAAGAGTCCTAATGTTCGAACCTAAATTTTCAAAGATTCGCGATAATGTGTTTCCGAGTCACGGTCAGTCATAGGCTCCTCGTTAATTTAATCGACAGTGTAACGCGCGAAAAATCGTGGGAAGTGAAGGGTTAAGATCGCGGCACACGAGTGTGCGTACGATTCTCGTGGCAAGCGGTGACGGGGCGTTCGTTTTATCAGAACGAGGCGTCGACGGGCATCGACACTCTGTTATCAGGCCACGAGGATTTCGCTTAATCGTTTTTACGTTTTAGGGTCGTCCTATCGTGTCACCTCCCGGTTTTTTATTGTCCTCGCGACTCCTCTGTTTCCCGTGTGTTGGACGACCATCGATAATGACAATGTCATCACAAACCTTTGTTTTTCAACCGTGATATTCGTTTTTGTGCAAATGAACTCTCTGAAAATTGTTTTTTCTCTCTCACGTGTCGTAAAACATATTTGTCGAATATCAATTCCAGAGATAGAGCGATAGACTTTTATTCTTTTTATTTTCAATCTCCGCTCACGAGTGCTTTTAAAAATAATTTCTCACGAATCGTAAAAAAATCGTTTCTGCTTTTGCTGTGTTTCTTGCATTTCTTGATCGAATTTTTTAGAAATAATTATTTTATGCTATAATAAGAGATTTTTTTGGTGGTTGTATAACATGTGATAATAAGTTCAATAGCGATATATTTTATAACAATAATTTCATAATAACTATAAACACACGTAAAAAGGAATAATGATAATCTGATCAACGGTCTCTTATTATATCTCGCAATTAATTCTCACGCGCTCTCTGATATCAATAACAACGAGGTTCTACTGTTTTTACTCCCTGTTACTCTGTATGATCCGCTCGTTTTCCAAATCTCGAGACGATTCAACAAACACACATTCACGCCATCACTCGCAACATATTATTAAACCAATTCCACATTTTTTTTGGATAATTGGAGACGTAAAACTGTTTCTTTTTTCCAAGAAATGTTTGCTTTTCGTGCTTCCTCTTTTCGATAGAATTTTTTATAAATCGTTTTACCATTTCGTAGAGGACTTTGTGGGACAATACGAGAGGTATAGTTATGTTTGTCTAAGATAGACTATTTCTTCCATCGATGTCTGCCACTTTGTCGTATTTCTAGATATTAGCTTATCATTCCCGTTGATATTGCGTTGCTGCTGCGTAACGAATCGGCACGTGGGAAATTGCGGATATACATATGTATACACGGAGTGAACTGATCGTCATACAACGTCGGCTAGTTTAATAAATTGAGAAAAATCGTTTTCATGCTGTTTCATCCAGTGTCCATTCTCGTTCTGCTTAATGTTATCGCAGCATTTAACAACATTCTCTGTAAATGAATATTAATCGCTTTTTCTAATTCAAGAATGGCATAGCTCAATATCGCATAACATTCCAAATTATAGTATAAAAAATAACAAACAAAAAGTATCTGTAATATTTGACGTGTAAACAGTGACGAAGTGAAAAGTTTACCCCTTTGAAGCAATTTTCTCTCGTTTATGCTCGTTCGATAGGTCGACGCGGTATTTAAAATGTGCAAAAATCGCTCTAAATCATGCAACGTTCCAGATTAAAATATAAAAATAATAAAAAAAATATCATCTTTAACCCTTCGACAGTTTGTCCCGTAAGAAACTCGAGCACAGAGTCAAGTAAATAACTGTTTAACTCAGGAGAGACCCTTAGGAAGAAAGTTCGAAAGGGTCGAGAATATTATTATCATAACAACGTCCTAGGGTTCTGTATCCCCTATTTCAAAAACGATCACACGTGGCGCAACTATTAAAGAGACACATACGTGCAAAATCTAAATTTCTTTTACCGTAATTCGCAGTTTTATTAGACTGTCGAAGGGTTAATTTTTTTTTCGTATAAACGGCGACGAAATAAAAAAGTGTTTACGCCGATGCTTGTTTATGCTCGTTCCATAGTTTCACGTGGTATTTAAAATGTGAAAAGTCACGAGGTTTAGAAAATACGCGTGGTTTCCAGGGGCCTCGCGACACTAATCGTCGGAAGCGCTATTCCGCCCACACAGCGATGACATCTTCTTTAACGATACCGTTTCCCGCCGTTTGCTCCTTCGACCTTTCGATATCGACTATCCATCTGTCGTTCGATCGATAATAGCTCGTAGTTTCTGTTTGATCCCTTTTCATTGGGAAACGATTCCATGTGCGTAGGCAAAGTGATTGTTGACGTAATCGGGAAATGATTTTCGATAAACAAGGTTCGTGTGTTTGAAGTGTTTGGAAATGGAAAATAAATGGAAAAGGAATTTCTATTTTAAGGTACACGGTATTCTTGCAAAATATCCTGGAATGTGTGTATTTAGTTGTAGTAGCTTTAGCGATGGTATAGCAATAGAGTAGTTTTTAAATCGAAATGAGAGGTAATTTTTCAAAAATGTACTTAGGATTGAAATTGAAATGATTAAAATCGTAGATATTATAAAATGATTAAAATTAAAATTTGAAACATTAGAACGTAATCTGATCTAATCTGGAATTGACTAGTTTCCATAATTAATAAAGGAAATATATTAAGATTGGCAGACACTTCGATTTTCTTCTCTCTTATACTCGCTATTAATAAACGATTACACGTTCCATGTATTTATCAATCGAATTCTAACATATCGTACGGAAATATGAACGAGTCAGTTACAAGTGTTTTATACCAGTCCTCGTAGGAAATTCATAAACGAAAGGAAAATTTCTATTCTAAAACACACAGCAAAAGAAAAAAAAGAAAGAAAAATTCGTAAGTTGGAAAAATTCAAGACTGTACGTCGAATCTTCGTGTAGTAGAATTGCCAATGACACTGGAACGAATCGACCATTACGACGTTCTTGGATTAGCCTTCGTACAACATTTAATTACTCAATAGTGCCAATCACGAGGAACGGAGCAGCTCGATTATAAACGAGATGACGCAGTTTGTAAGCGGTTTGAACCGTTGGAATGGATAATAAAACAGGCTTTATTTATCCTTCGTTAGAGATCGCAGGTCGCACTTTTAATATCGCGATTCGATTTTGATAATGGAGCGCTGTTTCTCGGTGGCGTTATTCACGTCGCCGCTGGTGGGAATTGAAAACGTTTCAACCGGCTCGAATCGACGATAATTCAGTTTCTCGTCGGCAATAGCATCGCGAACGAGTCTCGGCGACTCGAGTCGTGATTGCGTATCGATCACTTTTCTACCGACAGGCACGAAAGACTCTCTCTGTGTATAATACACTCTGTTCCATCTCGAATTCACATGGGACACGATGCACTCGGGCCTTTTTTGCACATGTTTCCAGCGATTTATCGCTGTCTGTTGTATCGAGGGAAATTTAATGGAAGAAAGGGGAAAAGAACGAGAGGTGGAGTTACCAAGGTACATAATGTTTTGTGATACTTTAGAATTTATTGCTCGTTTAAAAATTATTTCGAGTAGTTTAACGTTATGGATAAATTCAATGCTCGTTTGGGAGCTGTTTTATGAAATTTGAAGCTCTTATGGATTCACGAGTACATTCGATATTTATACGAAAGAAGAATTCAGTGGAAGAAAGAGAAAAGAACGAGCCTTGTAGGTTGAAGTTAACGATGGATACAATGTTTTGTGATATTTAATGTTACGAATGAATTCATTGTTGATTGAACACTTATTTTGCGAAATTCAAAGCTACGGATAGATTCAATACTGATTTAAGTATACAAAGTTCAGAAATTTCGGGCCGTCTGAAATCATGAACATTCTTCTCACAAAATTACAAATCGAAATTACACAAAATTATACAAATCAAGTAAAATTCCAGCATTCGTATACGATATTCGTCGAGCCAAATCTCCATTATTAAGTTGCTCTAAAAAAATTGATACAATTACCAGAAACACCCAATCCTCAATTTCAAAAGTCCAATTAATACAGAAATAAAAGTGCGACTTGCGATACGTGCAACAATCTCCAACAGAAGAAAGAAAACTAAAAATATCAACTCTCTCAGACACTCTGAAAATTCGTGTTCAGTCCTACCTCCCCGAAAAAGAAACGAAAAGTAAAAACTCTCGAGACTAGTGTTCAGATAAATCTGCAAGAATCTCCAATAAAAACAAAAAAAAAAAAGATCAACTCCCTCAATCACTCTCAAGATTCGTGTTCAATCCCACCCAAAAAAAAAAAACAAAGAAAAAAAGACAATAGTAGCTCGGTCCAGGGAGACTAGCGTTCAGATGAATCACTCGACGAATTGCACAGGCAGAATCGAAGTGACGGAAGAAGGGGAAGTTCCGCGGACATTCACACGTGGATGCTGTGGCCCGTGTTGGGGGATGACGGGCTGAGCCCAACGTCGCCCCCGGCGTCGGCAAGCGTCAAGGGGGTGAACAAACTGGCGCCCCTGCTGCTCTGCGCCCCGTGCAAGCCCAGCAGCCACCGGAAGAACCAGAATTCCACGCAGTGGTACGTGCAGCAGGTAAACACACAGACTGGCAACAGATTCATCATTCGTTTTGTTCCCTCGTTCAACCACCTTTTTTTCGTCTCTCCCACTCTCTCTCTCCCTCTCTTTTTTCTCTTGTATTTCTTTTTTTTTTTTGCTCTCTTCAACAATGATTTTCCTCCTTTCGGTTGTTCGTCGATGTTTCTTCCTTTGTGTACTCTTGCCTGATGGATTTCTTTTTCCCTTTCTGTATTTTTCGTTTCGTGGCCTCTTTCAGTTTCTCGTGTTTTATGTCGTAGTTGTTGGAGTAAATCCTGTGGAGTCGCGTTTCGAACTGGAGAGTTCGACACGACGTCGAACGTGACTTTTTGAGTACACACGAGAGTGTTCCTCGGGTTTGTTGGAGAATTGATTTGAAAGTAGCTTCTGAGTGGAACTTTTTCTGTGAAGATTTTGAAAAAATTGGGAGATTCGACGAAGGAAGGAGTGGGGTTGTAGGTTTAGAGCGGAATTTTTGGGAGATTTGCGGATTTTGGGACTGTAGAAGTGGGCTTTTAACGATTTTAACGAAAATTGATTTTCGTTCGTTTTGAAGGCACAACCGGGATTTCAGGTTTAAAGTGGAAATTTTTACCGAGGAATGTTTGCGAGATTCGTGGATTTTGGGACTGTAGAAGTGTGATTTTAACGATTTTAATTCATTTTGAAGACACAACTGGGGTTTCAGATTCAGAGTGGAATTTTTTGCCGTGTAATGTCTGGTAGATTCGTGCATTTTGGGACGTTGTTTGCAAAGGGGGAAAGGAGTAGATATCGTGGAGTCACTTGGTTAAATGTTGGAGTGGAGACCGTTGTGAAATCTCTTAATGATTTTTCCACAAGAATTTAATTTGAATATTTTTCGGAGAAATGATCGTTGTAATTAAACACTTAAGAACACAAAGAGTAGATAACACAGAAAATCTTCGCAGAAGAAATTTTTTCTAAGAAAAAGATGAATAGTACCGTGACACTTGCAATTGCTAGGAAACTTAGAGATAGCGGGTCAATAAAAATCATGTTCTTTCGTTTGATCCGCTTCCGATGATTCGACATAATTGGATGAAACCCCTGGAACACTTACTTGTCGAACCCACGGCTCGAGACCCGATTCTACTCGGTTAGAAAGTGTCGAAACTTCGTTTTCCTTGTTAATGCGATTGTTTCGGTATTGAGTAAGTTAGATTGTGCCGATCATATCTGACAAATTGCGTAAAATTCTGCCGGAACGATTCAGGGATTCGTCAAGCTTACACATTGAATCACAGAATCAAATTTCTAACGAGTGAATTTCAAATTTTCAATTAATATCGTTAACGATAGAATCATTCGCGAGTATTTTATATATTTTCGGCAGAGAAAAAATTCGATAAATATAAACGATAAATCTTTTCGTTCACGATAAATCATCCTATTTTTGGACATAGATTCGATGTTATTCGCAATGTTTGGTTAACTGTACGTAATCTATAATGTGATTGCAAGGAGTTTGCGGTACACGCTGATAAGCTATCAGAACACATTGCTTTCGCACGTAGAATTTGTTTAGCATCTTTCTGCGAGCGGTAAGTGTGTCACTTTCGTTGGTGTGCATGCCTGAACGTTTATTCTAATCGTAGTTACTGTTTACCTCGTGCATGAGAACGAGAGGAGAGCGTCGAGTTTCATCGCTGAATCATCAACATGTGTACCTACATTGCACATAAGCGACACGAGGGAATTTCCAGATTTTTCTGTCACTTTTCTTCACTTCTCATGTGAGACAGAGTTACAAATGAACTTTTAAACAAATTGTTTTTATGACTTTTCTGCAGAATATTGAAATTCCTGAAAATGGCACTGAGATAATGTTCAAAATGAATTGTTAAAAAATGTTTGCATTCTAGCGTATGATTTTTCCGCAGAATATTCAAATTCCTAAATACGGCAGTGGGATGAGGTTGAAAATGAAGTTTTCAGAAATTTTTGCACTCGAACGTACAATTTCTGCGCAGGAATTCAAATTTCTATGTGATAGGGTTCGTCGAGAATAGAGTTAAAAATGATTTTTTTCTCACTTTTGCATTCTAATGTACGATTTTCCGCAGATTATTGAAATTCCTGAAAATGACACCGAGGCGGGGTTAGAAATAAATTTCAGATAATTTCCATATTCGAAGGTATAATTAGTTAAAAGTATTCTAAGAAAATGTTCACATTAGAATTTCCAAAAATGGTGAAGCTAAGTCGTGTTTCCAGTACGAAGCATACTTGGCGGTAAATAAAAGTCGACACTTTCCCAAGTGAGGGTTTATCTAGCAAGAAAAGAACATTTCTCGCTGAACTTTTTCTACTCGCGAATGTTCGTAATTATAAGTAAACGTTCCGCGAATTCGTTCTCCACGTGAAAAGAAATCCGTAAGAGGTCAGAAGTATTGTGCAGGGGAAAAAGAAGATCTGACAAGAAAAATAGCCAAAGAGGCTGGAGAAAGTGTGATCCACAGAAGGCTAGCTTCCAGTGTTGGAATTAACATAAAGACGAAACCATTGTCCTACCTTCTCAAACAAGAGTACAAAAGTTCCTCCGTTTTAATTCGAAATCCAGGACAAAAGGGATCCTCGTGTTCTTCAAACATTCTCAGACTTCTTAGCAAATTTTCCCATTCTTTCAAAAAAATGTTTCGTTACTAAGCTTCTCTTGCGCGATTTTTTTTTCTCCACATATTCATCACGCGTTGCATCTATTTCGAAGTGTAGAACGTTCCGTGCAAATATTTCCTTTTGGATGAATAAAGGATAAATCAGCGAAGGATGAAAGTACAATTAAGCGTCAGAAAAATGACGCGAATCAGAAGAATTGTAAATTCACGAAGGACTGTGACTCACTTTTCGTGAGTTTTGTGCGTGTTCTCTGTATACTTTCCGATCATTGTGCGCACGTGGAAGTGGTTTAATCGGGCAATCAGGGTCAGAGTGTCATCGGAACTGTATCGTTGTCGTTAATGGCCATACGGAGGGAACCGTGTGCAAACAAAAACTGGAATACGGTTACGTTGACCCAGTTGGCGGTGAATAAAGTCCCTTTCATAAAGAAATTGATGCACACTCGTGCAATTCACCGTATAGAAAATAAATCGGTACAAATTGAAAACACACGTCGTCGAAAAATATTGAAAAATGATTTCCTAACATTATCACTGTTTACCATTTTTCTCTGTATCGGAAAAATGTTGAATTTTTACCGGAGGAAAGTGTGTTTCGGACTTTTAACATTTTGCGAGAATTCTGTCACTGAGGGTACTTATGAAAAGTTAGGTTAAATTTGAAGGATCGAATAATTGCTCGTTAAGTGAAAGAAAATAAGGGTGTTCGGCAAAGAAATTCCATTGAAAAGGTAAAAACTGAAATGGACACTTGGAAACGTGACATTTTCCATTCAAGATATGATAATTTCCTTCTGCGTCTTGGTATTGTTTAGTTTTACATCAATTACCTGATTTTCAGCCTACTTAGGCAGCCACTGTGCGTCAATCCACGTGATATTTTTACCACAGGCTTGTCAGAATGCTAAATTATGTCAGGAACAACAAACGTACCGTTTGCATGATTAAAGAGTTTTCGTTTTGCCTCGTACCGGATAAGTTTCGTTTACTTTTCCACGCTTCTATGCTCGAAACTGCGAAATACCGATATCTCTAGTTGACTTCTTTTTTTTTTTTTTTTATCTCCAGTTGACTCATAGATATGTAGTGCAAATCGATGATTAGGGGTACGTGACTTTTAAAAAGATTATGTCACGATCAAACGGTGCTTTTAACGAGGAAAGTTTCTTTTTAAACGTTGCAATTATTTTCGATCGAGCAAATTATTAATTGTTCAATTTAAAATTCTAACGTCTGTCTATTGGCGATATATTTTTATTTCGTTTTAAACGTTGCAACTTTTGCAACGATGGGACAAATTTTTAATCGACGAACTTTTCGTTTTAACCCTTCGACAGTTTATCTCGTGTGAGACTCGGGCAAAGCGTCAAAAGGAAGAAACGTAACTTAGGAAGAAAGTTAAAAAGGAACTAGTTATTATTGTCATAACTATGATCATACCCGACGTAATTATTAAAAAAAAAATACGCGTGAGATATACATTTCTTTTTTACCGTAATTCGTAATTTTATTAGACTGTCAAATGGTTAATTATAATTCAGACGTCTGTCTACTGGAGGTAACTTTCGATGGTTTCACTTTTCAGTCCTTTCTATCTTGCAATTATTATTAGAATTATGGTAATAAATTAAAAGATATTATTTTAATTATGAATCTTCTTTACTTTGATACGCGAGGAAGGCACGTCGCTATGCTATCAATCAAACAAACATCAACAAGACGCAGAGAAAAAAAAAACTTATCAGCGTCACCCATACTAAACAGATGATTACTATGTTATTTCTATATATATTTATATTAATCTGTCTCAGTGTGTTGATTATTTTTGCTGTTACTATTACACAGACACATACTCATTTCTCCTTATAATCCAACAATTATCGTCGATGAGACAAGTTTTTAATTGGTGAATTTCACTTTTTTCGCTCGACAGTGTAACAATTCTCGTAAACAGAAATTCTGGGATTCGTCGGAAAGAAAAATTGTAGGACGTGGTAATAAGTTAAAAGTGCATACAACGTGGAGATATTTTGCAAAGAGATCGAAAGTGTAACGCGTGTCCCGCGAAGACAAAGGAATTCTCCTGGCTCTCGCGGGAATTCTATTAAGCACAAGTTGCTGCCGGTTTCCGGTCAGGCAACGCATAATTACACGGCTCTGTAAGTCGGTACGCAAAGTACGATTCCAGATAAGTAATTAAACGAACTGCTGGCAGGAGCCACGGTGACTCATGTACCGGTAAGTAAGGTGTCAAAGCACCTTCAGCCACTTCACGTTCCCGTTTCACGCTGTGCATGTAACCCAATTTCTAGGATAAGCGAAAAAAATTGCAACGTTTCAAGAAAACGGCGGAGAAGAAAATTTGACAATTTTTCCCAATGGACGAAAAGTTAGAACGTGAGCAAAATATAAAATCATGAAAGAGTAGTTCCAATAGAATTGATATGCAATTTTAACTTGTTGCTACATCTTGCACTTTTTCTTTCAGACAAATCTCCGAATTTCCTTTTTACGAAAATTCCCGAATTCTCACTTACAAATCTTCAAATACTTATTCTTTATTCATTTTACGGGACAAACTTATCGAGACAGAATCAAGTAGAAAAAGAGATAGGAAATAGTTTGAAGAATTCACCTACATAGTTGAGATGAATGTGTAAATGTCGAAAGAATGTATGGAAACTGAGAAGGCGTGCTATAGGGAAAAAGAAGAGAGCAGAGATCAGCGATTAAATATGAGAATGTAAAAAAAAAATATAATAAAGTATTAACTATAAATAAATTAAATAAGTTAAAAAAAAGCTCTCAGAACGATATGAATGAAAGAAACACAGAAAATGAGTATACCACTTAACAAATTAATATCTATCATCTCGACAACTTTCGAACCGGTAGATCGCACCAGGCCGATAACGTCACTCGACTAAACCGATCCCCTAATTACCTTAACCCTTCTCCCATCTGAAATTATAATTCATCGGGTCGCTATCTGACGATCGAAAGAACACGGTGGAGTTAATAGCACGTGTCCTTCGAATTTGATTAAGAAAGAATAGAGGCGAGCCACTGCTGCTACCATTGACCCTGACTTCTCTTTCGAGGAGTTTCGGTAGGAGTTAACACGTTTCGGCCGCATTGTGCACCTCTCTATTGAGGTGTCGTGAAAGTACACACAGACCGTACGCGAAGTGGCTTTTGTCAAAGGCATCAACAAAGCTTCGCTTTATCAGAGCTGGTTCTTTGAACTTCCGCCGGTCGTGTCTTGGTATCCACGCGACCGTCCCCTTTTTCCCTTGTTTGATCGCCCAGGTATTATGTATCCTTCGGTTAGTTGACGCTTTCAACCTGACAATTGGGCAAGGTGAATCATTCTTTTCAAATGCTGGTTTATTTTTGGCGGATGAATTGAACGGAGGAAGGATCTTGTTAACTTAGAAACGAAACGGTTGGAATATGGAGATACGCTTGTGGTACTGTGTTGTGGTTGAATTAATTTTTTTTTTACTCAAGGTGAAGATATTTGTGCCGAGGTATCTTTGTCGTAAATGGTACCTTGTTTCGATATTTTTCGTTTGTGTGATACTTTTTTCTTGAAAGATTGTTCTTCTTTGTGAGAACCAAATAAAAGTGGATAGAATAAAGGATATTCTAAATAAATAGTAGATAAGACTTCACTTTTTGATTAAAATTCATTTGCATTTTTTGTTGATGAGAGATAATTGCAATTATTGAATTTCGCTTTTTCGTTTGAAAATATCTAATATCTTTCTGTTGATGGTATTTTATAACGATTACAGTTTTCTGTTGTTCCAACGTTGCACTTTTTGTTCACAGGAGAAAGTTAGATAATACTAAAAAATAACAGTTTGTGTATTTTCCAAATTGAGGGAGAAATTTTTCGAATAAAAATTGCCATCAGCCTTTCTATTAACCTTCAATTCAATTTTCGTATCAGCTTACAATAAGAGACTTCATGTATAGAGAAATTATTGATTGAACAAATTTCTACCAGAAATATTCACTCTATTATCTAATTTTTATTACTCCACCCTTTATATCACGTTTCACCCGATACATTATCAACTGAATGAACATCTAATTTCAACCTGTATAGCCATTGTACCTAACCTAACCTAACCACCACTTTCCCAATTGATTGAAGCCTTTCAGTACCCAAAAAGGGTGTAGAAACATTTACATCGACTATCGATCGAAATAACAAAATCGAGGGAATTAGGTCAGAAGACTATTCTAATTCGTGTACCATCGTGTTCCTGCACCGTGGGTGCATGAGTCAAAAATAAAATTATCGACGGGCGAAAGTAAAAACGCGAGGAATGTACGGCCCACGAGATCTTCCGTGACGGTAATGCGAAAGAGTAACATGTGTGCAGAAACCACTGGAGGAGGATTAGATCACCGCGCGGATTTATCTAACAGGCTTCGGAAAATTGTTGCTGAGAGCGTTGCGAAACCGTTTAACCGAATGACTGTTATCTCTACTTTGCACCGCGTGGCTCTCCTCTCTCTCCCTCTTTCCCCCTTTCTCTCTTTTTGTTTCTCTTTTTACCCTTCTGTCACTCTTTTCCGCTTTCTTTCTCCTTCTTCCTCCCCTCTGTGTCTCCAATCCTCTCTCTGTCTCTCCCCTCCGTATGTCTCTCTTTCTCTCTAGTTCTCTCTTTTCCTCTATTTTTCTGTGTTTCTATTCCCTTTTCCTCTTACCCTATTTCCGTTTCCCTGTTTCTCTATTTTTCTATTCCCTTTCTCTCTCTCTATTTTTCTATTCCCTTTCTTTCTTTTTCTATTTTTTATTTTTCTACTCATCACTGTCTCTCCCTCTCTCTCGTGTTGATCCTTTTATTGCAATGCGAGTTTCTAATATTCGTACGTAATAATTATACATAGATCTTATTTATAGCGGTACAATCGTTCCTTCAGATCTCAAATCGAGGATATTGCTGTCCCTCGATGCTTGCCCTCGAACTGAATAGAATCGACCCACCCAGTTTGGTTGCTCTTATCGTCGCCACTTCTTCTCTTTTCCAGTTGTAAATTCAATGGAATCACCATATGCTACGGTTATATTGTGAGAAATGGCAAGTTTCTCCATTTGATACTGTGATTATTGTGCAATTGACGGTGTAATTTGGGATACGTTTATAGTTCAGTATAATTCTTCCTTTAATTAATAGATTCTTTGACTCAGTGTTGAAGCAAAGTACAAAATACTAAGGCGGCCACAAGAAAATACATTTTAAGCATAGGATTATAGTATTATGCTTTATAATTTTTTTTTTCAATTGAAAATAATGTCTAGCTAGCTATGACGTTCAAAATTTTTAGTTGACAACATTTATTTTAATTATTCTAAACATTTGAGGCACTCCAGTCACTGATGACCACCATGGCCACATCGAGGAAACAATCTAACGTTAAAACTTATTGAGT
>NW_017100164.1:1720281-1750422 GCF_001263275.1 Habropoda laboriosa
TTACAATAATGAAGTTCTGTAAGAAAAATATATTATTAAATTGGAATAGGAGAATATATTGTTAGAATATCTTTTTTATTTATATTTTATTTTCATATTTAAAATCGTAGTATCGAAGTTCTGTAAGAAAAATATATTGTTAAATTGGAATAGGAGGATAAATTGTTAGGATATCTTTCTTATATGAAATCGTAGCAATGGAATACCTAATTAAACCTCTGATAATGAAACTCATACCTCAACTCAAGGCAAAATTCTTTTTCGAACAGGAGAAAATTGAACTCTTATGTGAGCTCGAAATATTTACCTAAATCGATCATCGATAAAATTGTTAAATAGATTTTATTCCTACCCTGAACCTTATCAGTACTCTCGGTACTTTTTATCTCGTCAGAATTGGCAACAATAGGCTTTGAGAACTGATCTCTACGATCAAGAACGCCCAGGCAATTTATTTTCATTTTATTTAGTAAGGAAAACCGCGAATTTATTACAATTTAACAAAATTTCGCTGGAACACTGAAACAGAATATAAATTAGATTGACAAGATAAATAATTCATGCGACTCACCATTCGTAACCTTTGAGATACCCTTAGTGACCCATTTCAGTCCTCCCAGCCTTCGATTTTGACTCACAATTCACTTGGAAGCTTCTCTCAGACCCATGAAACTTTTGCAATTCCCTCAGTGGACCATTGAATTTCCCTCAGCCTTGAATTTTCATCCCACCAGTGGTCCACAATGATAGATCGAAAGATCCAAAGCCAATGCCCAAGACCCACCAGACTTGGAAAGCTGTGAAAGGGTGACGCGCGAAAAGTGGAGTACGAATCGCGATTTATTTTCATTTTCAGGGATTTTGTTTAGTACCCGAAACCGCGAATTTTTATTATCCTCCATATTTTCCTGTAGTTGATTTTAGTTGGGACATTTAGCAAAAATTCAAAAAAGAAAAGAGAAAAGAAACGCAAAAATGGAAAAAGGGACGAAGCTATTTATCAAACGCGACGCGACGTGATAAATTCTCGTATCGATCGAAAGTAAATGGGAAAATTGTCTCTAAATTGTAATTAACGCGGTATACTACTTCGATACTCTAATAATGGGAGGGCGTTTGCACCATTAGTGCAGTAGAGTCCATCCAGTTCTTCTTTGACCTCTTGGTAGTTCAGCTTCGACATGCACATGCACACACATATATAACCAACCACCAAACCCTCAAAAAATTCACTCACAATTCGCAGATTAAGCAGCTGGGCTCTGCAACGTAGATTTGGCTGCCTGGCTGCATTGCCTCCTTCCTTCCTTCCTTCCTTCCATCCTCTCAGATCGTCATCCTTCCGCAAATCATTCCAGTTCCTCGTCGTTGATTTCCCAAGACTCACAGACTCACAAAATGTGAGTCACTGTGGAATGGACGACGCGAAAAGTATTTCGAAACGCGATTTATTTAAGAGGGGAAACCGCGATATTATATTATTCTCGATTTTTAGAATCAAGTTAACTTTAAATAGAATAAACGTAAAAAAAAGAAAAGAGATATGAAATAAACACGATGTATATAAAGCAAAAGAATAAACCGCGAATTGATATCTTTCCCGAATCTCTAACGCAAGTAAATTTGAAGGAGGGTATCGATTAAACGCGTAAAAATATTCAATATAAAGCGAACTAGGGATGAAGCTATTATAATACTCAATGCAACGACTCTAGTATTTACTAAAATTCAAAAATTCTCGTATATATTCCGAAAACCGATTTTTAATTGCGAAACACTACTGAGACGGTTTAATTTGGGGCAGCCAGCTCATATTTCAGCTGGCAATATACAACACAACTAACTACTAAACCAAATCACCAGAAAAAAAACCCATTTTTGTAACTCACTGTTCGCTGATTAAACAGCTAAGCTCTGCAACGTGGATTTGACTGCATTTTCTCCTTCCTTCCACTCAGATCGTCATCCTTCCTCTCAGATCATTACAGCCCCTCAGTGTTCATTTTCCAAGACTCACAGACTCACAAAATTCGAGTCACTGTGGAATGGACGACGCGAAAAGTACTTCGAAACGCGATTTATTTCAATTTTATTCAGAAAGGGAGAAACCGCAAATTTGTATTATTTTCAATATTATTATTGAACTAAACTTTCGTAGAACGCGAGTGAAAAATTGAAAGAATCAAAAGAAAAAACGCGAATTCGTATCTTTTTCGATTCTAAAATATAAGAAAATTTGAATAAAATACGCGACGAGAATTGGGGAGAAGCATAAGTTAAACGCGTAAAAATATTCAATAATAAACGAACTAGGGATGAAGCTATTATTTCAATACGCGATGCACTGACTCTAGTATTTACTAAAATTCAAAAATTCTCGCATAAATTCCGAAAATAGATTATTAATTACGGTAAACTACTGAGACGGTTTAATTAAGGGTGGGCATGGTGCTGCTTTAGTTTGAAATGATTTATAAACACATAATTAACAGAGGAAAAACCGTGAAACGGCAAAACGTCAACATTCTAATTGTTATAACATGTAAACAAAACTTTAAATTTAGTGTAAACAGAAAAAATATATAATACAATTTATTTCACGGTATTGCAACAAATAAACGTTGAATCAATATTTAATTCGTATAAAAACAATTATTTAACGTAATAATTTTACCTTCACTATGGCTATTTTTAATCTACGACCACAGGTCAACCTGATTTCTAATCCTTACGAACTTTAAATTCAGTCTAAACTGAGAAAATATATAATACAATTTATTTCACGGTATTGCAACAAACAAACGTTGAATAGATTCTTAATTCGTATAGAAACATTTATTTAAAATAATAATTTCACCTTCACTATGGCTATTTTAAATTTACGACCAAGGGTCAACCTGATTTTTAATCCTCCGAACTTGATTTCACAACGAGAAAGTAATAAGATCGTTGAAACGTACTTATTTGTCAAAGAAACTTGCAAAAATGTATAAATAATAATATGTAATGTTTTAACAAATTTTTGGAAGTATAAATTAATAATAAAATTGTGAAAATTAATAAATTATACGTTATTATAACATTAATAGAATTATGACTAAACCGAAGTTCGAAGTCGAGTATTTAAAGTCTGATATTACGTGCCTAGCGAGTGCCGGTAATTGTTAAAATTTGTTTAATAATTAGTAATAGAAATTCTAATTGATTCTAATGTATACAAGTGTTACAAGAAGGCTGAGTGTGTACAGGGTGGACATAGACTAGCTAGTAGCCCCCGACCACTCTATTCACATCTCAGAACCTTCAGGTCAAAATACGCCGCGAAGTGTCTAGGGCCCAGTATAAAGGGTAAATGATTTCGCGGGACATCGGCGGGTCCTTATATACCTGCGGTACCCTCTCCCCAAAGTCATTAGCAAAATCGTCGGTTAGGTCAGGCGGGAAATTTTCGCGGGAGATTTTCGCGGGAGATTTCCGATATCGTAACACGGTATAATTTATCAATTTTCACAATTTTATTAAAAATTTATACTTCCGACAATTTGTTATAACATTGCATATAACAATTTATACGTTTTTACAATATTCTTCAATGGAAACATAGGTTTTAGCGTTCTCGTTACTTACTCGTGGTTAAATTAATTTCGTAGGGATTAAAAATCAGGTTGACCTGTGGTCGTAGATTAAAAATAACCATAGTACAGCTAAATTTATCGTGTTAAATAATTCTTCTTACACGAATGAAAAATGTATTCAACGTTTGCTTGTTACAATACCATGAAATAAATTATATTACACATTTTCTCTATTCACACTGAATTTAAAGATTATAACGATTAAAAATCAAGTTGACCTGTGGTCATTTATCAAGAATAATCATAATAAAGCTGAAATTATTGTGTTAAATAATTTTTTTAATACGAATTAGGAATTTATTCAACGTTTGCTTGTTACAATACCATGAAATAAATTATATTATACGTTTTCTATATTTACACTAAATTTATCGTTCTATTCTAACAATTTATTTCATGGTATTGTAACAAGCAAACGTTGAATACATTTTTCATTCGTGTAAGAAGAATTATTTAACACGATAAATTTAGCTGTACTATGGTTATTTTTAATCTACGACCACAGGTCAACCTGATTTTTAATCCCTACGAAATTAATTTAACCACGAGTAAGTAACGAGAACGCTAAAACCTATGTTTCCATTGAAGAATATTGTAAAAACGTATAAATTGTTATATGCAATGTTATAACAAATTGTCGGAAGTATAAATTTTTAATAAAATTGTGAAAATTGATAAATTATACCGTGTTACGATATCGGAAATCTCCCGCGAAAATCTCCCGCGAAAATTTCCCGCCTGACCTAACCGACGATTTTGCTAATGACTTTGGGGAGAGGGTACCGCAGGTATATAAGGACCCGCCGATGTCCCGCGAAATCATTTACCCTTTATACTGGGCCCTAGACACTTCGCGGCGTATTTTGACCTGAAGGTTCTGAGATGTGAATAGAGTGGTCGGGGGCTACTAGCTAGTCTATGTCCACCCTGTACACACTCAGCCTTCTTGTAACACTTGTATACATTAGAATCAATTAGAATTTCTATTACTAATTATTAAACAAATTTTAACAATTACCGGCACTCGCTAGGCACGTAATATCAGACTTTAAATACTCGACTTCGAACTTCGGTTTAGTCATAATTCTATTAATGTTATAATAACGTATAATTTATTAATTTTCACAATTTTATTATTAATTTATACTTCCAAAAATTTGTTAAAACATTACATATTATTATTTATACATTTTTGCAAGTTTCTTTGACAAATAAGTACGTTTCAACGATCTTATTACTTTCTCGTTGTGAAATCAAGTTCGGAGGATTAAAAATCAGGTTGACCCTTGGTCGTAAATTTAAAATAGCCATAGTGAAGGTGAAATTATTATTTTAAATAAATGTTTCTATACGAATTAAGAATCTATTCAACGTTTGTTTGTTGCAATACCGTGAAATAAATTGTATTATATATTTTCTCAGTTTAGACTGAATTTAAAGTTCGTAAGGATTAGAAATCAGGTTGACCTGTGGTCGTAGATTAAAAATAGCCATAGTGAAGGTAAAATTATTACGTTAAATAATTGTTTTTATACGAATTAAATATTGATTCAACGTTTATTTGTTGCAATACCGTGAAATAAATTGTATTATATATTTTTTCTGTTTACACTAAATTTAAAGTTCTGTTTACATGTTATAACAATTAGAATGTAGACGTTTTGCCGTTTCACGGTTTTTCCTCTGTTAATTATGTGTTTATAAATCATTTCAAACTAAAGCAGCACCATGCCCACCCTTAATTAAACCGTCTCAGTAGTTTACCGTAATTAATAATCTATTTTCGGAATTTATACGAGAATTTTTGAATTTTAGTAAATACTAGAGTCAGTGTCCACCCTGTACACACTCAGCCTTCTTGTAACACTTGTATACATTAGAATCAATTAGAATTTCAATACAGTAGACTGAATAACAATTCATTTTAACTAATACCTATTAGAAATTTTCCTTTTAAAACAAATATAAATCATTTTACCAATTACTGGTACTTGCTAGACATTTAATATCAGACTTTAAATATTCTCCTTTCGGTTCTTTTAAATACAATCAAATAATTTCTTCAATTATCGATACTGACTTGGAATACTCCGCTTCGAATAAAATATTTCGAAATTATTTTGAAGGTTTAGGGAAATAAACATTTGAATTTTAGTCATCGTTGTTCTTCAGACTTGTCGAATAGGATATTGAAATGACTTTGAGAGGTTGCTTTTTCGTTACAGCATAACAATCAATATGTACTTTTCTCCCAGCAGTTGGAATTAATTTGAAATTTTTCATATATTTTCTCTGATATTGAATTTTGTTTACTAATAATTTAGCTGATATTGAATTTGCATGAATTGCATGTTAAGTAGTTAGTTGGTTTATTATTGTATATTGTGAGCTGATTTGGAACGAGTGCACTACACTTAATTAAACCGTCTCAGTAGTTTACCGTAATTAACAATCTATTTTCGGAATTTATACGAGAATTTTTGAATTTTAGTAAACACTAGAGTCCGTGCATCGCGTATTGAAATAACAGCTTCATCCCTTGTTCGTTTATTATTGAATATTTTTACGCGTTTAACTTATGCTTCTCCCCAATTCTCGTCGCGTATTTTATTCAAATTTTCTTATATTCTGGAATCGAGAAAGATATTACACATTATTGCAATAATTTCTATCGTTACATTTAATTCTAATTGTTTAGCAGCTTTTCTGCTTTTATCGACCCTACATTTTACTGACACTTGTGGAATCGACCCTGCATTTTTTTTTTTACGTGGAGATAGGCCGACCCTACATTTTACTGATATTTAAATCGCTTGGTTGCCTTGACTAACGTTTCATGCTTATCGTTTATTCGCTGTTCTAGTCTACGTTCGGCAGTCTACAATGGCGGGCGCGAGGCTCGAAAACGTAGTCCCTGACTCTATGAATGTCAGGTTTAGCTTCCTTGCGGTCTGACACTTGTGGAGTATATACTGTACCATGAATTCAGTATCATTTCCATTTCTGCATAATTCGATGTTCTATGTTGACTTTTCAACTTCGTTTTAAAGTTCATTATTAACGTGCAATTTTCTCGCTACACAGAACCTGTTACTAACGAATAGAAACGAACGACAGGCTTTATACTTCAACAAAAATTTTGCGAAAGAAAATTCGACTGCTGATTGAACAGAAATTTTACTTAAAATTTAGTAGTTTAGGAGAACACAATTAATTTCTATCTTCCCAACTATCATTCCTAAATTCTTTTCGTTTCATCTGAAAAGTCTAAGTTCCTCAAACAGTTTTCTTCTGAATTTCATATTCAAAAATATAACTTATTTCTATCTTCATTTGGTTTCCATCGGAAAAGTTTAAGTTTTTTAAACAATTAATTGTATTCGTCAATTTTTCTGAAGTCTTCATAAAACACTTTTTATTACCAAAAATCAAAATATTCTAATTACGAATGAAAGACCTGTGTATATATCAAAAATCAAAATATTCAAATTACGAATAAGACACCTATGTATTATACACCAAGAAACAAAATATTTAAATTACGACTTTATCGTTCGCAAAAATTCGAAACGTCAGAAATATTAAAATATTATCGATCTTTTCCAACCCTCTTGAATCAGAATATTTAACTTACGAATTTATCCTCCATAAAAATTTCAAACGTCAGAAATATCAAAATATTATCGATCTTTTCCAACCCTCTTGAATCAAAATATTTAACATACGAATTTATCCTCCATAAAAATTCCAAACGTCAGAAATATCAAAACTCGTCGATCTCTTCCAACCCACACCTCTTTCGTGTACAATAGTCAAAGACCTCGTGCCATAAGAGACATATGTCCCTTTGAATCACTCTGTCGCCATTACCGACCACAGTTTCGCGGAATCTAATTTACAAGATCGATCACTATATACAACCCTGTCTGTGCTTCACGGTTGGAATATTCCACGGGTTTCTCGAATCCGTGACTTTAACGTCGATGTTTTAGGCGACGTCGGAATGGGGGTGGAAAGAGGGTTTTACTCGCGATATAGTTGGATGGATTTCCATGTGAATCGATCGTATGCCACCCCCTTCTCCCCTCTTTGTAATCCGATGTTAAGCTTTTTATAGGCCGACGTGGAATAATAGAGGAGATGGTAGTTTGTACACACCAGTCGCTTTTTGTTCATCGTCTTAGCGGTGATTGGTCACTTTCAGACACATGACAAGGCTGGGCGATGCTCTTTTGTGTTATTGGAACCTTCGTGAAATGGAAAGAGGAGGAGAAGGAGTTGAATGGATAGAAAAAAAGAGTCTAGTTGGATTAGGGCGTTGATGAGAAGGATGTTCCGAGGTGAATAGGGATCGTTAAGTTGACACGAGGATTACCTGAGCGGAGACTGTTATTAGCGAATCTATTACTTTTATTTTTGTCTGCGTTATACAATATTTCCTATATTATTAGGTTGGTCCATATTTATTTGCCTGTCGGCTACGTGATACACGTCATTCGATAGCTTTTGTTTCTTCTATTAGTGAATTTTCTCGTTCTGTGTCAGCGATAAAAAGATTCTTGCTCAAAAACTACTATGTGCTGGATTTACAAAAATGAGCATCTCCGACATATTTTACTTTATGGGTTTAATCGTGGTTCTAAAGCTGCTGGCAAAAATGGTTCTTCAGGACTCGCTACTCGCCTGACTACCGCCGTTTTCACTTCCTCCAAAGTGCTCTAAATGGATTTTCCTTCCACGGTGACGCGGATCTTGCGAAAATGGTTCGCTTTAAAAATCGCGGAATTCTTCAAGCAGGGAATCGAGAACTATCAGAACGTTGGGAAGAAGTTGCGAATAATGGTAGAGGATATGTCATTAATTCTTATTCGGAACCAACCAACTTAATATGTACATATATTTAGGGAATTATTATTTGCCTAATTTTTTATTTTTATTTTTGTCTATATTGAATTTCCTGCTGTCTAAATTATACTGGCTCTATGGAGGCAATATGCGAATATCGTGTGCTTATGGGCAACGCTACTTTGTTAGCGTTAGTTATTTTATTGGAAGTCGCACGTATCAGAGGCGACGCATTTAGCAGCGTAGGCCTTTTATAAAAGGATATCGGAACCTTAGAACCTGTCGTTGGGGAATAGGTTCGGTGGCGACGTAGAAACTAGTGGCAAAGGACCCCACGTCCTGTTGCCGCACTTAAAGAGGACGCGTCACCGGACGTCACCGAAGCTTCGTAGCGCGTACAGAGCCAAGGATTCGAAACAAAGGATCTCGCCACGAAGTGGGACTCTCCGGGAAGAGGACTGTGTCAAAAGGCACGGCACTTACCCGGGAACCTTCGGTGTAAGAAGAATTGGAACAATTTCTAACAACTTAATAACGTAAAATTGAAAAATAACTTATTACATTTGACAATGTTACAAATTAAAATTTCTTGAAATAGTGTATGCGAATAAAATATTCACCGTGAATGATATATACAGTTAGGTACATTTTGACGGATCAGAAAATGTGTTCACATTGAAGAATTTTTCTTGTGAAATTACTTTTGCCATTTGTTATTCGAAAGAATGTATTTCAATTTTGTTAAGAGGTATTGTGAAATAGGAATAATTAATTAGTATTCTACTGCAGGTGTAAATTGTGTATTGTTCAGTTGAGGCAGAAAGCATCAATTGACCTGTGAGATAATATATTTTTCAGATAAAATTTGAAAGAAATTTTATGTTAGTTTTTGTCGCAGTGTCATTTTTTAATACTTTGAACTTAAAGGTAAAAGCGCGTAATCCACAATTAGAACAATTTCCCTTATTTCTTGGATACAATTAGACAGAAAGAAGGAAATGAAAAGATACTTCTTACTCAACAAAATGATAAAGAGACGTTTAAGTAACATTGAATTTAACAATTCATTAAACAAAATGGTAGAGATAAATAAATAACATTCTCTACTAAAGAGATGAATGTATAAATCACTGAACGTGCAAGTTGAAACAATGGAAATAGTGAACACATTAACTCTTTACAGCATTATACAACATGGAAGCTACAATATTTCACAACAAAATATATCCACCTTTTACAACTCGTATATTATGTACTTACTTACCACTATCCCATTATACCCTACCGTTATACCTCTGCATCACCTCCAGTCAATCTATTCATAGTACTTATTACTTCCTACTTCCCCTATTACAAACTGAAATCAACCGTAACTTCTCTTCTTTTAAACAAATAAAAAAAAGGATACCCTCTTACATAAACAATCTCTGAACATCAGGTGTTCATTACTATTGAACCAGGTGAGATTTATCCGGTAATTTCAGAGCCATAAGTAAAAACCACAAATGGCTCTTCCTGTAAATAAACTTACCTACTGTCTATTGCAGAAGCTTACGAGCTCACTGGAGTATTCGAGTTGAAGACTTCGATGTAAGAACAATTCACCTTAAAAAATGACGATTTTTCAGGGAATTCAAAAATTTCCTGAAAAATCAGAAATTCAGTTTTCCTATCGTCTCCAGTTTCTTTTGGTAGGATTGGACTACCTGTTGCATAAAACTTGAGAAAGTAAAGAGAAACTTCTCCAAAAATCAGAAATTCAATTTTTTGTCACCTGAAATTTCTTTGCGGTAGAATTTTGTTTTTTTTATCAGTAGCACGAGTTCTAATTTAAAAATGGCGAAAAATTGTGAAAAATGGAGATGATCGGTTTTTTTTTCGTAAAAGTGTTCAATTGTCCGCGGTCAGAGATTTCTGTTCACGAAAGAAGCTTCTCTGTGGAACAATGGAGAGTTGACGTGTTCCGAGGAGCCGTCTCCAAGGACGAGGGGGTATAAGGACCTTAAGTCACGCTCGGGTTCTCCCCGTAGGCCTCTAATTGCCAGTTCGTTCCGGACCGTAAGTCACCTTTCTTTTTTCTTCCAGCGGAGTTTACTTCTTGGCTAGACTCCGCAACAGTACTCGTCATCATCGAGAAACGCAGCCTGTTTTCATAGGAAACCTGCTCGAACAGTTCCAGTTCCCTTTTTTTGCCGCTGCTGCTGTTGCGAGTATCGCGAACTGGCGTTGCGCTTTATTATCTAACCGGGCTCCAGGTGCCTTGGGAAACACTCTTGTCACAGTCTCTTTATAAAGAGGGCAAGGAAAAAATGCGACGATCTGTGAAAGTTGGGAAATTAAATGGTCTAATTGAAACGGTGGTTTTTGCAATTTGTCATTGGTGAAGATAATTTTCAGTATTGAGTATTGAGAATTTTTGAAGACTATTTTTATCCTTGCCAATTTGCTAATTTTCGGTATTTCACGTCTTAGAAATTGCAAGTTTTTCCATTTCAGAGCGTTGAGATTTTCAAATTTTCGCGCTTTGTAATTAACAAATTTTTGGAATTTTGGTGTTGTGAAATTTGCAAATTTTGAATTTTCAAGTTTCATAAGTTGCGAATCTCTGACGTTTGACGTTTTGGAATTAGCAAATTTTTCAATTTCAGAATATTGGGATTTGCAGATTTTCGAATTTTCTCACTTTGCAACTTGCAAATTTCCCAAATTTGGAGCTCTGGAGTTTGCGGAGCTCTAAATTTTCAAGCTTTAGAGTTTTCAAATTTCCGATATCTGACGTTTTAAAATCAGCAAATTTTCCAATTTCAGAGCATCGAGATCTATAAATTTTCAAAATTTGCAGCTCTGCAGTTTCCAGAGTTTTGAATTTTCAAGCTTTAAAATTAAAAACTTCCGATTCTTCCCGCCTCGTAATTAGCAAATTTTCCACTTTCAAAGCGACCTCCAAATTTTCAAGCTTCCTAATTTTCAAATTGCCAAACTTTCACACCGTAGAACCTGCAAATTTCACAATTTTCACTGCCACGAATTGCAGTTTCCTCGATCTGTACAATTCCATTCAAAATACAGAACCATTACACCGCACAGGCAATTCAGTTTCCTTGAGACCTCTTTTCCACCTCTTCAGTCCCTGAATAATCATCAACAATCGAAGCTTCCGCGAACAATTAGCAATCAATAAACCAGTAGTAGCTAGACACTACTTCCATTTTTCTCCTACACAAACGCTTTCCATTTCATCGATCGAACTGTTCTCTGCATTGTCTACACACACACACACACAGTGTTTCTATCGACGCAAGCTTAGTAAATGTTGCATATTAGAGACAGAAGCGACGAATGGCAATGACACGGTTTGTTTCTTTTCCCATTCGATTCTATAACGATAACTACAGCGTGGAAAAGAGGTAGAAACATTCAGATAGACCGAGATAGAGAGGAAGGGAAAACGAGATCTTGTACGGTTTCTCGGTATATTCCTCTCGAGGGGATATTACTATTCTCTTGTTGCTTCCCAGGTATAGTTATCTGGTAGAGGGAACTTTGGTGACGTTTTTAGCGTTGCAAATAAAGCAGCAAACAGCGCGGAGCGTGTTCAAGCGAGAATACTATTTTTAGTGGTCCCTGTTCCTTTGAAGGTCCCTCAATTTATTCCCTTGAAGCAGTTTTTGAGGATATAATTGCCACTCTGGGATCTTAGACCTCGTTCCAGTCTAGTTTCGCTGAAAATTCCCTTGGAAATTCGTTCTCTTGATGATCGTTTCTCCAGGGAAGAATCAATTGTTTATCGATGAAAGAGGAAGTTCGAGGTTTGTGGATGCTTGAGATATTCGCGGTCTTTATATTTTGGCGTGACTTCGAGTTCGTGAAATTGTTCGAGTCTGGATTCGAGAAGTAGAAGGTAAAGTTCGAATGTCTGGAGGTCTTGATGTTACGGAGGATCAGATCGTTCGATCGGAGATAAAGTTTGGATATTTAGGAAGTTCTCACTATTGGAAGTTCTTGCGGGGGATTTGTGGATATTGATGGAAGTGCAGAAACGTCAAAAGCAATCTTCTCATTCATATTTCAAACTTTGGGTCTTCGTGTCCTCGCGGTTCTTTTGTCGTATAGATTTTGTAATACGTTTCTTCCATTCTTGAAGCTATAATCACATTCAACTTTTCTTTGTTATAGTAAAGAAAAAGTACTTTGTTTAATGAGCTTTACGAAACAAGACAAATCCTTGATTTCTTTCATAGAAACTGGTTAGATAAAATTGCTTACGGAATCAAGAGAAGTACTTTGGTGAAAAAAGTCACTTTTTGAGAAGAAAACATAGGTGTTATTTTTTGTCACGTGCTTTTTAAAACGATACAACATTTATTAAAATTAGACGTACAGAAAATTTTGTATATCTTTTTAACACAGCTGTATGATCAGAAATGAACGAATATGCAGTTTTTCTTCCAAATTGTTGCATATTTTACAACTCTTTCTTTAGGAGTGATATGATTTATTTTAGTAGAAAATATATGTGTTCTTTTGCTTCAATCGTGACTTTAAAAAATTGTATTTTTGGTTCAAATTTTGCAATTTTATTGCACACGTGTGCATAAGAAGGTTCAAGGAACATGTCGTTAAAATTTCGTTTCAATATCTCTTCAGGTGTTTGAGAAAAAGGTTCGTGAAGTTAGCTAATCTAGCATTGATAAGATAGAGTATTCTGTTTCCTCTTAAAGAATATTACGAACAAATAGACGGGCAAACTCTTATATCAGGAAAATTGCTGAATGAGTCAGAGGCGGCAGGCGCTCGTTGTAATTAAAGTTCCTGAAACAGCAATTAAGAATTTAAAATCACTGGGAGCTTAGGGTACGCGAGGAAAACACGTGGATAAGGATCTCCCTGTAGAGTTCCCTATCGTTCCATGTTTAGCGTTCCGCGATGGTCCCCGGAAGTGAGGCGAGCAGACAACGTGGTGTGTTTATTTCTATACGTCCGTCTGCATGGAACTGTTCTCTCAGCCGCTTTTCTTTCTACTCCTTTTGTCTCATCCGCGCCGTCTCTGCTCTAGAGGGTTCAGACTTTCGCCAGCACGACTGTTAAAAAGCAGACATAGTAGGGGTACGGCGTTTATGGTCGTTGGTAATTATCGTCCACGGTTTGGATTTTCCAACGTGTAGCTGGAAATAGTAGCAAGATAGAACGGTAAAATAAATTCGCTGCTTTTGGGATCTTGTGTCGTGTACATTTCAGAGTTTTGGAATTTGCAGGTTTTCCAATTTCAGGGCTTTGGAGTTTGAAAATTTTTCAATTTGAGAGCGTTGAAGTTTGCAAACTTCCGAATTTTCACGCTTTGAAATTTGCACGTTTTCCAATTTCGGAGTTTTGAAATTTGCAAGTTTTCCAATTTCAGAGCGCTGAAATTTGCAAGTTTTCCAATTTCAGAGCGCTGAAATTTGCAAATTTCCGAATTTTCACGCTTTGAAATTTGCACGCTTTCCAATTTCAGAGCTTTGGAGTTTGAAAATTTTTCAATTTGAGAGCGCTGAAGTTTGCAAATTTCCGAATTTGCACGTTTTCCAATTTCGGAGTTTTAGAATTTTCAAGTTTTCCAATTTAAGAACGTCGAAGTTTGCAAATTCCCAAGTTCCATGCTTTGGAATTTGCAAATTTTTCAATGTCAGAATTTTAGAATTTCCGAGCTTTCCAATTTCAAATCTTTGGAATTTACAAATGTTCCAATTTCAAAGCGCTGAAATTTGCAAATTACCAAATTTCCTCTCTTTGGAATTAGCCAGTATTCTTGCGAAAAGCAGAGAAAAATCTGCTTACTTTGCTTTACCACGAGCTTCCCATTTACTTCTTTTTATTCCTTTGCTTTTGCAACATGTTCTACGAAGTTCCGAAGACTTTTCGTTTCAACGTTGTTCTAGCAAGAATTATTAGCTTTCGATAGTTTAGTTTAGATGTGTTTCTTCAATCCCTGCATGCTTTGTTTTGAGAGAAATCAAGCTCGCGGCCTACATAAAGCTATTGTTCGAACGGCAATCAAACCATTAAGAGGAATATTCAGTTTCGGTGTCTATCTGAATTTTGAATCTTCAAAAACTCGACTAACAAGAAATAATCTCTGCATCTGATACTGCAGCTGGAGCAACACAGAAAGGGAACTGAGTCGATGAATCGAAAGGAACTTAATTGGTTGAAGTAGACACCTGGCGAGGCGGGTTCGGTAATTCCATCGAACAATCCTTTATCTGCTCCTACCATCGAGTTTCTTTCAACTGTTTCCCCTGGAGGAGTTTCTTAATTCCCGCTTCAAGAGTATCTTCTCTCTTCGAATCCTCTTCGTCCCGATACAGACAGTGCTAAATTATTCTCGTAAATCTGTAGTTAAAAAAGAAAAAAGGAAAAAAGAAGAAAAACGCGAAACGATTATAGAATTATCCTGGCGATTGGTATCTCTCTCTCTCTAGAAACAACGAAGATACAAGAGAGAGAGAGAGAGGAGTCGAGGGGAAAGTAGATGGGGTCAGATCTCAGAGATATAAAGCGTCTGATCCGGCTAATCGCGATTCAAGCCGTGAAATGGACGGTCGAGGTCAATATTTCGAGGCTGAAAGTCAATTATTTCAATAAATCTGCCGTGTGCACGACGTCCATTGATTAGCTCGTCTTCCATTAGGACAGATGGTTGTACGTGACAGCCCACGGGGTAGCCGGTGAAATTAACAGCGTAAATCATCCCTCTTTGGTGGCGGTGCTTTTGCCATCGTGCCAGCCGTCGTCACCGCCCACCGATCCAACTATCTGTTCGGGTGTCTACGTCTTTCTTACTCGTAACTTTGCCGTTTGCTTTTACTTTGCAGCCCACGTGGCGTTTATGGGGCGAGGAAAGGGGCGATGGCGTCATATACACGGTGTACCTGAAGAAGGTCCGGTACCACAGGCCGACCAGGAGCCTCTCTGCATCGGTGAGAATTGGATCCTTGGATATCCTTTTTTATTGCTAGAGGGGTTTTCAGTTGTTTGAGGATTTAAGGATATTGCTATTTACAAGGTCGGGGATTTGGAGACTTAAGGCCTTTTAAGGTTTGGAATTTGGAAATTTGAGAATTTCACAGCTTTGGAATTTGCAAAACTCCCAATTTCAGAGCGTTGAATTTGCAAGTTTCCGAATTTTCACGCTTTGTAATTCGCAAAGTTTCCAATTTCAGAGCCTTAACTTTGCAAATTTCCGAATTTTCACGCTTTGTAATTCGCAAAGTTTCCAATTTCAGAGCGTTCAATTTGCAAATTTCCGAATTTTCACGCTTTAGAATTCGCAGTTTCCAATTTCAGAGCGTTGAATTTGCAAATTTTCGAATATTCACGCTTTCTAATTCGCAAAGTTTCCAATTTCAGAGCCTTAACTTTGCAAATTTCCGAATTTTCACGCTTTGTAATTCGCAAAGTTTCCAATTTCAGAGCGTTGAATTTGGAAATTTTCAAATATTCACGCTTTGGAATTCGCAAAGTTTTCAATTTCAGAGCGTTGAATTTGCAAGTTTCCGAATTTTCACGCTTTGTAATTCGCAAAACTCCCAATTTCAGAGCGTTGAATTTGCAAATTTCCGAATTTTCACGCTTTGGAATTCGCAGTTTCCAATTTCAGAGCGTTGAATTTGCAAATTTCCGAATATTCACGCTTTGGAATTCGCAAAGTTTTCAATTTCAGAGCGTTGAATTTGCAAATTTCCAAATTTCCACCCTTTAAAATTTCGTAACCTTTTGACAGTTTATCCCAAGGGAGACTCGGACAGAGCGTTAAATAACGAACAGTTTAACTCGAGAGATTTTTAAGAAGAAAGTTACAAAGGGATCAGATATTATTATCAGAACTGTGACGCAGAGTTATGTATCCCCTGTTTTAAAAATGATCACACACGTCACAAAATCTAAATTTCTTTTACCGTAATTCCTAATTATATTAGACTGTCAAAGGGTTAACTCCCAAATTCTCACACTTCGCGATATCAAAATCTTCAAACTTCGCACTTTCCATGAAAGATCTTCCCATGACTATCTAAAGTATCTTCATCTCTGAATGGAACCATTTCGTCCCCTCGTATAGGACTCAGACGACGAGATCTCACATTTAGAATGGGAAACGGTGAGAGTGCGTTTCCTGAAAGCCGGAACGGTGCAACGGCTGGTGGAGAGCCTGGCGAACGACGACGGGGAACTCGAGTCGACGTACATCAATGTCTTCTTAGCGACGTATCGCGCGTTCACGACGCCGCGAGAAGTACTGGAGCTATTGTTGGCAAGGTACGACGCCCTCGACGAGGGATCCGGCGCCCTGACAGGTGAACAACACCGTAAGACCCTGGTGCAAGCTCTTCACGTCTGGTTGGACGCTTATCCTGGCGACTGGAAGTCGCATCCGAATCATCCTTTGCTCAGCAGACTCTTGGACTTCACACATCGACGGCTTCCTGGCTCGGAGCTCGAGCTCAAGGCAAGGCATCGCTTGCACAGGTTCCAGCGTGAAGATCAGATAGGTAAAAGAGACTTTTCAATTCATTTTGTTCTAGTCAGACAATTTTCCAACACTTCTAAATATACTCTAAATTTTTTCACGGAGAAAAGGAGTAATAGAGAGTTTTTTTACTTTAATCGTGATTTCCCGTACCTTTTCAAAAATTAAATATTCTTTGAAAAATTATATCTTTCGTTCCAAGCAATATTTATAAATGCTACCATGCATATATGTGTAAGAAGGTTCAAGGAATATGTGATTAAAATTTGGTAACAATATCTCTTACGGTTTTTGAGAAGAAAGGTACAAAAAGTTAGCTAACCTAACGTTGCTAACGCAGCCTCTTTTGTCTCCTCGTAACCCTTTGACAGTCTAATAAAATTACGAATTACGGTAAAAAAAATTTAGATTCCCTTTTCTCCCTTTCTAATTTTCTTCCTAAGAGTCTCTCTTGAGTTAAACAGTTAGATATTTCACGCACTGCCCGAGTCTTACTCGAGATAAAAGTGTCAAAGGGTTAACACGCTACAGAACGTGATCAAACGATATCATTCTCGATCTTCCAGATTCCTGTATAGTGTATGACAATGGTCGACTACCGCGTGGTTCCCCGGATCCTATCGTGGATCAAACGAGTGACCCATGGGTGAACTGCAGCTTCCCTGAGGTTCCGCACAGGCACTTTGCTGAGCAATTGACTCGCATGGACGCTGAGGTGTTCAAGAAGCTCGTGGCCCATCAATGTCTAGGCGCAGTTTGGTCGAGAAGGGATCGTTCTAGAAGTCACGACGCGGCCACTGTTTTGGCCACAGTGAACCAATTTAACGCTGTATCGCTCAGAGTTATGTCCACGATACTGATGGACTCAGCTATGAAGCCTCAGGAACGCGCTAGGGTCCTCGAAACTTGGATCGACATCGCTCAAGAGCTTCGCGTGTTGAAGAATTTCAGTAGCCTGAAGGCTATCGTGTCCGGTCTCCAGAGTAATCCTGTGTACAGGTTGGAGAAGTGTTGGCAATGTATGCCAAGGGAGAAACACGAGTTGTTCAGGGAGCTGGAGAGGATTTTTTCAGAAGAGAATAACGCTTGGACGCAGCGGGAGCTTTTGATCAAGGAAGGAACAGCTAAATTCGCGGACACTGCTGGTAGAAGCGACAGGCATTTGCAGAAGCTGTTTCAGAAGCAGAACACTCACGCGGGAGTAAGTATCATTTCTGATGGTGTTTATGGGTGACATATTGCCGATTGAAGGAATTAAACTTATTACGGATATGAGGTATTTATTAGAAAAATTCTTAAAGTATCGTGTGTGTTTTCACGTTCATTGTAAACGAAACACCCTGTATACAGTTCAAGAGTCTGCCGTAGAAATTAGCGATGATATACTAACGCAACGATATTATGCAAGAAAATATCTTACCAAGTGATAGATCTACCAATTGGCAATATGTTACTTGATCGAAGTATAATATTAAGAGCATCTTACTATAACTTGATATTATTTTCTTTGTAGAACATCAGCTATGGAACGATACCGTACCTGGGCACCTTTCTAACAGACCTGACGATGATAGACACAGCGATACCAGACACGATAGCAGAGGGTCTGATTAATTTCGACAAGAGACGGAAAGAGTTCGAGGTATTAGCCAGGATAAGACTGCTTCAAGGTGCCGCTAACGCTTACAACTTCAGCACAGACCCCCTATTCGATCGTTGGTTTCACTCTGTGGTAGTGTTAGATGATCGAGAAGCCTACAAGCTGAGCTGCCAGATCGAGCAACCGCCTCCGGGGAACACTCTAAGCAATCGTGGCAAGAAGAAGCAGGTCAGCATGCTCTCCCTGATCTCGTTAATACGATCTCGTTCCCGATCACCTGTTCCCCGCTCGAAGCCTGAGCCCAGACTTGTCTTGCAGAGTCATCAGGGTCATCGTAAAAACGACTCGATCGCGTCTACATCGAGTTCGAGCAGCTCTCAGTTCTACTGCGACCTGGATTCTCTGCCAAGCTCGCCGCACAACTCTCTCGACAGGCGCACCTCGCCGTCCCAGATGTCCAGCTCTTCTTCTAGCTCGTCTTTGCCATCGTTGGACGTGTCTCTTAGCTCGGGAGGAGGAAGTGGAGCCACGGTTAACCAGCACAACCGACTAGCGCCACCGACTGCCATCACAGCCAATGGAAACAGCCCTAATCTAGTTGGCCTCTCTAGCCCAAGTCACTCGCACAAGAGTTCTCCAGATTTTTACATAATCAAGGTCACCATGGAGAGCGACAACGTGGAGACGGACGGTGTGGTGCTGTACAAGTCCATCATGCTCTCTAACAACGAGAGGACACCGCAGGTGATCAGAAACGCGATGCTCAAGCTTGGAATCGAGGGCAGTCCTGACCAGTATACCCTGGCTCAGGTGTTACCTGATCGTGAGCTGGTCTTGCCGAACTCGGCGAACGTTTACTACGCCGTGAACACCGCGCACAATTTGAACTTCATCCTGCGACCTAGGAGGGAGCCTAACGATAGCATCACCGAGAGTCCTAAGAGCAAGACGAGCCACAAGCGGTAGTGAATGATTGACAATTGAACGGAGATCCATTACGAACGGTAGTTCGTCATGTTGCCTAGAGCTGCGTTGTGCTGAAACGTTTACAGAGGAGAGACACTCGTGTTCATCTTCATGGGCTCTTCTGTGTGAGAGCTAGGCGAAGAACAGTACAGAAACTGATAGAATCTCATTAAGCTTTGCGATGGTGCGTTCATCACCGTTTCTTTTTACCTTTCTACCCATGACAGTACCAATGTTCGTTGTATCGCGAGGAATTCTTTTTTTCTTTCTTTTGTAGGATAATCGTGAACGATGCGTTAACAGCGATACCACAGATCGCGTATTTTTTTCTATCTCTTTTTTCTTCTTCGTCACTCACCCATCGCACACTCGTGTTAACACGACGTTACCCCCCGCCTACACGGTACTCGAATATGACATTAGAGTAAATTCGCGGACTAATGTAGCTTTAGGTATGTTTAGCGTGAGTCAATTTTTTTGGGCCTGTTGTGTCGACGCACACGTGAAACGAACAAAGATGAGAACGAGAGAATGAGAATGAGAGAGAGAGGGAGAGAGAGTTGTAGCTTGCGAGGTTCGCGGACCTAGGAAAATTCGTGTGTTAGTCACGTGTAATTTATACAGAGAAATCCTTGAGGATACCATGAGATTACAAGGGAAATTTCTCGCGACGAGAGCGTGTCGCGTAAAGCGTTGTTGTATCCGCGTTTAGGGGATCATTGTGATTTTGTACATAACCTTAGTTTCGTAGTGTAGCTTCGAACGCGATCGATCGGTCGCGGGAATTATCAAAGTGGACTCAATTAAAGAAACAATTGTCAATTACTTTTTTTCTGCAAACGAAAACGAGAAGACAAGAAAACGAGGAAAGAAAGAGGTCGAGAAATTGTTGAAAGCAAAACATTCGTCCATTCCGTGATTCATTTTTCTAGCCGCGCATCCGCGACGACGATGCGAGGAACAGAGAAATTAAATTCTGTGATATTGGAATCTCTCATTTCGGCTTTGCTATTGAAATCAATTATCGAAAAGAATAGACGAGGAGAAACGGGAAAATTGAAAGAAGAAAAAAAAACCGAAATCGAGTATACACAATTCGTGGTAAAAATTGAATATCGAATAATTGTTCCGATATCGAAGCTAGGACACGTTTAGAACGTGTGCGAACGTACGTTGATATATTTTTACAAGGACCTGCATGCATTTCGTAAATAGAACAGGAGAAAACAAAGCACAGAAAATAATAAGGATCCAAGTGTGTCGATGTTAAATCGTGAAAATAGTGTTGATGTGTTTGGATCCCCCCCTTTTGATGCATCCAGTTTAGCTTAGGCAATTTTGTACTTACCTCTTTATCGACCCCTAATTTCCCTGGACATGTTTCTAACTAACTGTATCTGTTCGTGTACACGTCAATTGTTTATTGGAAACCGCGCAAGTTATGTGTATATGCGAGTCGATAAAAGTGAGAATAGATGGCCTACAATTTTACTCAGACTTTTGATCCTAGATTTCGTTTTTCTGCTACATTTACCTCTCAACCATTGCACGAGTAATCTCTACTTTGCTGTTCAATTTTAATAGTTAAAAAGAAAAGAAAAGATCTATTCTGCACTGAAATAGTCCAATTTTTCTTTCAACATCTGCGAAGTTAATTCTATAAATTAAATCCTCAAGATTGTGTCTTTGCACACGAACGCAAGATTACACGTGAAAGGGTTAAACACCCTACGTTAACCTTTTGCGTGACCGAATTAATTTTTTCAACAATAAGCTGTACAATATGAACACTAAAATGAGATCAATTTTGTTTCGGAAAGGATCACCGGTCACGAAAGGATTAAAATCAATCTTTCACTCTTCTTTCATTTTTCTCTTATCCACCATTAATCGACCGTTTCATTTCTAATCTCTTTTTTGTTATCCACCGAAGAGATCCCGCATCAATCCTCACTGTCGTCATCGTTTATCCACACTGCATCGAGAACTAACCTTTACGACCATCTAAAGAGAGAGAAAAAGAGAAAGACAGAAAGAGAACGAGGATGATCAGATCGTTAGCCGTACGAGACCGTGGAACACCACGTCGTGCGGCCTCGCTGATGACTTCCGGTATGCCAGCACATCCGGCACGCGAACCTGTTGATCACCCTTCTCTACGAGGGTGCAAGTACCCCTAAGTGCAGGTAGGTATGTTCCGCCGTTTATCGGAGGAAACGAGTCACGAGGGGGGTGAAGGAGGGCGAAGGTGGGAGAGGGGTGGAACTAAATGGTAACGATTTCGACAAACGTGCCACGATCATTCAACGGAGAGGGTAAAGGGCAGTTTCAATCCCCCTTTCTCGTGTTCTTACCGCGATCGATGGAGATAAGGGCGAGCTTCCTCGACGCGAAACTGGCTCAAGGTCACACGTGGCTTACGCCAGAAACGCGGAACCGGAGGAATTCGTACGTGCACGCCGATGGAGGCTTAATTGACACACCGAATATCGGTTTCTTGCCCGCGTCTGCTCTGTGTAGGTTAATGTGATTAGAGTGTGAACCGTTTGGTGGTACATTAGGAGAGCGAAGTTTTAGAGGTGGATAATGGTATCGCGGGGGTGGACCGATTGATTTCGAGTTAGGCGTAGTTCAAGGATAGATGGGGCTTGATGTGACTTTAAATGGGGAATTGTCTGTAATGAGAATTGAAATTGTTTTTCAAGTTACTTCAGGGATGTTTTTTTCTTCTTTCATCAAGGATGATGTAGGGTGGTTTGATTTATTCGGGGGTTAATTTGTACCGAGTGATTTTAATTGGGAAATTTCATTTGATTGGGGATTACTTCGTTTAACGGGGAATCGATGTGATTTTAAACGAGGGTTCTTTGTTTCAGGAGGATACAGTTTGATGTTGGAATGTTTAATTAATTGGTTTCTAGCGAATTGAGGGGGATTGAATTTTGATTTAATAATAATGTCTAATATATTACACAAATGAAGAGGGCAAACAATGAATCACGATAGAATTGTGTAAAGTAGTTAAAATCGAGATTCTGAAGGGAGACAAAGATTCGTGAGAGAAGTCGATATTTTTGCTAAATTTATTTGCAGACGAGCATAATTCATTTATACAATCTACCTCGCCTAACGTGCCCCAGAAAAGATTCTTATTTCTAATAATAGCTTTTCTAGGAATATTAAATTGAAAATGTTCAAAAAAGTTGCCGAACGTTCGAAAAGTTGATTAATAATTCGGAAGAATTTGTGCTGAAATTTCTTATTTTGTTCTTTCATTCTTGAAAGTGAAGATACTAGAACAGTGAATGGAATTTTAGTTTAACGGTCTCTTTACGTGATCGGTGTCCAAACGTTCACTTCGAAAGTGCATTTACATATCGCAAAACGGTGTGTCGATCGGGAAAGTGTTATCTAAACTTTACTCGCCGTGCTTTTTCGATTGTCCGTCCCGCATTTCGTGTCGCGTCACGGCTTTAATTTAAAGAGCTGTTGTTGTAACGAGGTCCCAACAAACTCCGACGAGTATTGTAAGCAATATTAAAGGAATGAAAAGTTTCCTAACGGTTTCCGGACTTAGTTTATTTCATCTTGCATTGAAATATTGTTTACGCAATTTGTTTTCTGTAAGAAGTGGACGTGCTGTGCAAGGGAGAAATAGACTGTAGAGTGTAAAAAATAGTGGTATATTGTACCATTTGTAACTTTTTCGAAATCAGCAGGTAGTGTAAGTCAATCACTTCTTAGACATGCCGACGTACTCTACGTTCGGATAAATTCCGAAATTCGACCGGAAAACTTTGGGAGGGTACTGAAGCAGCTTAATTTAATAATTTATTAACGTTTCCATTTTATTTTCAAGTACTTTAATTGAAGAGTAATTAGTGTTTCTGGTTGAATAGCAATTTAGATGGTAGGTTATAATTATTAGGAGCATTAAATAAATTTGTTGCATACTTTAATGTACTAAAACAGTGAAAATTTCTTAATTCCACATCGAGTTAACAATTGCATGCTGTGGATTATTTAAAAATTGTTTATAATGTAGGAACCTAGGGAAAAATATCGAGGGAACCAACGGGAATCGAACCCGGGACCTTCGGCTTAGCAAGCTAAGGCTTTGCGCGCTACGCCAACCACTTCCCTTTTTATTTTCTCTTGTCGGTTTCTTATTTGGGTATGGAGGCCCCGATACTACAATAACGTTCATTGAAAATTTAAAAATTGATGTTCTTTTCGTGTGAATTACAGACGGAACTTTTAGATCATCGCAGGAATCAAGGAAAGGACTTAAATATTAGGAAAAATTAAGAAATGCAATTATTTATTAAAAATAATGATTTATTGTAATAAAAGTGTATAAAATATATTTTACCAAAGGTTACAATATACCAGTGTAGTTTTACAGCATTTTGCAGTCTATCTATTTCTCTTTTATACACTAAATCTATTTACTTTTGCAAAACACTCATTCGTTAAATAATATTCCATTAAAAAATTAAGCAAACTAAGTCCGGATTGTGTTAGGAACGCGTAAAAATCGCGATATTCGAGCGAAAAACTTGGAAACTTGCTTGAAAATAGCTTACGGATACCGAAAACTTTCGAATGTCTCAGAAATGGTTGACTTTACTACTTTAGAAAATTTTCGGAATTGAAGCAAGAGGTAATATCAACCGTTTCTATGAAATTCGAAATTTTTCGGTATCCCTAAGCTATTTTCGCGCAAGTTTCTAAGTTTTTCACTGGAATTTCGCGATTTTTACGCTTTATACGCGTTTCTAACGCTAGCGGAATGTTGTTTACTTAATCTTTAATGGAACATTATTTAAGGAACGAGTGTTTCGTAGAAGGAAATGGATTTGGTGTCTAAGGGAGAAATGAGTAGATTTTAAAATGCTATAAAACAATACTGGTATATTGTAACTTTTTGCAAAATACATTTTGTATATTTATCTTACAATAAGTCTTCGATTTTTTGATAAATAATTGCATTGTTTCATTTTTCCTGATTCCTGCGGTGGCCTGATAGCTTCGTCTGTAATTCACACAAAAAGAACATCAATTTCTCAATTTCCAATGAATTCCGACTAATCTACTGCATGTAATTGTTAATTCGATACGAAATTAATAAATTAAGCTGTTTTATTAAGTTGAAGCATGCAAAAAATTTTATTTAATACTTCCAATAATTATAACCTACCATCTAAATTGTTCTTTAACAAGAAACTCTGATTATTTTTCAGTTAAAGTACTTGAAAATAAAATGGAAACGTTAATAAATTAATTCTTCAGTTAAAGTACTTGAAAATAAAATAGAAACGTTAATAAATTATTAAATTAAGCTGCTTCAGTACCCTCCCGAAGTTTTCCGGTTGAATTTCGAAATTTATCCGAACTTAGAGAATGTTGGCATGTCTAAGAAGTGATTGACTTACACTACCTGCTGATTTCGAAAACGATACCCTACTGATTGTACCAAATGTATTTTACAAATGGTTACAATATGCCACGTCCACTTCTTCTTGCAAACAACTAATTGTGTAACCAATACTCCAATGCAAAATTAAATACACCAAGTCCGAATATCGTTAGGAACACGTAATAATCGAAAAAATCTTGAAATTCCAGCGGAAAACTTTGGAATCGCGCGAAAATGACGCCGAGAATGTAGACTGAATAACGCGAGCATCGCGTGTCTGCCCGTGGTCGGCAGTTTCTACTGCGCCGTTGAATTAAGGGTGACTGCGTTCAAATAGGTATTGTAGTCGTCGAGTCGGGGGATTCATTAAACAAATATACATATATCACTATTCATCGAAACCACAATTTCCATATTTATAATAAAAGTTCTATATTGAAACGAGAAATGTAATAATTTCTCCATTTTATTATTCAATTAGAATTGGTTGTTTTACACACACCCTATAGATTCAGTTCCGTTCATTCGATAAAAAAAATAGGAAAAAATATCCCAACAATAAAAATACATTCATATCACTATAATATACCCTTCACAAACTCTTGTTTGCACAGCAAAAATACTTTCTACCACTACAACAGTTTACTCACTCCAGCAATCAATCAGAAATTAATCCTTCACAATCACCCCTAAGAAAATACTTCCATAATACACCCTTCAGAAACTGTCATTTGCATAACAAAAATACTCTCTACCAGTACAACAATTTACTCACTCCAGTAATCAATCAGAAATTAATCCTTCACAATTACCCCTAAGAAAATACTTCCATAATACGCCCTTCAGAAACTGTCATTTGCATAACAAAAATACTCTCTACCAGTACAACAATTTACTCACTCCAGCAATCAATCAGAAATTAATCCTTCACAATCACCCCTAAGAAAATACTTCCATAATACACCCTTCAGAAACTGTCATTTGCATAACAAAAATACTCTCTACCAGTACAGCAATTTACTCACTCCAGTAATCAAACAGAAATTAATCTTTCACAATCACACCTCCAAAAAAATACCTCCGCATACCTATAATCCACCCTTCACAAACTTTCATTTGCATCCGTGCCGCGCAAAAAGCAGCTCCTCTCACGACACCCTCTCCGATACCCTCATTGTCTCGAGCTTGCGCCCTGTTTCATCCATTAGATCCTCCACCATTCACCAGACGGCGCTGATGTATCAGGCAACAATACACCCCTCACCCCTCGGAGGCCACCCCTGGCCACCGATTGAACCGGTGAACCGGAGTCGAAGCAACCCCCAGCTAAGCCCTCGGTCGAGAGGCAGTCGTGAGCTTGGTGTCGAGCTGGGGCGATGCTCGTCGCTCGTGTGTGCTTCGCGATTGCACCGAGTGCTCGCCATTCTGTGTCGTTACGCGCGTCGTTCGTCCCGCATCGACATCGTCGCGGTCGATCATCAACGTCGTCGTCGTTGTTACCGCCCTCGACTACTTCGTTCGTTGTTTCGTCGTCGTTACTGTATCATAGAAAGCTGCTGCCGCAACGAGACCCGTCGGTGCAACGACCGTGCGACCATCGGACAGCCGCACGTGAGCACGGCCCTGGATCCGTCGCGAGATGAGAAGAAACGTGAGTCTCGAGAATCGACCCCTCTGGTTCACAGATTCAAGGACAGGAAGCTTCTCGAGCGCGAGATGGCACAGGTTCACGCGACAAGATTTCTCGGTTAAACATTCTTCAGAGAAGTTAGGTGTCTTCTTAGGTTCTGTGCTTCGTGGATGTATTATTGCAGATCGTGTAATTTCATTGGTTTCGGTTTGGAGGATCTTAGGATTTGATAGGTAGGATAAATAGAGGATTTAGCGCGAGTATGGAACGAGAATCTTGGTTCGAAGATGTACTGTATTATGTTCAAATATGGATCTTGCAAAATTCATGGGATAATAGTCGAAAATTCTGTGTAATGAACAGGTAGAAAGATTGAAGGAGTCGAGTGAAGTTGCTGAATGAGGTATTTAGATAAATAGGAACTTAAGTGTAACTAATAGAACAGAATTTTGGTTCGAAGATGTACTTACTATTTAAAAATGAATCATGAAATATTTATCCATGGAATAATATTCCAAAATGCTATGCAATGAAGAGGTAGAAAGATTTCTACCCTAATGTTTGGATATCTAATCATTTGCAAATTGTTCTTTTAAGTGATTAGTCGAATGCTTGAAACTTTTGAGTCTCCTCGTGTTAAATAATTCTTAGGTCACTATTAGGGAGTCTAAAGGTTCGAATTAGGCGCCAATCAAACATTTCACATTACACGATGTAATAGTTTGAGCTTCAGAAATCTTCTGACGATTCTCCAGTGATGTAGAAGGGATTTTTTCAAAGCGTTGCTGGTTTAGTAAAGTCTGATAATGTGAAGGTTTACTTTAAGTTGGAAGATCAATTCGAGTTTGGTTTCTATCAAAGAATTGATGGATAAAGCACTGGTACATCGTTTCTGTTAATCTTTACAATATGAAGAAGTGTTTAGCTGAGTGATTTGTCTGGCAGTGATAAGTTCTTTTATAAAAGAGAAAGAAAAATTAAATTATTCATGGGCTTGATTTTTTTTTATATCTAACGATACATGATACAAACGAAAAGGTCAAGCACCGAATTGCAATATTTCTTCAATGAAGATGCAATTGTGTAAAGTGGCTAATACAGAAACGAGAGAAAAATCTATATTTTTGTGAAAATTATTTGCAAACGAGTATAATCTATGTGTACAATCTAGTTTGCATAAGATCTATTTTCTAAGAGCTTTTCTGGGAACGTTAAGTTTGACATATTTTGATAAATGAAACGTAGAGAATATCTTCTAAATTTACATCGACAATCAATTATTTTAGTGATCCAGAATTAGTGTTTAGAGATTAATAGGAATTCGACAAATAATTCCCTGCGCAATTTATGCATAATTTCTATGTACCTCGCGGTGCACAGTAGTTCCAAATTTTTGACCCCTGGTGCATGTGCACTCGCAGACCGCAACCAGTGCACCTGCCCCTGCGATGCACTAACCCTTCGAGCCTGAAGGTTAAGGGTTTCTCTCATTCTCAGTGATCTTCTGTGTACTTTACTCCTTAAAGTGTCTCTTACCTAAATTTGTTAACTATATCTATGTCCTTATTACCTTCTGTCACGTTGATGAACTGAAAATTTCATGAAACACCCTGTTGTGTTCTCGAAAGTGTATATCTTTCAGACTACACATCCCCACGTTCACTTGTCATCGAATTAAACTAAGCTTCAACGCACCAAAAACAACCTTCAAACTTCCAACCCAAAAATAGTATAAAACTACACCACCCTGTATATTCACTGTATAAAATCGATAAACCCTCCGCTGCTCGTAAAAAACAGAAGAAAAATCTACAAAACCCATTCCGTATTCTCACATTCGATCACGGTGTAAATCTACAAGTGTCTCGACGAAAGGAGAAAGGTAAAGGGTTACAATATCTGCACACAACCCTCGAACGAAGGAGAGAAAGAGAAAAGGGAAAAGAGGTAGGCGGAGAAAGTTGGGCGTTTATCGCGGGATTCGTTTGCTGGGAAAAAAGAAAATTCCACTTGGAACGATCACGTGTGCTCAACCGAGCACACAGTTTTCGCTCGGGCGGCCGCTTAATTCCCTAATATCGAGCTCCAACCCGTAGAAAACCACCCTCTGGTTCTTCCGCCGCGTAACACGGCTATTTCCACGCTAGATCTTCGCGTTAGAAGTCCCTAGCTATCTCGCCGCAGCCGCCTCGGCGTTTGTTCTTTGTCTTCGTCTAAGGCCACTTCCGCCCTGGCCACGAGTTTCACTCGCGGCCCAAAGTCAAGTGGCCAGCATCCCCTTCCTCCCCCAGCTTCGTTGCTTTTTCTCCTTTTTTTCACGTTTCACGTGTTCATCACGTACCGCCCCTATAACCTCCACTTGTTCCGCGCTCACATTTTTACACGCCTATCCTCCACCCCCGGCTGCTCTGTTCTCTTCCACCCCTTGCTTATTTCTCCTTTTTTTTTCTCTCCGCGACCGTGTCACGAGCGCAGTTTCGGTTTTAGTTTTATCTTCGCCGCTGCATCGTGCTCGTTTTTCCGCGGCGGCGTATCGGACCGCCACATCTTTTACTTTGTCTCCTGCTAGCCTGGGGCATGCACTTTTGGACTGTTCTGTGTCATGGAACTTTTTCTCTCTCTCCGTTGTTGTTTAATTTTGCTGCTCCTTTTTTCTCGGTCCCGGAATTTTCTGCAATTTTTAGTTTTATTTCGTCGAGCTGGAGGAGTCAGAGTTGCTAGCTTGAATACATTTGAAATTGGGATAGTGAGAGAATTTTTTTGAATGAAAATTATTTAGTAGGAGAGGAAGTATTGTATTGTTGAAACGATTTTCTTTGCAAGTGTCTTTTGTATAGTATTTGTTATTTAGCATCATATCTGTTGTATTCAAAAGGAAGTAAATATATATTTATTCCAGTGTTTTAATAAATTCTGCAGTAAAACTTCTTTTTTTTAATTGTCTTCAGTCGTCGTCGTTAGTTGACGTTCAGATATAGTCCTTTGTCTTCGTTGCATGATGTATTTCTAAGAAATTAACAGAAAGATTCGGTTTGTTATAGAAAAATAATTAACAGTCTCCAATCTTTTCTTCAAAAATGTCTCTCTTGCTGCATAAAAAATTGTTGCAACACTGATAACCCCTCTTCTTCAAACGTCTCCAATCTCCAGGTGCATGAAAAATTTGTGCAATTATGGTAACTCTTTTCTCTTCAAAAATATCTCTCTGACTGTATAAAAAATTGTTGCAACTGTTTCAAAAATGTCTCTCTTGCTTCCATTAGTCTAGAGACGTTCAAAGTGGTAATATTTAACAGTCCACAGTGTATAGTTATTCTGTATTTCTTCGAATGAAAACTCGAATGGAGAAATATTAGCGATACGTAGACACAGTTTACTTCGACATTCTCTTTCGCGAAATATTAAACATAAAACTACCACGTGTATTTCTATTTCATTTTATTTCATCCTCGAATGCGATTCTTTTTCATCCAGACATTTTATTATACCAGCTCATTGTAAAATCCTACCCTCGAAATGAATCAATAAAATGTCGAACGT
>NW_017100164.1:1750472-1752543 GCF_001263275.1 Habropoda laboriosa
TACCCATTACATTATACTACCTCGTTGCAACACCCTATCCTCAGAATGGAATCATAATAAATCGAATAGTGTAAGTATTTGTCTACCTTTCTAGTTGATTAAAAAAATCGACAAATTCAACTAACGGTATTTTGCAATTAAATCCAGCAAAATAAATTAGAAATTGCTAGAATAAAAAGGTTCGTCCATTTTACCTTCACTTATCTTTACACAAAACCAACAAAAAATCAACATTGTAATTGCACCTATAATCTTCCTCCCTGTCTTTATTACACCTCCAATAAAATAATATAAGTGTAAAGACGATGCTCAGTTAAAGCTGCTATTATACCTAACCTAACCTACAGTTGCTATTATATCCTTAACCTATTGCATTCTCCGTTTCAGACAAGAATCCCCTTTCATCCACCCATTACACTATTCACACCGTCTAAGCAAAATCAATTAACGTAATCAAGAAGTTAATCTAACCAAACCAAACCTAACCTATTGCACTCTTCGCTTTTCACAAAGTTCCGTTCTAACCTTCCATTACACCATTCATATTTGGCAATATAGAAGCAATTAAAATAACCAACATCTACAAAACCGTGAAATGCACCATTCACATTCTTCAAACAAAGTCAATCGAAGAAATCCAAACATGTTAATCTAACCAAAGCCAAACCTGTTACATTCCACCACGAAAGTTCCACAAAATCAATTAAAAATGACGAGCAACTACGAAACCGTGAAACATAGATTTCACTTTCGTCCACAATATTCCCTTCGCTTATCACAAGACGTACCCTGAAAACTTTTTCCAACGGCCTTTGTTTTCATCAATTTCCCCGCGTTGTTCCGTCCGTATCGCTTTTATCACTGTCCCTCATCGCTCTTTCTCCGGCCATCGCACCCCCTCCATCTCTGACGAGTTTCCACCACGTACAGGAAATATTCCTCCGCTTTTATTATTAGCCACCGACGCCTCCGACGATACCTACCGCCTCTGTCGTCGCCCTCCACGTCCCCTGTTTCTCACCCCCTTGGCCACGTATCGCGTTCTCCATTCTCTCCCTCCCTCTCTCTCTCTCTCTCTCTCTTTATGCTCGTTGACTACACCGCACGTCGACGATCGATCTATCGTGGTTGGTGTGCCAGGGAGACCGGTGATTTCGGATTTTAATGAATTTTCCAAGCGGCGATTTTCGACAGAGGGAGAGAGAGACCTCCGACGAACGAGCTGTATGTTAATTAAGGCCCTGCTCGCGTTTGACAGATCTGTCAATGGACGTTTTTTTCGTTTCGAGAGTATTGTATATTCGCCAGCGATTATCCGTCTGTTCCCGTGGATATCGGCTCTCCTGTCGATTCGGAGGCTCCAGCTGGACGGAGATATTACTCTCGAATGTCTGCTTCTGATCGGAAATGGGAGAGTTAATCGAAGTTTCTGTTCGATGGTAGCATGCTTCACTGATAGAGTTCAGAAATATTGTTTCTTCTCCTCGGTTGTTATTTTTTTCCTTTTTCTTTTATGGCCAATTTGTCGGGGAATAACGGAGTGATTAGTGGAAAATGTTGGGATATTTTAGGAGGGTTCGTGGTTTGCCGAAAATTCTAGAGATGTTAGGGAATTTCCCTTTTACTCGCACAGGAAAATATTGATGTATTAGGTCATCCTATGAGTTCGTATCGGAGGGAAAAATATTTTAAGGAAAATTCTACGTTTTGCAGTGAAAGCTTAATGGCTTCGCTGAAAAAAGAATTTGTGAAATCACGAGGTTAATTAATGAAAAAAATATTGACCTAAATTTCGATATAAAATTCGACACGAACTTATTGGTTGACCTGATAATTTAACGGATTCAAATATTCCTCGAATTATCTATTTTCTTATCGACGGAAAAGTCTCGTTTATTTTTGCGATACAGTTGAAACGTGTTGTCTTTTTGCCTCCAGGGGTAATTTGTTGCGGAACGATGGCTAGAATAATGAAAGTAGTTAGGTATTCTGTGAGGGTTTGTGGTTTGCGGAAAATTCCAGGGATTTACCTCTTTGGTTCTTTCCGAGGAAAAAGAGATCCTTGGGATAA
>NW_017100164.1:1752588-1775535 GCF_001263275.1 Habropoda laboriosa
TCTTTTCCTTTTCTTTTTATTTCTCTATTAAAGACAAATTGCTCCATGTAAGAAGATTGTTTTTTTGATGTTCTTCAATAAAGAAAAGGGCAGTTATGCGTGCGAGAAGTCGAAATTAAGAATGGAGATAGAGGGAAAATTGGAAGGGAAACACAGGGCTGCACAGAAAGCTTACACGGTGCTGCAAGTTCTAATTGCTGAAAACTCGATTGATAAGTTCCACGAGCAGAACATTGTAGCGTGACACAGGCTGACACGGTGAATTAATTTTCTGTCAGTTTGATCGTACATACTGTACCCAACCACTGCACCCCAATCCCGTCGCCATTGTGCTAACAATAATCCACGTTCTTCATCCCCCTTTCACATTTCCTACCTAAATCTAACCTAACTAAACCGTTTGTTTGTCTGTTCCTGCGTGTACTTTAAACGTCAATTATTCGCTTTTATTCAGTTTTAACGTTAAGAAATCGATGTAGTTACTATTTAGAAAAATTTAAGTAAAACCTGGAAGAACCTTAATTTCGAAATATCGGGCACAAAACAAGCTACTGATAATCATTGATGCTTCAAAGAAGAAACTAATAACGTTTAACTCGAGAAAAGTGATAAAATTCAAATACATCTCGAACAAAGCTTTTTTCTTAATTATATCACATAAAAATTATATTTTTCACAAATATTTCTATTGCTTAAGAAGATGTGAGTTTATTGGCTGTGGTCACAGTGTTTCGTGAGCGTATATCTATGAGTCCATCGTCCTCTAAGAATTGAAGCGTATAAAATTGTTAATTTCAGGAACGCTCTTCGAAAATTTATGCAAAATTTATTCTACAAAATTTATTTTCGAAAAGGACGTTCTATTTTCCAGAAAAAAAGAAAAGAAAATGTCTTCGAGGTATAAGTAACGTGTTAATCGAGCTGCTCCCTAATATCCTCACGCCATTTAGGCGAATAAACTCCGCCGTAGTACTCAGCAGGTGCTGCCAAGCGGCTTCTTCATTTATCAGCGTGGGTCAATTTCGAATTATTCATTCGGGGGTGGACGGACATGTAAATGGGACGATTCCAGCCGATTTCCATTGCAAATCAGCCGGGAAAGCAGGATTTTCGGAGTTTGTTTGGCCCGTCAGCCGCTATGAATTTCCAACTCAGCGGCGACTTATTCCGCGATGTTCGCCATTTGTCTCGTCCGCCGCGATAAAAATTACTCTGAATTGCTTTGGACTTTGACGTCGCGATTACGTATTCACGACGACTATCTCCTTGCGGATATTTTACGACGTAGCGTGACCTTCGCGGTGATATACATCGAACTCGTAAATTCGTCTTCAAGCCGATGTATTAAATGGCAATTCCGATGATAAAACTATAAGTGATATTGCTTCGGCGTGTTTTCAGAGTGTTGTTGATTTTGCGGTAAACAAAGTGTTTCCTTTTTACGGCGCGGCTCATCGAGAAGACCCGTGGAATGTACAGGGTTTTTCTCGTAAATAGTACGTTTATGAGGGAATTAGAAGAGGACGGAACATTAACGAAGGAGAATTTTTATTATCGTTATTACATGAAAAATATTATATTACACCTATAAAGAATTTATGTGGAAAGTATTTGTCTTTATGTCCCAATAAAATGTTTATTCTCACATGCATGTGCTATTGTATATACGCATGGGTGTAAAATAGTGAGATACGTGAAAGCAAATATTTACCTAAAAATGTTTTTGTATTTTTCATATTAAAAAATAGTGAGATGTTGCTCTTTTTTTTTGTTTCTTTAACAAATCTACTATTAACGAGGACAACATTGGAGAGTAGTATTGTGAACATCTATCCTTTATGTTGGTTGATATTTTTCGTGGTATTGAATGGTTTGGAATATTGGTAATGATTAATTTTTATCTGCAGTTTAAATGATATTTGCAGTTTCTTTAAGCATTGGAGGATTACTTTTTAGTCGATATTTTTAGTATAATATGTGGTAAAAATATGACTTAATATGAAAATAAAGTGTTCAAATTCTTAAATGCTTTATAACAATAATGGTGAATTGTAAAAGATTTAAAAATTTTTAACATTTAGTGTCTTCAAGTATCGCTAATTTTAACCAACATTTTTACTATTAAAAAATGCAGTACTGCCAATATTGTATCTCATTGATCCTGATTAATTATTTCTCTCAGAATTAAAGGTTCCTGGATATTTCAAATATTTTTAAAGTGTTCCATATTAGTCATGTTTTTTAAATATTAGATAACAAGCATGATATCACTGAATTATACCAACTTACCAAGGAATACAACGTATGAGAAATTGCACGTTTAAAATACCTCAAACCTCGAAAAACTTGATTTGCAGCTACCTCAATACTGATTTACCAAGGAACACATAACCAATATCTTGCACACTTAAAGTACCTGAGAATATTTTTAGTAGCACTTCAAAAAGCTTCAATTTCAACTACCTCGTGCAATCTTCAATATTAAAGAACAACATTATCACGCCTTCTTCTCTTTTCTGGAAAGAATCCTTCGACGTTGGAAGCTCATTCTTCATCCGAAATTGAGTCGCCTTTCAAATCGATCATAACGCAAACCCGTCCCTGTCCGTCGAAAGTCGATTTCCGTCGATTTCTCCATTGCGATCACGTGCAAAGATCGCTGCTCTTCTGTCAAGGAACCTTCGACAAATCGAGGCGATTCAACTCTGTTAAAATTCTTCCTGCACAGAGGAACGTTGCAGAGAAACGTTTTCACAATAGTCGCGGATGCTTTTCTCTATTCAAAAAGCGTGTGCCTGGAAAGGAACGATTTTCCAACGCTTGGAAAATGTTTTCGCCCCCTTTTGTTCCATTTGGAACGGACCAATCGTGTCAAAAATCGGGCAAAAGGAGATAAATCGAGGAATGGCGAATGAACGAAGGAAAGAAGAATCGGTATCGATTTGAAAATCACAGTGTGCAAAACTTTCCCACCGTTTGTTCGAAACTATTAAAGACATCCTCGCGTCTCGAGGCTCGCCCACTCGAAAGAAAGTTTCCTTGTCCGTAGATTAGTTCAATGTTAACTCGTGGCAGAATCCAGCTATTTCTACTTTTCTTTTCTCTCCTACCGTTTCATCGCGAACGGCGCCAGTTAATTCCTGAAAGTTGCTTAGTTCCAGGATTTCTTCGTCTCCTTGTTTCTACTTTTTTTTCAGAGATACGACGATCTTCTTTCCACCTTGCACAGGTGCTATTTCGAGGCTTAATTAGCGAGGACGTTAACTTTACGGGTATCTTGTGTCGCGTACTTTATTTCTCGAAACTTTCGAAAAAACTTCTACGATTTTCCCGTGTAATTTAAACGACAAATTTGGGTACTTTTGGATTTTGCATTGGATGATATTAGTCAACATAGAGGACATAAAAAGAGTACTTTCGACGGATAAAAGACTCGAGGACAACTCTTTGAGGCCCAACATAAGAAAAGTAGAGGAAAAATACTTAAGGTCGTGAAAAGAAGAAAAAGAAAAAATGCAGAAGGATTTTACGATTGGTGCAAGAAATATTGTTTGCACTGCAAGATATTAATCAACATAGAGGACATAAAAAAAATACTTTCGACGGATAAAAGACTCGAGGACAGCCCTTTGAGGCCCAACGTAAGAAAAGTAGAGGAAAAATACTTAAGGACGTGAAAAGAAGAAAAAGAAAAAATGCAGAAGGATTTTACGATTGGTGCAAGAAATATTGTTTGCACTGCAAGATATTAATCAACATAGAGGACATAAAAAAAATACTTTCGACGGATAAAAGACTCGAGGACAGCCCTTTGAGGCCCAACATAAGAAAAGTAGAGGAAAAATACTTAAGGTCGTGAAAAGAAGAAAAAGAAAAAATGCAGAAGGATTGTACGATTGGTGCAAGAAATATTGTTCGCATTGGAAGATATTAACCCTTTAATTCTGGCGAAGATGTGAGAAAAATAGGTATATTAGTAAGAAAAATTCGTAAGACTGAAGATTACTAAATGCAATTAATCTGTGACAGATTAGCTTTTGCTACCTGATACAGTATGTACTAAAACAGCAAATGGCTGACGCTTAGATGCATAAACAGAAGGGAAATCATAGGTTAAGGGGTTAATCAACAGAGAGGAGATAAAACAAATTCGCGGACAGCCCTTTGAAGGCCAATGTAAGGAAAGTAGAGGAAAAATACTTACGGACGTGAAAAGAAAAAACGGAAAAAAAAAATGCAGAAGAACGATCGCCTGGAAGGTGAACTGAACAACACCGTATCATCCCGGAGATTAATTGCGAGCACGATCGTGTCCCTTGAAGTGGACGTGCTCGAATTAGTGCGGGGACACAGGTTCGTTAGCTACACGTGTGTAGGATTGGAAAAGAAAAGAACAGGGCAGGCGCGAAGCACCCTCGTCCTCGGCGAAAGAAAACAGAACGATTCAGCGGGCTGGGGCTACTTGCCTACCGTGACACCAATTAAGCCTTGAAATATTGTGCACACGCGGTTACACGAGCATGCAAACACCTCTAACCCAATTTACCTGGTAGGAAAAGATTTCGTAAGCGATAACGTTTCGAATCGAGGGGCCTCTTAATTTGTACTCGTTCCAGTGTTAGCCTTTTGTTCCTCGAACACTCGATCCTGTATATACATATCTTTTTTTTCTTCTTCTGCTTCGTTCAACGACAAGGGTTACACGCTCTCGCCTTTCGACTGATAATCGACGGCAATTAGGGGAATTAAAAAATCCTCCCATGTAAACTGTATACACAAACCATCCCTCCATTTACGCGGTACTTTTTATACGCGAGTTTCTTTTTTCACGCGGTAAATTATACCTCTATTTACGCGGTCGGATAGGTTCAGTTTTCTGTAGACTTTCGTTGAATTGATTACATATCAGAGAGACGCAAATTCTCACTTGAACGTACTAATTGCACAACTCTGACCTTTTTTGGTTTTTTTTTTTTTAACCTCTTGTCCCACGATTTAAGGTTTACAGTACAGATGCTGACACCGAATGAAACTTACTTTAATTTTCTGAAATATCATTATTTTTTTTTAGCAACCTATGCGATTTAAATGTTTCTATAACTTTTACCTGCTTTTCTTATCGTGTTTTTTTTTTCATACAAGCAGACTATTTACGCGATATTTGGCTGGAACGGCCAATCCGCGTAAATGGAGGGATGGGTGTACTTATTTTCTCTCTTCGTTTCCTCACCTTTTACTCTTCGTCGAATATGAATTTTATTTTGTCTACTGATATTCGTATCTACTTTATTGTAATATAAGGAAAAAGAATGTAAATGGTACTTTTTAGAATTCGTATTTTTTTCTGTTTCACATCGTGTAATAATATATATGTAAATCATGTTTTGTACCGTGCATTGAATGGAAATTTATTTTTTTATTTTTCTTTAATTCCTATTTGTTTCTCGTTTATTTTATTCCCGGTAACGAACGGCGACAGAAAGTTTTCAGTATAAATTCGTGGCGATCAACGTCGGCTGGAATTACATTATTCATGGCAGTAATTTCGACAAAGTATTCTAGCAAATATTAAACAGAAACATGCTAATAACTTTCCTCTATTGGTAATGCAGAACGCAATTACACTTTAATGCCGAATGTTATCCTTTCACCACATCCGCACGTATCGTTAATTTATTCGAATTAATGACTTCGTTCATCAAGAACTTGCAGCTATTTCAACCTGTTAGTTCCGCCGAAATTAATCCCTTTATTATTGATACCGTGTTTCGATAATATCCTCGTATTTTTGATCTGATCTGTGTACCAGCGCAAACGATACTCTTTTCACCGATCATAAAGTCCAGTAATATCCAAATTTGTCGTTGAAATTGCACAGAAAAATCGAAGAACTTCTTCGAAAGTTTGTAGAAATAAAGTATGACTTTCCCAATTTTCTTCACTTTCATTTGATAGTCTATGTCTAAAAAGAAAGAAAAATGACCTGAGTTTAGTTACTTAAAATTTTTTAAGGTTAATGTAAAATTTAAAGGGTTAAAAGTGCGAATGAGCATCAGTGCTCAGTCAGACACTAAAGGGTTAACAGGAATTTTTGAAGATTTCGAATTTTCTGAGCCCAAAATATCTTTTCAGAAAACCCAAGCTTTGATGTTAAAGTTAGGCCACTTCAAAATTTGTTTATCCAAGTTTTTCGTTTCTTTCCATCAAAGTCCACGATAACTTTGGAAAATTTCAATTTTTCCATGTTTAAAGTATTTTTCTTCCGTCGAGCCTTGAAAGGGTGAATTTAAGTATAAAGAAAATTTCGAATTTCCCTTAATCGAGGGTCGATTTTCGGGTCACCCGGTATCGAAAGTAGGTGTCACTGATTTTTGGATGACGTGGCGTTCAGCGCTGCGAAGGATGGGGCGATCGGTGTCACGGTGCACGGGTTTCTAGTTCGCCAGCTAAGGTAAATTGTATTTCTCCTTTCTCTCGACGCGAACAACACAGTTCAGAACCATCGTCTAATTATTCCACGGTTTAAGAATCACCGTAGAAACAAACGACAAATTACCCTCGGGCAATTTAAAAGGGAACTCGTCAAAATTTCGCTTCAATCGAATTGAAAACAACTCGAATGAGATTTCTCGGAGAATTACCAATCGAGTAAACGTTGATTATTTTTCAGTTTCGGTTAATCAGTTAATACTATTAGCTTTTTCCACTCTGCGAACGCTCGAAATAGTTGAAAAGGTGAGGACAGGGGCGACGATTGAGCGTTTCGACGTTGATTCGCTGTGAAGTGAACTAATTGCCGGCTCCGTAGACCCAGTTCTTCGCTTTCCCAGCGAGAAAGATTTGCAATCGAGGCAAATCGAGTCTGTTTTCTTTTCTTAATTGGAAACGGCAGTGCTGGGCTGTTTGATTAGACCTCGTGATCTGCTAAATCTCTCGCTAGCTCTGGCTCGATCTTCCGAGGGTGTTTGATTAAATTTATTACAGGTCTCCTCAGATGTCGATTTAGAACGAATCTTGTATAGGTAATTCTCGTGTGTTCCTTTAAGTGATTCGAATTTAGGATACAGTGGTTTGTTTATTCATAGACATTTACTTTTCGTTGTATTTAACACAAGGCGTCCAATGTGTGTACTATTTTTTAGTTAATTTCTTTGAATTTCTGTGTTGTGTTGTCCTTTATGTTATGACAAGAAAGTACACTTCTATTTAGAAGTATTAGGACAGTTATCGAATGTGTAGCATACTGGAATCTATTGAAATCTACTGTATTCTGTTGAAATCTATCAAAATCTACCAAAATGTGCTGAATTTTAATAAAATGACATGTATTCTACTGGTATCTACCGAAATCTTTTGAAACCTATGAAAATCTACTCAAATTTACCGAATTTTACTAAAATCTACTGAAACCTACTATATTTGATTAAAAACTACTGAAGTCTACTAAATTTGAATAAAATCTATGAAATCTACAGAATGAAGGATGTTAAAAAAAGGCCAATTTTGGCATACGGCTGGAACGAAACATTTTTTTACAGCATGCTTCTACGCATCCTAAGGAACGAAAAATGTAATTGTCATTTTTCCCGGAAATGATGGGAAAGTTATGAAAAATGTGGTTCAAGGTAAGAGTATGCCCATATTTATAACATACATAGGTATTTCGTCTCGTTTTCTTCATTGAGTATTATTTCCAAAGATTGTTGTACATTAGTGTTTAATAAAAACCAAAAATAATGAAAAATAATTCATGACAATTTAATCGAAACAAGGAATTCTTCGATGACACAATGCTTATATTCGAAGCAATCAGAAACCAATAATTATTTATTCTCGAAGTGATAAAAAGTATAATAAACTATCGTAAATATAATAAAATAATCATCATGGCAGGGATACAATAAAAAAGTAAGATTCTAACAGAATTTGCATTTCTTAACTGTGTATCCGGTGATTTCATTTCTCCACTAATTTTTTTTCCTGACTTTTTTTACTCGCACGAGAGTTCTGTCAAGAATACGAAACTACTTCGTGTTTGCAAAGAAACTATTTATTCGAGTCGTAACTCTCAGAGAGTTGAGCGATGCTCTCAGACACTCACTCTCAGACGCAGTGTCCACTCGCGAGAGCAACTCGCGATAGTTTTACTCTCAAAAGGACAGCGTAACGATTTGAATTTAAAAGTGGCGCGTATTTTTACCGTGATCGGCGTGCGTCCGCCGAGCGGCGTTGGGAGCGGCGATCGCGCATGCGTCGAGCGAAAAAAAATATGGCGTATTGTATTGTATTAAGACCATGTGCGTGGTCTTTGTTCCCGGTTTTGCCAATAAAAGTAATATAAAATCAGAAAATTCTTTTCCGGTTAACTCTTTTCTGTGCGCGAACAGGTAGCTAGCTTTATGTTTGGTTCGATGTACGTACAGCAACCCAGGCTCGCGTTTCTTATGTTTTTCTCGGAAAAGATATCACGAGTCTCTCGCAATGTTATGGGACAAGAGGGTGACTCAGTCCCAATGTTTCTTGCTAGGCTAGCTGTGCGTAAATAGCGATCAGAAATCGGGCAGGACGACTCGTCCTCAGTCGGTGTTTACGAGGCTGTCGAACGAGTGCCTCAACGAACGACGAACGTCGCTTATACTGCGCGATTATAGTCTTGTAGGGAATACAGTGCTCGCTCGAAGAACGCGTTTTACGCAATTATACGCGGATAGTTTTTTGAAAAACTTTGACGTTTATTTCAAATCAATTTACATATTTATCATATATTCACAATTTTCTCTGTTACGATATTCTACATCCTTTGGATTCCATAACACCGGTTTTTCTTCAACGAAGTGTGAGTGATTAAATCGGTAATTTCATTTCTCGATCAATTTCTTTTCCTGACATTTTTTACTCGCACGAGAGTTCTCTCAAGAATACGAAACTACTTCGTGTCTGGAAAGCAACTGTTCAACAATAGTATGATTACGTATCCATTCGAGAACAAGTCTCGACACGTTTACTCTCAGACAGTTGAGCTATACTCTCGGACAGTCCAGCTCAGGGGCAGTGTCCACTCGCGAGAGATACTCTCGAGAGCAACTTGCGATAATTTTATTTTCAAAATGGCACGTAGCTTCGTGTTTAGTTCGAGTTGTAACTCTCAGAGACTTGAGCGATGCTCTCAGACAGTCACTCTCAGACGTAGTGTCTACTCGCGAGCAATTCGCGATAGTTTTACTCTAAAAAAGACAGTATAACGATTTGTATTTAAAAGGTGCCCGTCTTTTTACCGTGATCGGCGTGCGTCCGCCGAGCGGCGTTGGAAGTGGCGACCGCGCATGCGTCGAGCGAAAAAAAGTATGGCGTATTGTATTGTAAGAAGACCACGTGCGTGCCGTTTGTTCTCGGTTTTGCCAATAAAAGTAATATAAAATCAGAAAATTCTTTTCCCGCTAACTCTTTTCTGGGCGCGAACAGGCAGCTAGCTTCATGTTTGTTTCGATGTACGTACAGTGACCTAGGCTCGCGTTTCTTATGTTTGGCACGCAAGAAATATCACGTATTCTAAGAAGTTAAGGCCTCGAATTTTTCCCGGAACAGTTGCGAGCGTACGGCGATCAGAAATCGGGTAGGACGACTCGTCCTCAGTCAGTGTTTACGAGGCTGCCGAACGAGTGCGTCGACGAACGACGAACGACGAACGTCGCTTATACTGCGCGATTATAGTCTTGTAGGGAATACAGTGCTCGCTCGAAGAACGCGTTTTACGCGATTATACGCGGATAGTTTTTTGAAAAATTTTGACGTTCATTTCGAATCAATTTACACACTTATCATATATTCACAATTTTCTCTGTTACGATATTCTACATCCTTTGAATTCCACAACACCGATTTTTCTTCAACGAAGAGTGATTAAATCGATAATTTTATTTCTCCACCAATTTCTTTTTCTGACATATTTTACTCGCACGAGAGTTCTCTCAAGAATACCAAACAGCTTCGTCTTTGCAAAGCAACTCTTACACAGTAGTATCCTTACCTGTACATTCGAGAGCAGGTCCATACACGTTTACTCTCAGACAGTTGAGCTATGCTCTCGGACAGTCCAGCTCAGGGGCAGTGTCCACTCGCGAGAGATATTCTCGAGAGCAACTCGCGATAGTTTTACTTTCAAAATGGCACGTAGTTTCGTGTTTAGTTCGATATAATACAGACAACGAGGTTGGCTTGAGTTTCTTATGTTCGGCTCGAATTTCTTATGTTTTGCTCGAGTTTCTTATGTTTCACTAGAAAAAAACATTGCGAGCCTGGCGCAATGTTTTGGTACATGAGGTTGACTAGGTCCAAGTTACATACTTGAGGGTCACTCACACGCCTAGGATTTTTCCTAGAACTGCTTCGTGTAACAGGGAGCAGAAATCGGGCAGATCGTCATATGCGCAGTTAGTGCTTACAGGCCTACCGAACGAGTACGTCGACGAACGACGTTTGTACCGTGCGATCATAGTCTTGCAGAAAATTCAGTGCTCCTTCGAATACAGCGGTTTCGATTGTACGTGGATTTCGAATCAATTTACGTACTTAGCATATTTGTTTGTGTGAATTAAGTGCCGTTGCATACAAGAAGCTAGTGTGCCGAATTGAAATACACAACGAACAGCTCAGCTTAGGAGAAAAATCAAACGAGAAGCGTGGCTCTGCGAGCTACACAGCTGCAGTTTCACGATATGTGTGTGCGTGAATAATATGTATGTATATAAGGAGAAAAATCAAACGAGAAGCGTGGCTCTGCGAGCTGCACAGCTGCAGTTTCACGATATGTGTGTGCGTGAATAATATGTATGTATATATACGTACACAATCGAATGATTGAGTTAATTGAAAATAGAGGAGAGCCTACATATAGCTAATTAGATTAATTACTGCAACAATTTCGTTTTATCCTATCCTAAGTTTATTTATCTTGTAATAAGATGTGTTATAGTTATAAAACAACAAATTAGTTTTTTTACTGTTGTCTCCCCGAGACATATACATATTCTATCCCTTTCTGAAAAAATACTGTCTCCTTTCTGAATTTTATAGATGCCTACTGAAATCATATTAAAATCTACTTACAGAATGTGAAGCATGCTTCGTTGTCATTACAAGTTCAATATAAAATTATTTGACACACAAATGTCATTACAAAATTATTAAGATCCTAAAGAAAGAATTATTCATTCTGGAATTTCGAAGTATAACGAGCCTATCGTATATTTTCATTAACATATGACACTAACTTTGACGAGGAAGTGTAGTTTAAATCATGTAATACTTTCTACACGAGCGTGATAGGTATTATATCTTAATACGTATGAGCAACAGTGCAAGCTACATCATTATAAATAATTTTCAACATTTGAATTATTTCTATGCGTCTAGGAAACAATTTTATTAAAAAAATCTTTTCTCGTTTGTACCGTTTAAATTTTCAAACAAAAAAAAAATTCTAAATATTCTACGAAAATACAATCGCGCGAAATGAGAACAGGCGCATGATAAGGAAAAATTTGTCGCGACAAAGGAAGCTTGTCCTTTGAAACCGGGTATTTTTCTCACTTTGCCGAACAAGAACAAGTCTCCGGTTCTTTGTGACATTCATCTTAATTTTTACTTCCGCGAGGCTCCCTTTCAGACCCTCCATCGACAATGGAGATGCTCACAGCATCTCGCCCACATTCCAGCGTTTTCTGCTCCTAGCTCTAATCTTCCTCAGTGTTCATTCGATTGTTCCAAATACAAAGATTCCGCGTGCCTCCACCTTTGTCGTTAATAGAACCCTCCTCTAATCAACCTACCAGCACCACACCGAAATGTCTTCAACATCACCAAGGTTTAGTTTCTCTTTTCGTGGCCCCGTGACCTTTCATCGTCCCCCTAAGTTCCAGCGAAGATAGAGGAAGTTCTATATGAAAGGGGTGAGATCTTTCTTAGAACTCGTCGCCATTACCACTCTGATGTCTGTCCCTTTGAGTAGGCAGAGAACGATGTATCGCTCTTTCATGCATTCGCAAAAATACTAGCAGCGATGTACTGTGTAGGAGGGTTGCTTCAAGTGTCGTAATTTAGGTAAAAAGAAGGTCTGAAGTTGGTAATATACGTGCGAAATATATATATATAGGGTGTTCTAATATTTATTCTACAACTAGGAAGAAGGTTATCGCCTTTTTAATTTTTTAAAAATTGTTTTCAGTATGCAAGAAGTTTTTTAAATTTACATCGCAACAAAAGAAGACAATAATTTTCTTCCTATTTGTACAATGAATATTTTAAAATTTACTTTTTAAAAATTTCATTCTCCAATTTCGACTTATTCTTTTTTCCACGAGGATATGAAATATATTTAATGGAAAAAATTGGACAACATTTAATAACAATTTAAAATACTTAAGATGCATTAATATTTAAAGTTATTAAACTACATAAAAATTTTTACATAAGTATTACAATCATGAAATATAATTCTTAGAAGACCCAGTGACGGCTGCTTTGCATAACTTTTTATATCGACTACTATGCAAATGTCAAGTCAGAGAAACTTCGTTCAAGATTACGTTCGAGAAGTGTTACGAAACAAACTTTGTCCTGTAATCAGCTGTTTCCTAAAAAATTTATCCTTCGTCCATATCGATTATCGATAGCCAACAAAATTTTTCGCGATAAATATATGTTGTCAGAAACTAAAAAAATTTTCGTCGATAAAAAAATGTAAATCGTTTATATTTCACGACCAGAAATTTACATTCGCAATCAAACCGTCGAAGAATACAAATGTTTCGTTCACATTTAATTCTGAAAGACCTCAAATCTTTTTTTTCATTTTTTTCAAATTAAACAACGAACAACCCTCTTTGGTCCCTGCTAAAGACCAACTGAACACCGTTTCAGTCTCCAAAATGATCCGCTTTTTGTCACGGTATATTCGTATGGAAAAGTCCACAGCCACTCGAGGGGCTAATAAGCAGGGATATGTAGCCGTGCCCCTGTCGTTGAATCGGCTCGTTTCCTCCGCCAGGTAGAAGACTGGGCTATGCCTCTCCTTTCTCCCCTCGTAACACTTTCCAACCCTCGACCTCGTGGCCGAGGATCGATCCCTGTGACGCGGTGCGTGAGCACGCCTTCCGCGGAAAAAAAACGAAGTGGGGGTGAGCACGTTAATAACTAATAGCAATGCTCGTCTGTGGCGGCGTGTGCACACGCTTGTACAGCTCGTGGCAGCCAAGTCGGTCGCAAACATTAACCCTTTCGCGACAAATGGCCACTATAATGACTACTCGCGAGACTGATTCTACATAGGAATAGCAGTCATAGTGCAAATAGCCACGACACTATTATAAAATGTACTTACTGTGTACATTTTTAAATAAAACTGAACAGAAGTATTTCATTTTATTTAATTATTTATTTTACTTTAACAGCTTATTATTTCATTTTATTTATTATGTAAATATAGAAAAGTTTTGCTTTTTTTCTTACTAAGAAATGAAAAATATGTTCGCTTTCTGTGTTTGTATTAAGTAAATGTATCTGTGCAATGAACTCTACTACCATCATCTTCACCTCAGAAGCCTATAACGTTTTCTATGCAAACTCGTTTCATTGTACGGGCCAAACCGACCAGTTTATCGACACCAAATGGAAAAATAATAGCAGAAGCGAAGGTGGGGGAACAAAAGCGACGTACTTTCCAAGGAGAGCCTTGTTCAGGGGAGAAAAAATCACACATGCGTATACATATGTTCGAGTCGAGTACAGAGTGAAAAACACACCAGGCAAGCACAATACTTTCGTCGTGGTTGACTCGCTAACTCGACGTCGTATCGGTTGCCATTCGCGTGGCGCTTTTGCGACATAAATGTAGCAGAACATGCAACGTGCACCACTATTGTTCGTTTTAAAATCAAACACCATTCGTAGAATTTTTCATGTCTGTTTATGAATTTTTCAATTGTAGAAATAATTCTTGTATTTCTTTCATAAGAATATTTGATTTATTCTTCGCTGTATTTTCTGTGTACACTGTGGACCAAATATTCGAGACCACTACGCGTTGCGAGTTATTCAGAAATTTTCAGAAAACGGTTAGCAACTCGAACAATTTTTTCACTAATTCTTTATTACTCGATGCGTCGAAACGATTAGTAAATCACCACGGAGAATTGCGAGATTTATTTCAAACACTTGAATAATTGCTAGCAGATTCAATATTGGTGAAAATTGGCAAGTGGCCCCGAACTTTTGGCTGCTGGAGTAATTTTCGAATAAGGATCAAATTGACTTCCTTGAAAGAGACAAATCACAAAGATCTATCCGCGTTATTCCGATGAATTTTCACGACACTTTGAAAATTTAGAATTCTTTTTCAAACCATCGAAATCTCATTGATAAATCTAAGAGATAAAAAGTTGCTAAGGTGGAATAAATTGACCCCCTTCAGTTCTACGTGTTGCTTTTTTTTTTCAAATTGCAGAAACAACAGAATGAAAATTAACGACGTTCAGTTTGTCAAACGTTATCAAACTGACCCGGAGTTAATAATACCTCGAACGGAGGCATAGATATTTCCAAAGCAACCAGTGCCCATCGTGGATCGACTGGAAATTAACCTGAATATTTATTCGCAATCTCTTAACCCAAATCTTTGATAAAGCGCCGATGTTTGAGCTAAATGTGTCAATCTGAACGGGGATCGCGAAAGGTCGACGAAAAGCAGCAGAAATCCTGGCAGAAGCGTTGCATATTTTTTTATATCGTGGCTGCTGTGGCTTGGCTCGCGTGGTTTATTGCGAATCTAGCGCGATTAAGGGGTCGGTTTACGCTCGTAGCTGACCGACCCCTGCTCGTCGCGTTGCAAGCTTATCGCGCCATGTTGGCTGTTGCGTTCGTGGGTTACGCGTAACCGGTCGCAAAGTCGATACACTCGAGGCTCCGCCAGTAATTATGTTGCATGTCCTTGTGGTTAAAGCGCGGATTTCTTTTTTTTCTTCCCTCTTTTCCTCCGGTTCGAAGGGGAGAACCTGTGGCGCATGATTACGTCACTTTCTTATTTTTATTTTCCACGTGAGGCGGATTTCTGTGGAGCGATTTTCTCAAATTCTGGATTGGATAATTGCGTGTGTATATTTTTATTTGCAGGAGTAAAATTTATGGTAGCTTTCTTGTAATTTTTGAATAAATTAGTTTTTCGAAACTTTGAACTGGATAATCATGAATTGGTATTGAATTTATGGTTTTGATAAGAATTCTTTGGTGAATTTGTTTTTTTAACTGAAAATTAATTGGTATTGAATTTGAAGCGACTTTGCTTTATTCTTTATGACATTCGTCGATAAGAATTATTTTGCGAATAATTTTTTAAAATTTCGAACTGATTATGAATTAGCATGATTAATTTTCTCTGTTTTTGGTTGACGGGTCAAAACGATTGTCGTGAAATTCAAGCGTGTTGTTCTCCTTTCTTGTTTCTTATGTAAACAGTTTTTCAGTGAATTGTTTCTTGCGATTGAGAATTGGAATAATTGAACGTATTATTGATTTGTCTGAAAAGTCTACGCAATAGTAACAATTATCCCCACCAACTAGGACAACAATACCTCTATTCTCTAGCAATTAACAATACATTAGTATAATCAGAAGAACAGTAGCGGAGCATTAATAATAATGCATTAATTTCGATGAAACTGGACAATGCTGTATTGCAACCCTAACCCAGATTCGATACTAAAACCCGACCATTACATTCCCATTGTTCAATACAAACATTACGCTCGAAAGCAACCCGAGATGCATCTAAACCCCATCTCCCCTTTCCTTTATAAAATCTAGACCACGGAAGGTAAAAAGAAAGAGAAAAGAAGAAATGCACGAATGCTTAAGAGCTCATTTAAAACAAGAACTACTCTTTCACAGTGGGATGGAAGAGGGTAAAATTAACCCTATCTGGCATCAACGTTCATGCAGCAACAGGCTGCCCCACGATCTCGAAAAGCGAATTGTTTACTCGGAAAAATGGACTCGTTTAATGTGTGTGCGTGTGAGTGTGTATGTACGTGCGTTTCTGTGACGAACGGAGAGGAAGGGAAAAAAATTGCCAAGGCTCTTTCTGCCTCTCCTGCATTCTTTCTCTCCTCATTTTCTCTCTCTCTCCTTCACTATGTCTCTCCTCATTTTCTCTCTCTCCTTCATTCTGCCTCTCCTGCATTCTTTCTCTCCTCATTTTCTCTCTCTCTCCTTCACTATGTCTCTCCTCATTTTCTCTCTCTCCTTCATTCTGCCTCTCCTCATTTTCTCTCTCTCTCCTTCACTATGTCTCTCCTCATTTTCTCTCTCTCCTTCATTCTGCCTCTCCTGCATTCTTCCTCTCCTCATTTTCTCTCTCTCTCCTTCACTATGTCTCTCCTCATTTTCTCTCTCTCTCCTTCACTATGTCTCTCCTCATGTTCTCTCTCTCTCCTTCACTATGTCTCTCCTCATTTTCTCTCTCTGCTTCATTCTGCCTCTCCTGCATTCTTTCTCTCCTCATTTTCTCTCTCTCTCCTTCACTATGTCTCTCCTCATTTTTTCTCTCTCCTTCATTCTGCCTCTCCTCATTTTCTCTCTCTCTCCTTCACTATGTCTCTCCTCATGTTCTCTCTCTCTCCTTCACTATGTCTCTCCTCATGTTCTCTCTCTCTCCTTCACTATGTCTCTCCTCATTTTCTCTCTCTCCTTCATTCTGCCTCTCCTGCATTCTTCCTCTCCTCATTTTCTCTCTCTCCTTCACTATGTCTCTTTTGCACCCTTTTTCTCCTTCTCTTTCCATCAGTCTCTCTTCCATTTATTCTCTCTCTCTTCACTCTCCCTCTCTCCTTTACTCTCTCTTTTCCACTTTCTCTCTGCCTTCACTCACCCTCTTCCAATTCCTAAATAGAGAGATTCTGTTCCCTTTTCTATTATACATAACGTGTTCCGCACAATGTTCCCCTATTTTCCCATTCCAGAGTTCCCTAATTTTACGTCTCACTCGATAGAGATAGAGTTTCAGCCGCGTAAACGCTACCTGGACAGTTCAGAACTGTCCCATTGATCCGTGCGCCCACGCTAACCCACTATACACGCGAACCCGTCACGCTAACCGGCACGGGAAATTGGATTCGATCCTCCTGTTCCGTTTAAAGCTCGCTCGCTGCCGGACGACGCTGGATCCGATACCACGTTTTCCCTCCTTTTTTTTTTTTTTTTTCTTTCTCTAACTTCCCCTATCGTGATGTGTGCGCTTCCAGTTACGAATGTCGCTCTGTGCTTGGTTCTTTCAGCCTGGCTCTTTTGTTTTATACCGAGCCTGTGTTATGTACCGCATGATAGTTTTTACGAGGTTATTTCACGCTCTTTTTCTATTCCTGTCGATCCTTTGAGTTTTCGAGGATTCGAAATGATTTTAATAACGTTTCGAGAATTAAAAATGTTCCACGACAGCAGTATTCTCACACTATTCTATAATTAATTTATCATACTAAGTGCCATTCAAATATACAACACCTACATTAAAGTAGTTTTATATAGGCCATCCAGTATTATTCCTATTCTTCGCAAAGTCATTATCCTTTTTTTCATTATCAAAATGTTCTTAATTCAATGCAACAATGCAGACTAATTCAACGATGCATTAAGTTTATGCAAAAGTTCCCATCGTACTTTCGTGGAGAATATATATTTATTTTTTATTACATTTACAATTAGTCGTCATCAGAACACCAGTAATATAACATTAATATTGAATTAACTGTAGCATTGTCATAAATACCAACTGTGCAAATTTAATTAAGAAAAGAAACGTATAGTGCCTTTTAATGCAATGGAATCTTTCGCATAGTCCTAATGTATCATGTATATAAACTACTGTGGGATCAGAAATATAAATAGATATTTATTAACAAAATATAAGAATAACTATGGTACATTGGACTTTGACACACGCTTCTTCGATTCACGCCTCTCGACTTTTTCAAACACACTGCCCGTTCATCCCTCACACGCCGTACTTTATAGCCAGGCCCTTCGTGAGCCTCTTGCCGCCCAGGGTTTTTCCCTTTGGGCCTGGCTATCGTCGCTCGTCGCCCGCTTTCTCTCTCATCCTCGCAGTTACGATACTTTTATATTTCGCCATCCATAAATTCTTCCTACTCAAGTCATTGTCCTTTTTCCATTATTAAACCGTTTCTAATTCAACGCAGCAAAGCAATCTGCTTCAACGACGTATTCGAAACAGCTATTTAAAAAAATCGTCAAATTTAACCTCTCAAAGGCCGCAGCATTCTTCGGGAACTTTATTGAAACGAGCATCCCCGAAGTGCAAACGTTAAAATTGCACGATAAAAAAGGAAACATTCGGAGCACCACTCGAGCCATCCCCAGGCCTGGTGTACGCGTCGACGCATTCATTCTCCTAGGCGGTTCAGACTCGAGAGGATCGTTTTCCCTGGCGCATTCGGCGCACGTGGCGTGCTTGCAGTTTTCCGCATATATGCAACATTAGCGAGTGTCGCCACGCAATGCAGTGGTAACTTCAGTGGTCACGTCAGCGTTCTTTCTTAATACGACCGTGCACGAGAATCGAAGCACATTGTTTTACGAACGCAGAAAAGAGAAAAGAAGAAAGAACACGTTTGAGGGGGGAAAAAGAACGGAGAAAAGGGCAATTACTACGTGGAATTTGCTACTTGAATATTTCTATCCAGCGTTCTCCATTTCCCTCCGTTTTGCCTCTCTCGGTTTATTTGGCGCATACCCGTGGAATTTTGCGAATTATGCGGGGAAAATTAATTCCAGACGGTAAACGGCCGCCGCTTGCACGGAGAATTGCTCGTTAATGTGACGTAATCACGGAAATATACGAGTTTCGCGATATTATATACGTGCACGAGGTTCGATGAAAAAGTGGCTCGGTTGGTTAGAGTCAGAAAAGTTTATTTATGAAAAATTGCTGTAAATTATAATGGTTCTTTACGGAGATTGTGTAGTAACATCATTAACGTCGTTTTTAGTTGTAGGAGTATTTTCTCGCGGGTACTTTTTAGATTATCGTTCGGTATATTTATTTATGAAAAATTGTTGTACTTTGTAACGGGACCTTGCAACTGTTCTGTAGCACTGATGACGCAATTTTTATATACAGAAGTGCAAATGCATTTCAGATAATCGTTCTCAGATATTAAAATTAATCTATGAATTTTTATCGTTTGCATATTTAGGTTATGTTTGCTCTTAATGAGCTGTACGAGTTTCGAAACGAAAGTCATTCTAGACCAAATTAACAACGATTCTTTGTACAAACATCGAAACTGTACTTCTTTTAATCATATCTGATATACTTTTTGATTGAAGAAAATTGAATTACAAAAATTATATTTTTTTTTTTTTGTAATACACGTTTATCGTGCAAAAATAAAATACGTATATACACGGTGGAAGTACGATTCTTAAACCTAAAATAAAATATAAGAAAAGGAGAAACCTAACCTAACATAACCTAAAACCCAAATCTAACCTAAAAAATTAATTATTTGCTAATAAGATCAATGGCTCTGTCGACAAGTGCTCGTGATCTATCGTTAACTTATGTTTACTAGACTTAATGGTACTTTGCACAAAATACAAAGAATATTTTATCTACATTATATGTTCAAAAAAATTGTGCAGTAGAAACACTGAGACTATACATTATTTATCTTTCCTCTTCTACATACACTGCTGTTCATAAATATTGGAATATGTTAGCACAGAGAGTATTACATGATTTAACTTACATTTATTCACAAGATTTAGTACCACGTATTATCAAAAATGTACACCTATACTGTTACGTTACAAGATACCAGGGAATTTTTTGGGGGATTTTAATAATTTCAATAATTTCGTAATAACAATTTAAGTCTCTTTCACATTCACCAAATGTCCTAACAATAACGAACGAGGGAGCGTATATTAAATTACACAATCTTGATACCTTTTTCCTTCAAACAACTATACAATTCAGTCGAGTTGCATTTCACGGCAACACAAATCGCTTGATTTTCCGTATTTCACAGGTTTCCTGGTCGCTCGTCTGGAAACATCCCGATAAGCTAATCGACGTGACTCCGGCCGCCATTATGATTTTCCACTTCGTTATACCTCTCGGTAATTTCGATCGATTATACGAAGAATCGAATTAGCGATTGTTATCGTTAATGTACTCGTTGATTTATAATTATCCCGGCTAACCTCGCCCGTTCTCTGTCTGTTATATTTTCAACGACGGTTTGTCCAAATGATAGTTGTTATTCGAGGAGTAATTAAGGTGGACGAGGGCGACGCGACGCGTCGTTGTTTACCGAGTTCCAGCGAGAAGTAGTTAGCAACCGTGGAGATTAATCATGGTGAAGTGTTAAATTGGCGAATTGTGTTCGCTGGCTTAACGACAGCGCGATTTGTGTAACGAAGCTAGGCACACGGCTCGTAACGCAATCGCAACAACCCGGTTGCGCAATATTTCTACCCGATGTTATCACGAAGGCGGTTTCCGTTTTAAAACGCTCACGGGGAAACGTCCACTTTTATTAATTAATTGCTGCGTTAAATCGTAATAATTCACCGTTATCGGCGCCACGCTTCCGCCATTATCGCTTGCCGGGAGATTTTCAGACGCACCGTTGATTCTTATCCCCCCGCGGAATTAATTCCAACCGCAATCACCTATCGATCTTGCTCACCTTGTTGCGTTCTTTGAAATCAAACTTTCCCTCCCTTCTTTTTTTTTTTTTTTGTCGTAATGTGATTCGTGGAAATGTACATTTGTACAGTTCTATTTTGGTACCCGTTTCGGTATATCCGTAACAGGATCGAGTCTTAATTTTGACAATTGAAGTTTGTTGTTTGTAGCTGGGTGAATATTTGGTTTAATGGAAACGAAGTTTTTGGAAATTTGTGTATTGGTAGAATTTTAGTTTTATTTTCGTTTTTGTGTAATTAAGTCAGATTGAAATATTCGACGTTTGGAAAGTTTTTTTTAATGTTTTTCTGGATGGTGGTATTCATTGTGTGCTTCTGTTAGTATTTTTGCAAGTTTGCTACTAAGAATTATGGTCCATAATTGCTATTTTTGTTTAAGGGTAAAATTATAATGTTTTTCTTCATTCTGCATTCTAGAAACCAGTTCTACTGCATATTTAAAGTATATTATAAGCTATTATATGAATATAGTGGAAGGTACTATGAAAATTATAGAGAATTTTTAGGAAAAATTCATTGCCAAGAATTAATTACATGTCATTCAATATTTAATTCACGTTTAACTCAAAAACAAAAACAACATAAGCTACTCAAGTAATATTTATCGTTTCTACATTTTTACCAAAAATCTCTCATTCGATAATTAATTTCTAATCAACAGCAAAAATTCTATTTCGTTATTGCAATCTTTTTGTTTTTCTGATCACTGCAGATCAAATCACTATTCTTCATTTCTAATGGAAATAAGCTTATAATGAAAGACTCAAGTAGTAACTTATCTTTTTTACATTTTTACCAAAAATCTCTCATTCGATAATTAATTTCTAATCAACAGCAAAAATTCTATTTCGTTATTGCAATCTTTTTGTTTTTCTGATCACTGCAGATCAAATCACTTTTCTTCATTTTTAATTGAAACAAGCTATGTACAATGAAAGACAAGGAAGAAACTCAAGTAGTAAAATATCATTTCCACATTTTTACCAAAAATTTCTCATTGAACCGATCAATGGTAAAAATTTGATCACGTCGTTGTAATTAAGAAAGAAAAACAAAATCACCGCAAACCAGATTACTATTGTTCACTTTTAATTCAAGTGCCTCCACGTACACGTACATAAGTCCGCGGCATCGTGGAAAATAAGGAGGTGGTGCGGTTAGAGTTCGTGGAGGCGATCGGGTTCGATAGGACGTCCCTCGGTGTATTTATAGTGAGTCGTGTGCAGTGGCTGCACGAGCAATCCGCAGGAATCGCGGAGCGGAGGTGTGCACGCTTTGACGGAGACGCGGCAGGTGAGCCATGAAAATGGAGCTTTCAATCATGCTAGCGACACGTAGCTTTCGCTGGTTCTGTTCTGTCGACCTGTTACGTTAATTAGCCTCGAATTTACCAACGACATGGATCTTCAAAGCCTCGAATTTAATGAAATACCAGATACAAATTCGGTATTCTTCAAGGTTGTTGGTGTATATTTGATACATTTATCTATTTGTTTATTTAAAATTATTACAATATATATGTATTACAAATCGAACAGGGAAAAATCATGAAATATATTACAAGTTGAAAAATGAAAAAACAATTGAGGAATGTAAAATACAATAGGAAGAAATAAGAAAAATAGACTGAAAGAGAAAACAGAAAATTAAGTAATTTTGATTCATTAATAATAATTGATTACACAAGTTATCATTTAATTGATTTAATTATTTACATATTTATCTCAATCAGTTTATTTGCCTTTATTTTTAATTTATTTATCTCAATCTTCATTTTTAATTTGAATTTTTAGTTTATTTTTAATATCACTACGTTGCACAGAATATAATTTTCATTTATATCATTACATCTTAAGTATTACCCACTTCTTAATTTCGTCGTAAGAAGTATTATCTTCCATATGAGCACCGATTGAACAAGCTTTCACTTAACTCATTCGTAACATACCAATTTTCATTCCAATATTTTCCACATTTTCACATTACACAAACTACAGAAATTGAAACGAATCTAAATCTACGAACTTACGTCCAAGGTAAATCTTCAATCCTTCAAAATGCGAAGAGGTTAAAAACCTCATGTCGTGTTCCTCAAGGCGGTAAATATTTCCCCTGGAAATTTCCTTGGTGACCTGATTCCAGCCGTGAAATTTGAAATTCCATCAGCGA
>NW_017100164.1:1775563-1776259 GCF_001263275.1 Habropoda laboriosa
CACCGCATACGAAGCTACATCACGCTCTAACCGGAAGTGCATCGGTGGCTGCGCGAAATTTATGCCCGAGGAAGCTGTGCACGCTTCGATCTGATAGAAACCTCTGTTACGTTTCGTGTAACGTGGCCAAACGCTGCTTGAACTTTCTTCAAGCGTAGAATGAAACTATGCAATAAGCTCCGCTATTGTTTTATTCGCACAAGTCGCCTTCGCCGTCTGTAAAAGCTTTGTTACGTTTCTTCGAAAAATGTACAAAAATTTCGATTTCCGGCTTTTGAATCATTTATGATGGCTAAACAACTTTAATTTTTTTTTCTTTACGACAAATTAATGTAAGTTTGAAAAGTAGGAAAGGAGGATGTTAAAAAAAGGCCAATTTTGGCATACGGCTGGAACGAAACATTTTTTTACAGCATGATTCTACGCATCCTAATTGTCATTTTTCCCGGAAATAATGGGAAAGTTATGAACAAAATGCGGTTCAAGGTAAGAGTACGACCATACTTATGGTCTTTTCGTAAATGAACCACTTAGAAACTCATATTGAGTATTATTTACAAAGATTGTTGTACATTAGTGTTTAATAATAACCAAAAATAATGAAAAATAATTAATGACAAATTAATCGAAACAAGTTATTTATTCTCGAAGTGATAAAAGTTATAATAAACTATCGTAAATATAATAAAATAATCG
>NW_017100164.1:1776921-1799748 GCF_001263275.1 Habropoda laboriosa
GCTACAGTTTTACAGTATGTGTATGCGTGAATAATATGTATGTATATATACGTACACAATCGAATGATTGAGTTGAGAAGCGTGTCTCTGCGAGCTACACAACTACAGTTTTACAGTATGTGTATGCGTGAATAATATGTATGTATATATACGTAAACAATCGAATGATTGAGTTAATTGAAAATAGAGGAGAGCCTACGTATAGCTAATTAGATTAAGTACTGCTACAATTTCGTTTTATCCTATCCTAAGTTTATTTTTCTTGTAATAAGATGTGTTATAGCTATAAAACAACAAATTAGTTTTTTTTACTGTCGTCTCCACGAGAAAACGAGACGGAATATTAAGTTGGTCATACTCTTACCTTGAACCGCATTTCTCATAACTTTCCCATCATTTCCTGGAAAAATGACAATTACATTTTTCGTTTCTTAGGATGCGTAGAATCATGCTGTAAAAAAATTGTTCGCTCCTTTGTTTTTACATTTTGCCAATTTCGCTTTTGAAAATTTTGCAGTGAGCACTAAACAATTTCAATTTTGTAAATCCTTATTTCTTTTTTACGATAAATTAACGTATGAAAAGTAGAAAAACTTTCTCTTTAATTCTGTCATTTGCTCATTGCCAAATTTACACCGAAAAATTTTGTGTTCAATTCTCCCAAGAATTTAGAAAATGCCCCACCCTTTATATGTTAATACACCCCATCCTCAAGATTATATCGTTTACGAACTATGACGTATAGTTTTTTTATTACTACAAAAGTACCTCGAAAATATTGGAGGACGTGATAATTATCATTGAAGACAAAATTAAGAGCATGATGGTCTTAAAAAGATGTTATTTGAGGCAATGGAGAATACGAAAATCAAACTGATAATTGTAATATTATCTATATTCTTTTGTTCATAATTCTATTATCCGTTGATATTATTTAAAAGTTTATAGTATTTCATTAAGAATAATATAAAGTAATCACTTATTTATGGAAGGGCGTTTTACCCCCATACAAAGAATAATTATTCGTTGCTACCTTTTGTCACACTTTATTCATAATTAACAAGTAATTTTGAAGAGAAATGGTAAATTAATATTATACGACACATAAAACAAACAATTACCGAAAAATCGTTTTCCTTTAAAAGTAGCGTGCGTCGTATAGTTTTACCCTAACCCTGCGTCTTCGCGATTCAACGTCTCCGAGGAGGTACATAAACCGGAAGCGTGGTAGGACGAGCGTGCACTGGCCGGAGGCGAAGTGGTGTTAGATGCATCGGTGAAACGGCACGTGAAACGGGAAGTGCGTTTTCGACGTTGTCTGAGTCGATAAAACGGAACTCAGGTGCACTCCGGGTGCATGTGTACGCGCGACTAACCGGAAACAGAGGCCAGAGGGAGTTCGTTTGGTCTAGTGGAAATCGTTGATTCGGGAAATTCGAGCTGGTGTGCTTGATCAATCGAGGAATTTATCATTCTCCCCCGTATGTTACGATCAAAACGCTCTTGTTCAGGGTAATTGTGGGAATTGGTAGAGTGAGCTTCTATGATAGTAGGATCCTAACAAACGGTTCAGTTGCTGTTTGTGGTTTTTGCTTAGAATTATTCGACAAGTTAGTTTCCTCTGTTTTAGGCATATAGTTGCATTTGATTTCTTTTTAAGCTTAGAATATTAACATGGTGAATACAGTGCACCAAGGAATTTTTTTTTCATTTGTACGCTCTAATGTATAATTGGAGAAATAACTTAAGAACCTTAAGTTTTGCTAAAATCAAAATCTGGAGGTCCGGAAATATTTTTTTATATTTCTCATTCCTCGTTTACCTGCATTCTCGCTTTAAAAATATTATTAGACTCGATAAATGTGTTCTTATTAATTGGTTTAATTTTACTTTGTACTGTAAATTTAATGTGTATTTATTAGTTGATACAAAGTTAAATTTGATTAAAAATCATTTAAAATAAATAATTTTTACAATTTTAATGTTAATCATTGCTATAATGTGCTCCATATTGACATTAGTGTCACAAAAAATTAATGTTAGTATTCCAGGATTAATTGTCTGTTTGGAATATACATGAAAGATGTTTAATTTTAGTATGAAGAATTGGAGTAGTAGATAGGGCTGCTATGTTTCAAAACTGAAATTTTCACTTATGGTTAAGATTAATACTGAATGAAACGAAAGATTAAGCAAGTTTCAAATGAACAAAATTTAGATTAATTAATATTTTTATTAATAAACAAAATAAACAAATAAACAAGATTGAGATTAAAAATAAGAAGAGGCTAAAAGAATATCATTTTCCATGTAAACTGAAATAAATAGTACTAGAAAAATTCAACAAAATCTGTACAATACAATATGCAGAACAAAATGAACGAATATTCGTCCCTAGCTAAGTACAATTTAAGAACGAAAGGGTTAACATCAGAGATAAAAACTCTAAACGAAACACCTTATCAAGATTAAACTCCCAAGAATTTCACACCACCTCCACGTTTTACACATTTAAACGTCTAATTTGCTCTCAATTTTCCCACTCACCAAACGTGATTAACAATTATGCATCTCTTCCACCTTTCAAGATTGCCACCCTTTCCAACACCCTCAATCTTACATCCTCAAATCCTCAGCTCATGAACAAGTCATTCGCAGAATCTTCCCTGCAACCTCATCGTCGCGTCGCCACCGTACTCTCTCGCACACAATCTCGCCGTAATCAGCATACAAAGTGTCTGCTCCTCCTGCCTTATACACGGAACAGCATCAGAAACTGAATTTATGCTGCGAACGAAATAGAATCATTTATCTTACTTCAGCACTTCGTATACTTCCTCAGGACTAGCCTGTGTTTTTTCCATATTTTCCCATATTTTTATTATACTCGCTGTATTCATCTCAATGCCCGCTAACGCATAGTCGAAAAAAATGGTAGGATTACGCATAGAAGAAATTGAAGGCGACTCTGAAACTTCGAAAAAAATTGACTATAATTATCTTAACCTATAGGCACTTTGAAAATTCTCTCGCACTGTGACTTTGGTGCCTATAGACGCTGTGAATATTTTCTTACACAGTGCTGTGTTGACTTTTGACACACTTTCACCTTAATTCTTATCCTTTACGCACTTCCACCTTAATTTAATTTTTAATTTGAATTGAAACATTCTTTTTTTTTTAATTTTGAAACGCAGAAACAAAAGACTTTGCAGCCACCGCTGAACGTCTACCTAAATGCCCCTAAAGGTTGAATGCCTTTTCTGACGCACATCGTACGAAACGAAAAAACTATTTTCGCTCGTTTCGTTAAAAGCAGAATAATCCAAGGTGATCCACGTTAAGCGGCTCACCCTGTATAACCAGCTGCTCGGACTTGTCTCTGAGCCAATGGGCGTGCAGCATCCATTTTAATCCAACAGGAGCAGGAAGGAGAAGCTAGAGCTTCGCGATCACGGTGTAGTTAGGTCTCGTTCAATATTTACAAAAGGCAGGTTTATTCGTCTGGGAGGAAGTACGGGACACCTGAGCCGCGTTTCCACGTACATACGTGGTGCATGTACAACGTGGTACACAGCTGAGGTGCACCGTGAGGTCAGGCATGCCCCTTTCCGCGGCTCTACTGGTGAAATATTGCCACTGCAGTCGCCGCAGCGTGTGTTGTGTGTTCGAAGGGCCGTGTCCTATTGCCGATAGCCAAGGAAAACTCGCGTATATCGCGCCAGGGGGATGCTTGACCATCGGCCCGGATGCTTTCCACGTTTTACGACCCTCTTTGCGCGCTTTACTGCGTGCCCTCTCGCCTGACCCCTTTCGCTTCTTTTTCTTTACCTTCGGCTTGCGCAGTTCCACCTTTCTCTGTACGATCTTCTCGCTCCTTCGTATCTTCTTTGCTTTTCTTCCTCCGCCTTTTTCTCTCCCTCTTCTTTACACCGTGGACGCAGCTTCTGCCGGAGAATCTACGTACGAAGGGTGGAAACTTCATTATTAACCCTTTAACCGCGCCACTGTTTAGCAGAGAATTACTTTTCCTGTGCGAACAAATTGAATTTTCGTATATCAGCGACTGAGGGGAATTGATCGAAATTAGAAATACAGGTGAAAAATGTTTGCTAGGTAGAATGAGAAAGTTAATTTTTTTTTTTTTAAGTGAAAATATATCGCACTATTTTTTGGTACGTGTATATACGGTTTTCGTAGGCAGAAGGTTAAATTTTGATGAAACAAAAATTACGCCTGGAGCATACAATGTTATGTTAGCCAGCCACGCGTTCCGCGAGTTTCATTGGAGCTTGGTTATATAGAATTGTTCGGTGGAATGGGTTTAATCATAAATCGATCGTGAAGAGGCTGTAGGCGATTGTTTTTAGCGATGCATAGAAGTGGTTCAGGTGAATCTGAGTTTAATGGGCATGGATGTGATTTGGTGGGGTATGCGAGGTGAATTTAAATAGAGTACAATGTGATTTTTCGTAGGTGTATTTTTCTTGAATATATTCTTAAATGTGTACTTCAATTTAAGAGAGTCTAAAATCGTCGAGTTCGAATTTCTTATTAGTCAAATTTATCTTGACTTTTAAATCTGCAGAATGAGTCAATAAGAAATAACATCTACAATAACTCGTTATCTCTTGCTTGTATCAAAAAATAGTTTAAATGAGTTATGTAGCACTGGAAGAGGTGAATCAGATGGATGTAACTAGATTGTTTTATACTGTGTTGTAGCAGATGAAAAGACGAATTCAACGACCTATGATAAGTTAAACTGCAGTTGACCTCGAACCTCAAACTGAGACAAAGTATTTAGTATAAATTCATTCAAACCATTTTTTGATACAAGCAAGAGATACAGATTTATTTTACCTGTACTCCGTTTATATGGGTACAAAAAATATTTGCTAAGATAGGTATACAAATGTTTTTCATAAAACTGTAATCCAACCTTTTCCTCGAATGTGAAGTAACTAGTATCCTTCACGAACGAAATTTAATTTAAAAAATTTCAGTAGTAACATTCCTCCCAAACACACCTGCAAATCAATGATTTCCAAAGTGTCGCAATCTTTTCGTATCAATTCTATCCACATCGGTGAAACACTGATGTACTCGATTTGATCATGACTCGAGAAAAATTGCAAGGAATTCATTCATCAAACAGGCTCGTTAATAAAGAGGCCCATAATCGATGGAGACGTGTTCGTTGGGCTAAAGGATGACCGGTAGGCGCGTGGAGGTTCTCGTGTATATGTGTGCATTGCCTGTGAACGAAGAAGAGTATATTTAGAACGTTCGATAGAGTCACCATGCCGACAGGCTAATCGTTAATTGATGCGCGAAAATTCAACGACGCTCGTCCCGATATCGTCGTCGACTCTCGTTCCCGATCGTTCCTTCCCGCTGGCTGCCTTCATAATAGCAGACGCGATTCGTGGTGTGCCGCGTAATCCTCCAAGATAATTTGCATCGTGCTCACCTCGGCAGCGTTTCACTTTCTTCCGTTGGCTCGTTGAAAACGACCGACACGCTCTCGTTCGCCCAGGCGATGAAGAAAGAAAAAAGAAAAGAAAGAGAAGAAAAATTCAGCAGAAATTTCACCGACCGTTTTCTGCACCATTTTCCACCCTGTAATTATCACGCTGGTCGTTTAAATTAGCACAAGCAGCCAGTGACTATGAAATTGTATTTTACTTGTAATTATGCCGGGGTAATTTGTTAAAGATCGTTCCCTTTGATCGTTTCGCAGAGATTCGTATCGAGGCTTGGCTCGTTTGCTCGTTAATTTGCTTGTAAGTCAAACATGGAATTAGGTACTCGGTAATCCATCGGTCTTGACTTTCTTGCCGTGCAGCGAAGGTACAGAGTGACAAATCGTTTCTTTCATTCGACGATTCAATTTGCTCCCGGGTGATTGATTGGCGACGTTGAAAAATCACGTTGGCCCTTGGCTAGCCAAACATAACCTGACACGCGCGAAAGACCGTTTTCAACGATCGATAGGCGATCCACGTGTATTCTCTTGCCGCGGATCCAATTTAACGAATTCCAAGGAGAGACGAGAAAATTGAAATCGGGAGTGGTAAATCGTTCGATTTAAATATGTCCTTGAGAGTCTTAAAAAATTGGGGAAAAAATAATAAAAAAAAGTCCTAGGAAGCAGAAAATTAAAGCTCAGCTTGACCCAACCACGCGCTAACAAGCGTTTCCATTGATCGATAGGGATCAACGTGTGCCCACTTACCGTGAACCCAGCTTAATTAATTAGCTAACTGAACGTTCAAAAAGAGACAAACAACGATTATTCAAAATATCATCTTTCCATCGGAATGAAACGACAGATCTGTAGGAATCTTCAGAAATCAGTGGAAAAGATCTACGAGATGTCGAAGGAGGGAGGGAATCAACTGGGAATCAAAGTTTAACACTTTTCTTCGGTGAAATCCTTTCATCCTTTTAACACGATTAAATCGAGAAGTGCGATTATCCCGAAACAATCGTACGCCGGTTGGCCCTTCGCGCTCTTAGCGTTGCGCTATAGTCATGGCTATAGTGGCGTGGCTAGAGTGGCACGGAGTCACGAGAACCGGTGGAAAGAGAGCTGCTGAATGAAGCCGGCTTCAGGGGGTGTTCCTGCAGTATTGATCGCCCCACCCTCGCACCACGGGACACGTAGCATCCCTCCTCACCCTCTTCTCTGCCATCTCACCCACTCCAACCGCCCACTATAACTCTCTCTCCCTCTCTGTTTCTCTCTGTTTCACATTAACCATCTCTCTCGCTCTCTTTGCACCACCTTTATCTCCACCTGCTCCCCTCTCTCTCTCTCTCTCTCTCTCTCCTTTCCTCTCTGTTTAACACACTCTATCCCACATTATCTCCCTCTCTATCACCGTGTGAATCATCTTCCTCTCTCCTTCTTTCTGCAGCACCCTTGCCTCCACCTGCTCGTCGCTTACCTCGTCCGTCTCTCCCTCGCTCTCCCTCTCTCTACCTCTACCCACGTACCTTCCACGTTCTCAGCTCTCTCTGTTCTTCCAGTTACAACCCCTAGGAACGTCCAGGGGCAACTGCCACCGCGACCAACCCCCGCCTAGCAAACAAGCTACCACTCGTTCAGTGTCAAGGTTGGGTCAAGCTGACTCGTGGACGAGCCAGGACTGGTTTGATTGCTGTCTCGGCATGAATAACCGAGCGTCGAGCGCGTATTTGGGAAATTGCTCGGTTTCCCCGGGTATTATACCAGGCAGATGGAGGGTCGGGGGTAGCGGTTAAGCGGCACACAGGTTGCAACAGCTCTTGCGTGAGCTCTCCGGATTGTTACGCCGCCGGTCGAGCAATGTTGCGGTCGGCTGGCCGGTATTCGGTGATTGTCGGTTTTCATTGAAACCGAGCAGGATGTCGGGAAGCTGGATACGCCCCCCAGTAGAGATTAAAAATTTCGCGTAGGGAATCGGAGAGGTGTACGTCGATAGAACTGTACTGTGTGGGAGAGACGCGTTCTCATCCTGCGACATGGATCACGCGAATTTCTGAGGAGGTTTTGTAATTTCTGTCTTTTGGGATTTGTGGTATTGTTGTGATTTTTATTCGTCTTTTTTTCATTCTGTTTTAATATGGCTTATTCAATGATTCTCACAATTTACCTATTTTTCATCGCTCTCATTAATGAAAACCCATTTACCTTAACAGATTACCTATTTTACATGAATATGTAATTAGGTGTACAAATAAGCAATCCACAATTTTCTATCAAACAAACTACAAATTCCAACTCAACACAAATCATTTTCAAATCAATTTCCTACCAATAATTTCCCACAATTTCGCAAAAACTACCAAATCACTACGCGTCTGAAATTAATACCCGAAGAGCAAAATGAGATCAAACACACCCAAAAGATTTCCTCGACTGAAATCCTCGCTCAACCGTTCAATAATCCTAATCAAACAACCATATCCCCGATTTCCCTCTCAGCCAGCACCGTGACAAAGACATTCCAGTTCCCCGCGTTCCATTTTCCGCGAAAACTCGCATAATTCCGAGGCAAAGCTCACGCCAGAGAATCGTCCGCCTCTCGAGGCCGATTTCTTCCAGAATTCAAGAGAACACCACAACTCTTCCCTCTCCTTCTCCCCGTTTTCTTCCACGAACCAGGATGTTTGTTTAATGCAAATCGATCGTTCTCCACCACCTTCTTCCCTCCTCGTCCTATGGCGTATGAATTAAACACTTGGCGAGCTGTCGATTCCGCGACTCAGCCGGCGAGCGGTCTGGATCGATCCGGGCAGCGACGAAGCACCAGCTTTGCATAGGTATGCATTTACCGCGAACCGGATGACTCCGAAATTTCTTCCGCCGGTAACAGGAGGCTTCCTAACGCTATTAGAATCTTAGTCGCGCGCCGGTAATGCCGCGGTTGTTCTAGAAAATCGACTCGTCACGGGGTGTCAAAGGTGTCCTCCTCTCCACCCCTCTTTAACTGCCCCCTCTCCTACGGTCAGATTAATATTCCACGTGAAGCGTCTCCGATTTCACCGTTTCGATTTCGCTGATCCAACCACCTAAGTTATTATTTACAGCTGGGACAGCTGGAGTTTGCTCGATACCTTCGTTTAACCCTCTTCTACACGTATTACACGTAGTTCGAGTAGATTTAGCTTTTTTTGGGGGGGCTGGTGGGTAGACTTTCAAGGGATATTTATCGCATTGGAGTTGGTTTGTTTGGAGTGGGCAATTTATGGACCTGTGGAATATTGCTGGAAATTGAGGACAATGGGAAAAGTATGTTAGGATAATGGAGCGGAAAGAATGATTTTTCAGGGCATTTTTGTTTGGGTTAAACGGACGTGGAATGTAGTATGAGAAAGTACGTTGAAAGTGTATGGTAAATTTTAGGTGAAATTTCGAGTATAATAGGAATTAGCGAGGAAAGTGCGAGGTAAATTATTTCTCATTGGTGGTTTCATTTTCGAGGAGATCTGTATAGTTCGAAGATGGGTACACGTGCACCTGACGAAGATACGTTTGTAAGAAGACGTTATAAATTATATCATCGAGCTTACACATCGGCTGACTGACTTCGCGGCTGACTAGGTTTAAGCAAACGTGACAACTAGTTAAAGTTGATTTATTTTATTTAATTAGAAACCAGTGGGAATAAGCGATGTTGCATTCGTCGAGCTGCGGTTGCATGAATTTCACCTGAGATTCCCTGACCTTTCACTGCTTCGATTACTCCGATAATTAATTCCTTCGAAGGTGGACAATTTCCAATTTTCTTTGCATACATGGTGGGTTTAGTACACCGAGCATGGAATAGATGTATTTATTTCTGTAATAAAGTACACTCAAATATATTTTTCATCGAAAACGAAACTTCTAACTCGGCAAATTTATTCCAACATTTTCGAAATCATTCTTTCCCTTCACTCTGTATATCTGAAAGTTCATTCGACAACATTGTAACATTCGTGAGTTTATCCGTGGCTATGGAAAAAGAAGAAACAATGTGGAGCAACACGGAATGTATTCGAAACTAAGTTCGCGGTATTCCGGGTAGAAAACGTGATGCGCGATAAGAAGGCGTGGAGAACAGGAGTACTCGTACCTAAAGGAAATAGAACGAGAATATGTGCATACGTAAGAAGGAAAAAGCAGCGAAGAGCACGTCGAAGGAATGCATGAAAAATTGGAGCAGCGTGCACCTCGTGGAAGATAGTTTGAAATTTCATTGCCACGTTGAGCCGCGTTTTCTAACGCTGTTCGATTAAATGTCCTCTCATCCTTCAATCTTCCACTTCCTTTCGAATGCTTCACAATATTAAAACGTCCACTTCGAGCATCGATTCGTGTCTAACCAATCACGGAAACGTTTCTTTGGTATTCCATGCTCGACAACAATGCGCAGCAGATATTGATAATACTTTGTGCCAGTTCGAACAGCCAGATTGTACAGGGTGTGCCATAATATGCGTAAATTATTTCAACACACGAAAATAATGAAAAAAATTAAAAAGTTCACGTAAACTTATATTTGACCTTCTGACCCCTTCGACGTTTCCAGGAATTTTTCGAATCCATAGATTTTAATCAAATTTACAAGGCACATAGTTCACCGAAAATTTCTTTCGTCGATAGTAAAAGGGAAAGAACAGCTTTCAAATTTTAGGGGTTGAAAAAACTTTATTTTCTAAAAATTGTGTGAGCTCACATTTTGGGGTTGAAGACATTTTTTGGAATATCTCCGAATCTAGAGGGTGTAGAGAAACCATTTTTCTTTGAAATTGTGTGCTTTTAAATTGAGCGAAAGTTACTGGAAGACAGAAATGGCTAGAATTCAAAAATAAGGTCAAATAGGACAAAAGTTTATCTAAACTTTTTTTTATTATTTTTGTGTGTTGAATCCATCACTGAAGTTATGTCCACATATTGTGGTACATCCGGTAGAGTTACACGAACTTCTTATTTAGCTTGACCTCTTGGACGGCAAAGACGGAATTACCTCGTACTCTTTTTCTGCTTATCTTCATTGGCAGGGACAAGCCGCCCGCGTCCGCGACAACCTCGTTCGTTTCGTAATAGACACCCGGTCATAATAGTCGCGTTATGAATACAATCGACGCCAAGGAATTTCGTTCGCCATTTAAGGTTTCAAGCTCGTTCGTTGTTGCGTGTAATTAATCCATGCAACTAGTATGGGCTCGTTAATGAACTGAACAATTCGAAAACTTCTCTCCACCTTACCTATTCGATCGTTATATCTGAAAGCGTTAGTTAGATCATTGTTTGTAATGAATGAAATAACTGGAATTACCAAAAGTGTAACAAGATGTTTTAAATTTGTTTCACATTTAAACGACATAATAATGTTAGCTCTCTTTTTATTTTTATTATGCGTGAGTAGTATTAAAATTATCTTGGAATTAAATTTAAAAAGAGATAGAAAGTTTGATTCTAAGGTAATTTTAAAACTACTTGTTTGTAATTATGCTTCGTTGTTATTCCATGAAAAGATGACGAATTTACATGAAACAATTATAAAAACGATCATAATAAAAGTAAAAAGAGATCACACATTATTACGTCGTTTAAATGTTTCAGATCATTTTCCTTTTTCAAGTAAGACCTGTTTTCAATTTTATTTTTTATTTTCATTATGATCGCCTTTGTAATTGTTTCGTATAAATTCATCATCTTCTCGTGGAATAACAGCCAAATATAATTAAGAACGAGTAGTATTAAAATTATCTTGGAATTAAATTAAAAGAAGAAAAAAAGATTAATTCTGAGATCATTTTAAAACTACTTGTTCGTAATTATGCTTCGTTGTTATTCCATGAAAAGTTGATGAATTTACATGAAGCAATTACAAAGACGATCATAATAAAGATAAAAAGAGAGCACACATTATTATGTCGTTTAAATGTTGTAGATCGCTTTTTTTCTTCAACAAAGATCTGTTTTCAATTTTGTCTTTGTATATTGCTCGATGCAAATTGATGACGTTTTCATGAAACAACCGTGAAGCGTTATTTCATGCAGAAAACATTAATTCAATATCCGAACGAGGATTATATGTCAGGGGTTTTGAGTTCTCCGTAATGTATTCCGTCATAAAACATGAAACCTAATGGAAGTATAACGATATCTTATCTATAAAACGTAAAGCGATATCGTGCATAAAATATACGAATAGAAATGCTCGATAATATATCGTAAAATAACGTTTTCCGATCTCGAAGACACATCGCTTCGATTCGTTTCTGGAGCATTATTTGCCAAAAATGGTTCGCTAATATCATCTTCGAACAGTCATTTCGTGATATCCGATATCCTGTGCATCACATGCTCCCTCATAAAACGCGATACGTAATTGAAATATGGTAATGCTGTTCGTAAAAGATGAACAGAGACGAGTATAAAACGAAAAGTGCCGATCGTGTACGATGCGCGCCAATTTTACGCCATGTTCACATTTTTCGACCGCCATAAACTACCCTTCGATGCGTAAATACGAAATATTGACCAATATTCCTCGATGTTGTTTAATATCGTTCCACTTTTTATAACGAACGAAACTGCACCGTGTACACGGGGACGAGGGAATGATAAAACGCCTCGATAAATAATCGCGAAATGCTGCGCATCAGGTGGAAAACGTGATTTACATACATTGGAAAAATAGAAGCATTACCTGGTAATAATATTCAGCGCTTCGTTCAAAGTTACAATCACGCTTCAATTTTATTCCTTATCCTTGCTTCATTTTGTCTCTTATCCTTTTTCTGTACACACACCGACACGCTTTTTTCTCTCATGTATTGTTTACATGGCAATAACTTGGAACTTTCATCTCTTTTTAAATTTCTAAATACAAAAGTGAATTGTACGATAACAAATACATCCATATGTATTCAAATATCATAATAGTAGACAAGAAAGGGACGATCATACTTCTTTTCCTTGACGCTTTCATACCTTTATTTCCGTTTTTTTTTTCTATTTTACTCTCATTCAGCTATTCACTTTACTCTCCGTGCTCTTTTCTTCTGCACACCTAATAAAGATTAAAAAAATAATATGAAACAGGCGATCAGTGAAAAGCTTCCTTACATTTCTACTATTAATGCAAATGCATACTTACCTTTTCTCATTTCACATTCCCCGATTCTACATTCCTACATTCCACCTTTCCACATTCTTACATTCCACCTTTCCACATTCTCACATTCCATCATTCCATATTCTTACATTCCATCATTCCACCTTTCCACATTCTTACATTCCACATTCCATCATTCCACCTTTCCACATCCCATCATTCCATATTCTTACATTCCACATTCCATCATTCCACCTTTCCACATTCCATCATTCCACCTTTCCACATTCTTACATTCCACCTTTCCACATTCTAACATTCCATCATTCCATATTCTTACATTCCATCATTCCACCTTTCCACATTCTTACATTCCACATTCCATTATTCCACCTTTCCACATCCCATCATTCCACATTCCATCATTCCACCTTTCCACATTCCATCATTCCACATTCTTACATTCCATCATTCCAACTTTCTATCATTCCGCATTCCTACATTCCCTCATTCCACTTTTCCACATTCGTACATTCCTGTTATACATTTCGTCTGTGAAAAACATCACGTCACCCCCATGAATAACACAACAAATATTCGTCCAGAATTGAGGTTGTTACTTTTGCCTCGGAACAGGAAATACAACAAAGAAAATGCTTACAAACAGCGATATTTCATGGAACGTAAAACGGTGTCGTGAAACTTGTTCCTCTGGTGGCGGAAACGTCGTATAGAAGGAGGATCGGTCGCGGGGGAAATTCAGCGAGGGCGTGTGAACCGACTTCGACAAGTGGGCGGGTTTGCATGAGGCGTGACGCCAGGATCAAGGGGGGAACTTTCAAATTTCTTCCGACGATAATGGCCAGTTTCCTGATTGGATTATGACATTGCCTCTCCCCCCGCTGGTTGTTGAATGTCACGAACAGATTTTATCAGGCTTGATCGACAGCGATAAGGGAATTTCCACAAAGCGGTGAATTTTATTTCATCGGTCACGCGTTAATACCGATCGATGTGAGGTAATCGTGTGACGTCACTGTCGCTCGATTGTCGTCGTGGCTATTTACAAAAGGCTATCGATCGTCCTCTCTCGATTTTTTTAACGCTTTCCTTTGAAATTCTTTCAGGGTGAATGTTTTCTTTTTTCAATTGGAAAGAAACGGCGTAATGTTTTGTCTTATCTTTTTTACCAAATTAGAGCGATAAATTATCGGATACTTGTTCAAACGGTATCTTCTTCTTTTCTACTATCAAGCTTCGGGGATAAACAAAGTTCACAATTGCGGCGAAATTTAATTAAAATTATGTTAAATCTTCTCGAGTGAAATGTATTTTCTTTCGCTGGATATGCATTCGCGCTTTAAATTGCCTGACATTTTTTGCATACGAGCGAAATTGTTCTCTGGTGCTGAACGGATTAAAACGCGTTCGCGAGTGTGTAAGAGTTAATGCGAAACATTGGACGAATCTAATTTTCAACCAGAAATTATATTTTACGTAAGTAATAACACGGAGTTTTACATAAAATGTAATTGCAAAAGATTTCTTTTTCGTGCGTTGTTTATTGCGAAAGAGAATTTTCTGCGACGAATTATTTTCGAAATGAAGATTTTTAAAAGTCTCCGTGTAGGTATCTACGTTAGGTATTTTTCTTTGAAATATTTCACATGGCAGTCAATCGAGTTCGATTCATCTCGACATTTGAATGGCAGAGGAGGCGAATATCGGTGTTCGCGTTACACGGGAACATCCCCAGCATCTCTAGAGAGCCTCGGTTCCCGACTAATTTATGAGATTTCAGATCTATGCCGTCGCTATCTGAGAAATTCAGGTTAGTGGCTCGCGCCGGTGCCTCTTTATCTTCCATCAAGCCGCTTTGATGATTAGCGATCCTTTTCTAAAGCGACACCCCGTTAATTGTATTTTCATAATCTCGAAAGTTCCACCCTTTGACGCCCTGGGAGTTTAACGAATCCAGCCGATCGTTCTCAACCCTATGCATCCTTCACAAAGTCCCGTGGAGCGATGGAAAGATAATTGAATAGCATAGCGATCGAAGGATTTGATTCACAGTCAGTTTAGGAGTAAACTTGTCTTTGTTGATTCTGTAAATTGGTCTTGTTTACGAAATTTCGTTAGCTTTCTTCTTTCGACTTTGAATATGCTTTCTAAGCATTGGTATCGCGAATGTTAGATATTTATGGAGTGTTTCTACATTTCTCCTCCTCTGCAGATATTATATTTGCGTTCAATTTCTTGGTCTCTGTTAACTACACCCCTGGTAAATAATACAAAAGATATAATATTTCTTTCCAATGGTAGCAAAAATTAACGAAGACTTAAAGACATTTGCGCTGTAGATAGAAAGTATTCCTACATTCTTACGTTCCTCATTCCATATTTCCGCATTTTTCTACAATCTTCCCGAAATGTCACGACCCTTTTCAACCCAAGTTAAACCGTTCGTTCTAATTTATCATCCTTAATACGAAACATCGCAATGAATCACAGACAAAGTTCTCCACCACCGTTAAACTACAAAACCTTCCGCAATTATCCTCCCTGTGGCTAACGCAATTCTCCCCGGCTCCTTTCTTTCCAGCCAACACAATCCTCTCATATTCCAACAGCGACGATTGTAGTTCACCCAGATATTCCATTCGGTGTCCAGGTCTGACAAAACGGATCCCAAAGGCATGGCCAGCAGCACGGAGGATTACGGGTCGGAATTGCAGGAGCTGCAGTGGGGTGGTGGTAGCGGATCGCACTTCCTGCGCAGCGGCTCCCATTTCCTGAGAAGCGGTACCGGCGGTTGCTATGAAGCCGAGGATTTAGAGTCGAGCAGCAGGCACCATGGTGGTCAGCACAGGGGATATTACAGCCCTCCGGGCACGAGTTACACGATCGTCGAGAGACCACCGAGCGCCTCTCATCACCATTCCTCGCACACCACCCCGTATAGGCACAGGGGACACACCACCGGGGCCTCTGGTGCCATTTCTCCGGAACAGGTGCTCAGGTACGTTTCCAACTTTCATTCCTAAACCACAATTTACGAACATTTTCTTCGTGAAAATTGTAGAAAAATTTGTTTCAACCATGCATCAGTTTTGTTAGTGCTTTGTTAGGTGACTGTACATAGTCTTCTTATATTAACGAGTCACACACATGGTGTAGGTTACGGTTTAGGATATCGTGTGAATGAATTGCGTTTGTAATCAATGTTAATTTTAACTTTGGTTTTGATTTTTAAGTCTGAAGGACACATCAATCTTACAAACAATAATATAAAGAACAGCCTGATTATATATAGTTGTAAAATAAGATATTTATATTTAAATATTAAATTTATAACATAGAAACTGGAGACCGTTGGAAATAGAAACGTCAAATTTATGAGTGTCCGTTATTCATCCAAATTTGTGCAGACTAATAATTTTTTAAAATGAGTTATTACGAAAATGTCGACTTTTAAACATAGAAACATAATGATGTTGCGCCTAGGGCCTTTAGAAGTATAAATGCGGCCCTGCTGAAGAATATTAAATAGAATGCATAGGTAAGCTTTTAATCTTTTGCACTTAAGCCTTTACTAAAGCGATGAGTACCTAATATTAAGAGAGGTAGTCATGGAAAAATCGTAAGACAAGGGGTTAAATCGCTTAAAATTGTCCAAAAGGTGCATCTCGTCAAATAAATGAATAAATAGAAGTGGTGTAGGAGAATGTAACTGTAGATAAGTAAGTTTGTATGACGACTTATGTGCTTTTTCTTAGAAGAGTGAATTATCGATGCTGGAGTGGTAAGACTAAGATACGTACTATTAAATATGTGTTAAGAAAGTGAGTATTGATCTATATGTAAGAAATATGGAACAGCTTGTGAACGAATCTTCTTGGGTAAGGATTTATAATAAAGACTATGAGATAGATTCGAGCAATTCTAAGACAATGTGAGCAAAAGATAAATTTTATCTTCGAGCGTGTTGAAAAATAGATTAACTCTTGATAGTTCGTTAATTTGTCATTTCATTTGAACGGTCTGGAAAATCATTATGATCGATTGAATAAGTATAGTAAAAGTAATCCTTATGTCAATTAGGTACACTTTTGCACATTTTCATTTAAAATATTTGATCTTCCCGGTAAAAGATTTTAATATCCGGCCAGATCGTTGTTATTTCGCACATTTCCTGTTCGTGCTTCCTTCAAGTTTAGAATCTTGTTATCAGAAAACCACTAAAATTGGACGATAAAGTAAACGACATTTGTGGTTATTGACACAAGGTTTAATCAGCCTAACAAATAGGGTAAAGTTGCCTAATATGAGACCCATTTCTTAAAGAAGTCATAACTGTCGACTAAGAACACTTTTATTAAAATTCGATACATGTTTTAAAAATATGATATGTATTCTTTTGTAAGGTGCTGGAATGTACAGTAAAGAAAATTCGATTCCTTCGTAATAAAATAAAAACGAAAATTATGCAAATACACGGATTTAAAAAATGGGTTCCTAATATGAGAAAACTATTTTTTCTGTCTTTTTTCACACATTGGGCATATTAAATCTGTTTCTTCAGCACCGTAGACTTGGTGGGCTCACCGGTAACACTTTGTACACTAAAACAAAATTGGGTACCTAATGTGAGACTCTTCTTATAATAGGAACTTCCGAGGGTCTCATATTCGGAAGCAATAAGGTGGGCTCACCGGTAACACTTTGTACACTAAAACAAAATTGAGTACCTAATGTGAGACTCTTCTTATAATAGGAACTTCCGAGGGTCTCATATTCGGAAGCAATAACACGATAGCTATTAAGTAGCTTCGAGATTAAGTCTTCGTTCTTAAATTCCATTGCATGCACTATAAAACAGTATTTATGAAAATGATTATAAACTTACTATTTTCGAGGTATTTGTAATTTAATCGGACCACTTGAAAAACTTTCTGCAACGTATTGCACAAATATGCTTGTTGAAGACGCTTGATTGATTTCAATCAAATTTGATATTTAATTTGATAATTAACGCGGTTAATTACGAAACAAAACAGCATCGCTACGACATTCAAGAGTTCTGTAACGGAGATATGCTGGGGTCTCGTATTAGGAACGGTCTCATATTAGGCTACTTTACCCTACACAAACCACATGCTACAAAATTATACGAAATTCTACAATATTCCATAAAATTCCATAAAATTGCGTAAAATTCAATAAAATTCCAAACTTTTTCAAGATCGTAATCCTTAAAAGAATTAACCTACAAAATTTCACCTCAGACTTTTCGGCAACGGTGTGTCGGAGCGTCGACAGGGCGACAGAAGGACGCCGGCGTCTTCGCCGGCCAGTGTCGCCGCGGTGAGGACGACACCGTCGTCGACGTCCCAGCAACAGCAGCAATCCCAGCAATCGCAGCAATCGCAACCGAATCCCGCGAATCCTCCGACGTCACCGAGCTCTCAGCCATTGAGCTTGCAGGAGCTCACCGTAAGGACAATCACCATGACGAGAGATCCGCCGGACTCTCACCATGGCTTTGGGATCTGCGTGAAGGGTGGCAAGGACGCAGGTGAGATCCGAAGTACCTTCAGGCTACCTCCGTCGCCGTACTTCGCGCCTCAAGATCGAGGTATCTCCCGAAAACTGTGTCTTTCATTGCCGTTCGTTTCTCGCCGTTCACTAGCCACGATGCGCAAAGATCGTCGATTGCGATTGGGCGGACAGGCAAATTGAATCGAACATGATTCCTGCTTCTGTGTAAAGGGGAAAATTGGAAGGGTTATTTTGAAGTAGGGTAACTGAAGATTAAATTCGACAGAAGAAAGGCAGTAAGCCTTGAAGAAAAGGAAATTTCGAGAAAACAATTTTTTAGTTAGCAAAGTGTATCTTCTATATACGGGGTGTCTCATTTGTAATCAGCATTTAAATTGTTCCCCTGCAATATTTTGATATCAATATTTTCGAGTCTTGTTAATTAATAAGGAAAAGGGTTTTATATTATGAGAGAAGATGAAAGTACAATGGCACTTGCAGACTATTTTACGTGCAGCCTTCATGTCTGATTTCTTTTTTAAAGGTGATTGAAAGTAAAGTTAAATGTCACTTTAAAGGTCATGCTACTCTACACGGCTGAACTCGATTTAACAATAATGTAAAGAAATGTATAGAGAAATTGAAAATATTGAAAATTAAAAAAAAAGATTCAACGAGCAAAGAAATATAGAGAATTTAAAAATATTGAAAATGTAAAAAAGAATTAAATTGAAACAGAAACGTTTCTTGTAAAGTATTTTACTTAGAAAAGGGTAAGCACATAAAAATAGAGAATTTACAAGTATTGAAAATGTAAAAAAAAGTGAAATAGGAATTGAAACAGAAATGTTTCTTGCAAAGTATTTTCTCTTGGACAATATTATTCAAATTACGTATAAAGTAGATCAATTGACGTTCTTTGCATCACGGCGTTCATTGCGATCTTCTCTCTTGTACTTCTATAAGTAGGTTTACACTTCTTTCATTGGCAATCGTCGTGTCACCGTGTGCTTCCTGTGCTTCAGCACAGCTGTCACGTGTCCTTCATCTCCATCGTTGTCGTTCTCGTGACGAAGCTTCCGCTGCAAGAACCGAATGGTCCTATCAGTAAAGGCTAATAGACAAGGCAATAACGTCAGTCGCGACTTTTACGACGCCATTAAAGTCCGCTTTCATCGAACAATTTCAAATTCACGTTACAAGATAACTTTTTGTAAGAACAAACATTTCTTGTCAAGAATCAATTTCTTTCCTATCTTTTTACTGTATAGATATACACTGTCGACCAAACATTTGGAATAACTTGTCGATTGTTAGTGAATTTGTTGCCAATTTTTCATGGCTACTTAATTAATTTTTCAGGCTTCAGTAGCAATTTGTTCAATTGTGCTAGACTTGGGTAATACAGAACTTCTCAAATTTCTGACTTATTTTTGAAAACCTTTGACCAACTTAATATTCTTAATAATCACAATTAGCAAAAAAAAAAGAAAATACATTTCAATATTAATTTTAATATTAATCTAAAATAAGAAATATATTTTAGTACTAGTTTTTCACTCCACCACTTTCTAACGTGGAAAATATTCAAAATTGTCGCTCTAAAAGCATTATTGCAATAAAATATCTGCAGGCGGTCGTGCACGATCTGAATTCGATTGGAAAGGCGATCGTCGCGAGAACGAGAAGTGTGAAGGCAGGGAGAGACGGGGGAGAAAACACATTTTCGATCATTAAGCGTCATTTCCATTCCAGCTACGGAAAAAAAAAAACGTGTTATATTCTGACCGCGTTTCGCCTCGATTTTCTCCCCTCATGTTGTTGTCGTTGTTGTTCTCGCCGCGCGGAAGGAACTCGTCGAACGATGATGAAAGGGAAATATAATTGACATATGCGCGGATCGGTTCCTTTGTTTTTGTCGATGTTTGATTGGCCCACGGTGAACTTCTCTGGAAAACACGGGGATGTATTGGTGAATACGAAACAAAAGACTGCAAAAAATTTGAACAACCAGTGAATGTGAAATTAAGTAAAATTATGCATGTTGTACTTTTTACCAAAGGATCTCTGTCCGTAAACAACAATAATAATAATAGAAATTGAAATGTTAAATAAAAGCTTAATATTACAAATTGAAATATTGAGTAATTAAGGATTAACATCAGAAATTAAAACGTTAAATAATAAAAAATTTTTAAATCGTAATTGTAAATAGACGTAACTTATTACGCAGACTATACTGACTGTTCTTTCTCAAATAATAATTAACCTTTCTGGAATTTACCAATCATTAGGGTTCCATTTTTAGTAACAGTAATTATTATTAGCAGAAGGTTTCACTTCATCAATTCTTTATTATCGCATTATCTACATTCACTTTATTAATTTGCTACTATTAAAATGCACAAGATATATAATTGGAATAACATTGATTAAAGAGATTAAAAGTTGTCAACGTTCCAAGAGTGACCAAATATTTGCCTTTTTCGCACAAATATTTGCATCAGTCTCGAAACTTACCTCCACAGAAAATCACTCTTTTCCACAAACACTTCAGACATTTTATAAAAGATATCCGAGATTTCTCACAATTTACCAACAAATGATCGACACTAAATTCCAAAGAAAAAGAAGAAAAGGAGAGATTCTCAAATAAATCTGGACGTTTAAAACCGCAATCCCTCTCGAAGCTAACCATCCGCGGAAACCTAATTTCCAACGGAAGTCATCCGCTGACCCGAGCCGTGAATTATCGTCGATCGTGTTGGGCAAATTGTATTTCAAGGGTGACAATCGACTAGCCGGAGGATTGGAATCGTTGATTGGGAAAAAGTGTCGGTAAACGCGGGGCCGATAGTGATTCGAGGGAGACAAAGAGGCGCGAACATGTTTTGTCTTGCGGCGTTGTTTACAACGGGGATGGCGCGGCTATTCGACGGGGTAATTAGCGATACCGGCTAATTGAGCAACGATACGATGGCGCGCGTTTAATGACGCGACTCTAATTGCCGGCAGCCGTATTTTTTCCTTCCGTGTACAGGCGAAACGGATTAACCGGATGTAGAATTGCACGTGGCTGTATCCGTCGGTGTAATCAGTTCTGGGAATCGTATCGTTCGTTCTGTCCGGCGGGGAGCACGCGAGGATTGTTAAAAGAACGAGAAAAAGCTGCCTCCCCGAGGCTCTTGCTGTGTTTAAGCCAACGATCCTTGAATGCGCGAGCGTGGATTCGTTTCAAATGTTGAGTTAGTGCATAACGTTGGTTTGCTGGAAGAACGACACTACTGACGAATGTAAATTTTTCTGAAAATCGGTTTCAAATTTTTTGTGGTAGAAGCAATGAGAACGCTCTTTTTCTTTTACACTTTGGCTAATCTGGATTTTGAGGGTCCCTAATGAAATGTTGATTATGTTTAAAACAGCCCGTTGACATTTGACATTCTTGTTGAATAGCATAATTTAAATGTTAACTATAGTGGCGCTCTTTCAGACAAAAATAGTCAACAGAGAGCATCAGAAATTGGTTAGAAAAATGAAGAATTAAAATTTTACACTTGGTAGAAATCTGATTACCGAACGACTTGAGAAATGTCACAGAATCTCCACGGGTTGGCAATTATTTTGATTAAAAAGGAATAGATAAAGAGCTGAAGAAATATTTTCATTTACACTTCCCCACGTGAAATGACAATTTCATACGCACAAATTGGATACTTTCCTGCCTTCTTCAAAGAGTAACAGATTGCAATAAAAGTAAACGACTGAAACGGCATATTTCGCTAATTGCGAGAATATCGAGGTGGGTAAATGTTAATGATTATCGTTTTCTAAAATTTCTAACAGTACATCCGATTCTTCGACTTTGGTCTGGAAGTACTTCATCACTTCTCAGGATGTTGTTTTTCCACTGTTCTTATCTTCTACTATCTCCTGCCAGGTTTTTCCGCACACATTCCCTAACTGGTTATTGCAGTTACATCAGAACGAGGATCTATGGGTGTGAACCCTTAGGCTACACGTTACCTCTGTATAAATAATTTGCTGTGAGATACTCATGAATTTCATAATTACTACCATCTTCGTGTACTAGGGTGAGTAACAAATTCTTGCTCACTTCGTAGGTACATAAATTGAATATCATAAATAAATAGAAATTAATTCGCTATATAGTGAATTCTACAAAAATTTGCATATCGATCTAACGATCAACCTACTTTCCCTTAAATTAAGACAAAAGTGAAATAAGGCAATCCGAAGTGGGCAAGGACTCGCTTAAACATTTAACAAAAAGTTCCTCTCGTTAAATTAAAACCTACACTTCCACCTGAAAAAAATTAAATTCTACCACTTGGAAAAAAAGGGACAGAAAGAACAGTCACTTGAAGAAGTCTTTTAATTAAAACAATGATAAAATAAGAGGATTCAACGTGTGCAAAAAATCGTCCTAATATTTAACACACTCCGTAGAAAATTTGACGAAAAAATTTGAACTGTAGGTAAATTCTACTCTCCGAGCAAATAATCAACCTACTTTTCCTTTAATTAGGACGACATTGAAAGTGTAAAAAAGAATCACCTGAAAATGTAACAAAACATTTCTCTCGTCGAATTGAGAGACCACTTAGAAGAAAAGAAGAGGGTGGAATGAGATCATTCTAAAAAAAAAAAAAATAAAAAGAAAATAAAGCAC
>NW_017100164.1:1799800-1856258 GCF_001263275.1 Habropoda laboriosa
GGTTCTCCAGAGAAGTTCCCCGCGTACGCCAAAGATAAATAGAAATGTCCCCGTGCGAGATCCACGTTCCGCGGATGCCAGGAGCATCCTGGACATCGCGCGACGTCGTCGGGGTCCGGTTTCACGGTTTCGAGTCTCGTAAACTTCACGCTTGATCACGGCGTAGCGTGCACGCACCGTAAACGATCGCTTCCATTGCTTGGTCCTCGTCGAGATCTCGGGCGTGAAACCATCGGCTCGGAAACTTGGAAACGTGCCAGGCGATTTCTTCGCGTGGATCCTGCGGGGACTGTGCACCAGCCGGAAATGACGTCAGGGTCTCCCGTAAACTTCTTCGAAAAGTCAATTCTAAATTAATCAGAAGCTTGAACGACTTTTCATGGACGAAGTTAATTAACGAGTAATGAAGGAAATGGGAATTGAATAATTTCAAACTGGAGAAAAATTTGTTTCGGTAATTAAATAAGGGTGAGACACGTGAAACATGACAATGAAATATTATCAAAGATATTGATAATTTGAAAAAAAATTGTAGAATTGAAGTATATTAAGGGGCACACTTTTTGGTTCAAATTAATTTGCAGTTCCATTAAAAAAAAAAAAGTGATTAATATACGTGGGAAGCGGGCATGATTAAAGGAATCGCGGACACGGACAATCGAATCTTCTCGATGTATTTACCGGCTGATCGGCGCGTGCCGGCAGGCATAGGTGCGCGTGCGTGTATATGAGCGTTGACGTACCGCGACCGGGCAGGTAAAAACGCTAACCCAAACATGCCGAATTTAGGAAACGATTAGGAACACGGACAATCGAACCTTCTCGGTGTATTTACCGGTTGATCGGCACGTGCCGGCAGGCATAAGTGTGCGTGCGTCTATGTGAGCATTAGCTCCGAGAATATTCTAACGTAACGCGGACGGGCAGGCAAAAACGCTAGCCCGAACATACCGCGTTTAGAAAAAATGTCGGGAACGTTTGGGCTGGGCGAGGATAAAAGCACGTGCCCGTGACACGAGAAGTCAGTCTGGAAGTAACTACGATACGCTACGATCCGAATACGCCACGATACGATACGATACGATACGATACGATCAGGTACGATAAGGCCAGTGTAGGCCCTACGAACTAGTTTTACTCGTCGTGTTATCTCTGTAACTAGCGGAATAGATACTTAATAAAACCCTATTCCTACATATATGTATATAAATTAAATTACGACTAAAAGCGTGCATCCTAAAATATTTCAATTCTTCTCGTTAATATTTTCAATAATATTTGTTATTTTGTATATGTTTAATAACATTCGTATCTTGAATATTTTTCACATTTTCAACTGTCACGCTTCAAATATCTCACCCTGTATAGCAGTATCTATCAATTGGTATCTCGGATATTCGTGGAATTCGAGAAATCAATTCCTCGTAAATTGGGATATTTAAATTGTACGAATTATTCGTGAAAAAGCGGACTCGAGGAAGAGAATCGCAAACTTTTCCACCGCTGTCCACGAATAGCCATGCTACGTACGGAAGTACTGAAACACTGGGGGAAAAAAAACTAGGACACGTTGGAATGATCGATCGACAATTTTCGAAGGAACAAACCGCGGGGCCTTGGCGTCGTTTCGAGCTAGTCGAAATCGAAATAAGCCAACTGGCGGTGTGTCTTTCTTCTTTTCTGTTTCGCTGTACCAGAAGCGCAGTCAGGTAACTCATCAACCATACAAACCGAAAGGCAGAGAGAATGTAAGGAAGAAAATGTTGGATAAAGGGAGAGAAAGGGAGTGAGAAAGGAGGGGAGAGGAAGAGAAAAACAAACATTAGCATTATTATACGAAAAACCACTGGGAAGTTGAGAAAAGAAACGCCACGAAATTCCATTATATTACCATTTTACGGACCTCGTCTGAGCTTCCAAATTCTTAAATTTGAAGAAAAAAGGAAAAAATTTCCTCAACCATTTTCTTCAAATTAATTATACATATACGTTATTTTAATTGAATTCCTTAAACCCTTTCTACCATTTCATTTCTGGCCGTTGCTCGTAATATTCGAACAATTACCATTTTAATTACCATTTCTTTTTAAACCTCTTTGCAACATTAACGAAACTCCCTCAAGATTTCATGAAAACTTTTGCACCGACGTGTAAAGGCTCTAATTTAATAAAGAGACGAGCGCAGCCCTGATATATTAACGCGAACACGATAACGTGATACCGAGAGGACGGCCGAGAGAATATTTCAGGCTTTATCGTTTCCATGGACGTCGTTAACGCGAGAAAAAGACGATCCGGTAGACGAGGCGGGGAAAAATGACGAAACACCGATATAAATTACGTCTAAGCGTGATTAAAGGCACGAATCTTCCTGTGCCTTTATCCACAAGTGATTGGTGCATTTTTACAGACTATCACGCCGCGATTTATATCCTCATCGGCCGGCGATCGTTAATCGATATGATTTATATGCTGTTGTAGCGCCGCTCGATTCGTAACACACAGAGCGGTTTGCACATAGAAGAAGACGACGATTCGTGGTCGCCATTCGGGACGACAGGTTCGCTTAATCGAGCCACGGTGAGCGTATCGTTTATCGTAACTTGATTTGTAATCCTCTTTTCTTTTTTTTTTTCTTCTTTCGTGCCCGCTTTAGACGTCTTTAGCTCCTTGCCTTATCAATCAACCGGAGAAGCACTTATGCGCGGCTTCAATTATGCTCCTTAAACGGATTCCTCGGTGAAGGGGAATAAAAAGTAATGGGAATATTGTTTTCTTTTGTTGCTTTGTGCAGGGTATCCGGCAGAATGTAGTGCCAAGGTGTAATTATATCTGGGTGAAAGTACCTACAGTGGAAATTGTTCGAACGTTTCCTTTTGGTGAACATTGATTTCGAAGATTTACTCGCGTATTAACGAATATAATTTAATTTAATTTTAATGCTAATTAATTATCAATCTTCGTAAAGGATTATTAGCGAAGTAAATATAACGATGAAATGTATCGTGGAAATTTCAGAATTGAGTCGTTCGAACATGAAGGATCAAAAGAGAAATTTGCTCGAATGGAGAAAATAGATTTTCAAGATTTACTTGCATCGCGTATTAACGAACACATTTTACCATCGTTTAATTTTAATACTCGTTATTAATTATTCATTTCCGTGAATATCTACGGTGTAACGTAAATTAATAACGTAACAGGTTTTTGCAATAGGGGAATCTGGGGCATAATGTGTTTTCCTGCTAGCAAAAAGTTAGATGGCAAAAAGAATTTTCTACACCGCTAGAAATCTTAATTGAACCTTCCATAATAAGAAAATGAAAGTTTCGTTTCGAAAATATTATTTGGCTCATAGGAAAATTAAAAAAAATTCCTAGTTTTATCTCATAGGTGTGGGTAAACAATGCGTGAAATATAATATAATTACAAAACCTCTATTTCTACAAGGTATTTCCGAACTGGTGGTACAAGCGGTAAGGAAGTGTCTCTACGCGGAAAAATAAGTCGAAAAAAAAAGAAAAGAATAACATGTTTTCTTATCGGGCTTCGTTTCCGAATAAATCGGCGTCGACGATTTACCAAGTACGCGTATACTGGATTATACCGTAGACCAGTCCCTGTTGCCTTTGAATTTATAAACATCGCCAATGTCGTAGCTTGTTATCATTTCTGTGCCAGACTTTCAGTCCTCGTCGTTCGGTCGATATGGCAACATATAGTAATCGCGAGTGCGCCGACATAATTCTCGTGTTTAGTGCTTGTGCCGGTCAGTTATTTTACTAATTACTACAAAGAACGCCATCCAAATCGCCGTCGTCCTGACAGAAGAACAACAGAAGTGCGATATAGTGATATTTGTGTGCCGTAGACGTGAGATCGTGTGTAAATGTACGTGTACTCGGTAGTGTTCAATACTAATTTATTCTGAAACGAAGCCCGATAGGATAAAATGTTATTCTTTTTTCTCGACTTATTTTCGCATGTGGAGTCACCCCTTTGCCGCTTGTACCACCAGTTCGAAAACACTCGGTATTATTGCAAAAATAATGAAGAAAATTATTTTATAGGATTTGGACAAATATTAATTCATTTTAATTTATACTAAGTTACTTTGACTTACATTAACTTGTCTTAATAACTAAATACCTAAACAGTTTTAATTTTTCTTTGGCTTATTTTAACTTATTCATAAATGTATTTTAATTTATTTAATAAACAAAAATCACAAATAAAAGTTTCGTCGCCCACATTCGTGCAAATCTCATGGGCCTACCCATGGCACACGATTCATCGAATCCACTTTTCGTTGGACTTAGAATATATGAAGGATTCGTCACAAAATATGCAAGCCTCTTCTGTATTTAGATACTTGCATTTTTAATTTTTCCTTTTTTCCACTTTCTTGTCCTCTGTTAACTACGCCCCTGGTAAATAATGTAATATGAATCATAAAGGAAAAATATAATATTCTCTTCCAATGATAGCAAAATGGAATTAAGGCTGAAAGACGTTTACCCTATATGTATTTAGATAAAAAGTATACTGTTTTGCCCCAAATAAGGTCATTTATTAAACATTAAATATTTACACTTCAACATGCGATAAGAAATCGGGTAAAATGTCAAAATGCTGTGTTCAGTACTTACCGTAATAGAATGTTTAAATCAAGCTGGTAAAAAACAGTCACTTCGCCAACACAACACTGAAACTTATCGACACGAAATTTTCAAACTTCGCTGCATGAAAAAGTATAATATTCTCTGGTTATCTACGATTGATCTCATAATGACGTGAGATTCGCCGGAATATAGCACCATAAATACATTGGCTGCATATTGCAGCTCTTGTTTTATAAAAACAATGATACCAGGTTTGACCCGCGTACCCGGTTGTGCCCCACATTCCCCTATTTGTCCTACTCTATCAAACAATTATCAGTGAAATTAATTACGTTGATTGATACAATAATAATAAATATCGTACAAATTTCAGAACCGATTTGCTCAAACGAGACAATTTTACCATACACATATTCTCGATTTACACAAAGAATCATTTGCAAGACACCCTGTACATCTCAAACAGAGGGAGATACAGTATTACCCTGTATTACACGTTTAAATAAAAGAGTACTCGCGATTTAGTGGCCATCTAAATATAAAGCGACGTGTAATCCCGCGGTAAAGAATATCGTACTACTCCTTGGGCCTTCCTCCTGTATATTTCAAATTGGTGGAGCGGAAACGTCGCTGGGAAATAGGACGTAGAATATTTCTCTAAAGTGTACCTACTACAAAACGTCTTGAATTCCGTATTGAAACTTTCCTCTTCTAAAACACACCTTTCCTGATATACGCAGTAACATCGTTTCACTTCTCGAAAAACTTTTCGCTAGGTCACATTAGAACGTGAAAGTGGAATTTGTTACCGTGAATACGAATTAACATTTCCTTCACCTTTCCACGTCCAGGTTACCTCATTTCGAAAAGGCAAGGGGTTGATCGTCGACTGGCAACGATAATGTCAGTCGAACGAGTTTATCGATTTAATCGAACTTCGAGTTTGTTCTCCGTAAAAAAAATGGCGCCCACCCATGAACGTTTCAGGACTCAGGTTGAAAATTTTAGACATTTCATGCCAGCAGAATTTGCAATTTACGAAGATATACTTTCCTTTCTGCCGTCTTCCATTCTATCGTAATAAAATATTAAACTCCGAGTTCTGGGAGCTTCTGGAACACACCGTATATCGCGTTTTAATAAAATATGGTAATGTATACAATTTCCAGAATGAATATACAATAATCAATTCAGAATCTCCTACGTGCTACTTTGCATTTTAATAATAACAACAATATTACTCGGAGTAAGAGTAAAATTGCACCGAAGAAAATTCCGAAGCCACGAGAAACCGTAAATTAATAAAATAGTGAAGATAACCTAATAACCTAATTTCAAAGTGAAACACAATATTCAGTGATAGAGTACAACGTTATATTAGATTAAAATTTTACATCGAACCCCGGGTTTTTTTTATTCAAATCCATACGGTGAATTTTTTATTAATCCTTCGCTCGAGACAGCGATCGTAGAGGTAATGGGATCGATCGATCGATCGATCGGCTACGGACAGGTCGTAGCGAAGACACTCGAGGCATAGGTCACAGGAGCCATTATAACCGTAGTTTCCTGTATCGTTCGAATTTCGTGGCCGTTCCAATCTCCCGGTGGTTTTCGAGTGTCCATACACTCGAATATTCACACATACACCGGCACACATGGACACACGTATTCACACATTGGGTAACGATCGATGTCGCATGAAAGTGTTATGCGCAGATCGGCCGGGCTTGGGACTAGAGGGCGACTACCAACACGAGAGAAAGGAAGCCAATGATAAAATAGCGAGACCAAGATTTTTCTTTTGAGAAAAAAGGAAATGATACTTTTTTCCACGGAGACTCGTTCTTTGTCTGTGCGACCTTCAGGGCAACGTTTCGAATTGATGCTCGTACGTGAGAGATGAAATCTGTCGTGGTTTCGGGGGAAGAAATTTGTATGCGACTGACTTTTAGAAATTTTTTTGCGGGTGGTCGTAATAATTTAACCCTTTCGCGACCAATGGGATGCATATGTTCCAGTTGAGCACTCAAAGAGAAGTGAATAACAAATTCTTTGAAACAGTAATTCCATTTCAGTCAATTTCATAAAATAAATAATAAAATAGAATATTTTATGTATTTGAAAAAAAAAAATAGTTAAAATTGCTTTACATAACCGTTTGAATCTCGAGAAGAAATTAATCACGGAATTACGAATTTTTCATACTCCACGCGTTCTTTAAATTACAAAACCAGGAATTTCTACAATAACCAATTAGTCTGGAATTCCTAGTCATCCCTCGCTCGCGAATTGTTTAGCTTCCCAACAATTCCTCTATCACTCGAAATTATTTCACCTTTGAATGAATTCTTTCGTTCCTTCTACGGAAAAAAATTCCACAGATTTTCCAGAAAATCGTGCGCAACCGCGATTTTTCTACAACTTGTAATCGTTATAAATGGTACAGAAGTCGTGAAAAGTAGGAACAGGTGGCCAAGCTGACCTCGCGACAGATTCACGCCAGAGATCGGAGCGAATTCAGACTTCGATTGTCGTCCTCGTTTCGATCGACGATTTCTTCCAATGCTGGTTGGCTGGCTTCGCTCTTTTTGGTATTATCGAGAGTTCTTTCGGAAGACGGACGCACGTGATAAGGACAGATTAGCCTGGAAACGTCGTCTGAATTCCTCTCGATCCGCGGACGAGCTAAACCTTGTAAGTTGAGGGGACTCGATCTCGAGAGATGGCGGAAGATCTGACTGAGGAAGAACAGTTTCAAGAAGCTTGAACTTGTGCTACATACACAGTTGGCCAAAAGTTTGGAATTATTTATCTCGAGGAATTTTCAGGGGTGAGAAACGGTGAGAAAAAGACTCGCAATTTTTAGGTAGGGTTAATTCATGGGGGTACACTTCCCTGAGGCATCGGAAAATAGGCAAAGCTTGGGAATTTTTTTCATAGGTAAGTTGTAAATAAAAAGTTTCAATTTGTTGAGAGCTTCTTTCTTCAATTTTTAAAAAGTAGAAATGTTACAAAATGGAGGAGTTGGTACAGTACAAGGACTGCGCTGTATGAAATAAAAAATTCTTTTTAATTTGTAAACAAAAATGTAGTATCTACCATGCAGCTTACAATTTTCAAATGGTGGAAGTTTGAAGAGGAAAAACCACGTTTCGCCAAAGAGAAAAAGGAACATTAAACGTTTTTGGAATATTAAATAATCGAGATATAGGAAAAATCATAAGCTACATTGTAGGTATTCAGTTATAAATCAAAAAGAATTTTTTATTTCCGACGTTCCAATCCTTGTCCATGATAGCGGCCAGAATATTCTAGCAGAATTTGTTTAATAACTCCTGCACTTTGTAATATTAAAAATAAAAGCTGAACTATTTACATCTTCCCAAAATATTGAAATTCTTCTTTTCGCATTTACCTATGAAAATAATTTTCAAACTTTTCCTTTGTTTTTCTAAACGCATCAGGATGGTAAGGGTAGGTTAACTCGTTCGAAAATGACCTATTAAATTGGAAAAAAAAAAAACATTGGTAGTTAGTATACAGAGTGACCTTAAATTATTCTCTTGTTAGTGAACCGATCGAAATTATTTTTGTATCGCATAATATGATTAAAAAAAATTCTTTTTATCAGTTGTTTCAATTTTCGAAATTTTCAAAATCACCTTCAGTTTTTTGTCTGCACTTATCTGCGAAAAACTGAAAGTGATCTTGAAAATTTCGAAAATAGAAACAACTAATACAAAGGGATTTTTTGAACCATATTATGCGACATAAAGAGAAATTTCGAAACAAGAGAATAATTCCAGTGATCGCGTGTATTTCTCTGCAACGTTGCTTCAAATAAACGATTCCAAATATTTGTCAATTACTGTATTTCTGCCTCTCATTTTATCGACTCTATTCTTTTATCGTTGCAACGATCGAAATTATTTGCAATGCACATCGAGTATTTATTTTTCTAACTAAGCTGTCACTTGCAAAAACAACGAAAAGGATCACGGAACGAAGGGTGAGAGGGTACAAAACGGAAGAGACGAGAAGTTTCTGTGGATGATGTTTATCAGTTTAAGTTGCAGGATGAGTTACACAACTGGGGCGAGTCGTAGTTTTTGTTTGGACGAAGGAAGGAGGTAAAAATGGTAGGCGGTGAAAAAAGTCGAATGGTATAACGAGCTTTATTTCCCCACGACCTCGTTCTATGTCGCGAGACGCACACTTTTCGCTGTTTTCGGATCGTAATCGTGTATTTTGTCTCTGCGAAGAAATTCTTGAAGAAACGGTAAAGAAAAGCATGAGATGATAAACAAATATTAGTTAAAAAATTGAGAAGAATATGTTGAAAAGAAAATATTGAAATGAAATAAAGAATCGATAGTTAAGAAAATTGCCAAGTAACCGTTTCGCTGATTTTATCTCGTTTATTATTGTTCTCTGGAGAAAAGTATCTAACGAGAGTTCGCGTAAAATAATCAGAAAGAATTGTTCATTTGCACGATAAAATAGTGAAGATTCGTTTGGAATGTTCATAAAGGCGGATCCTTTCTCTCCGTTCTTCCGACGATTTATCGTCAGAATCTCGCAATTATGGCAACCGAGAATTCCTCTAGGCTTAGCACGCCGGCATTTCGTTGCATGACAGTGTATGATGCATATGCGCATAGTTTACGAATTTATAGAAGAATACGTGCATATGTATACGAACACACGCTAACACATGTGCAGAGGTGCACAGATGCAACTCTTCACACCTGGAACGTAAATTTGCATTGAAACGTAAGAGGGAAAAATCACGAGATTTATAAGTGTTAAACGAAGCCCATTTAAGGCAGACAGCGTATCGAGTTAACCATGGAGAGCGAATTAATTGAAAAATAAAAACGGAACGAGAGCTGGATGTTTCTGAACCCATGAATAAACTGAGAACGGGGAAAATTAGAAATGGAAATATAAGAATCTTGAATAGCTGCTGGTTTGTTTCGCGGTATTCAGAGCATTTCTTAACTCTGAAAACGAGTTGGGAATTAAAATATTCGATTCATGCGGGGAATGTTGGAAAGGAGCTTGGAAAAAGTGGAAGATAAATTATTGTGGTCACGTACAAAGCTCAGTTGAAATTACGAAATTAAGAATTTTGTGAAATTACGAATTTGTGAAATTATTATTTTACGAAATTACAGGTTTGCGAAATCACAAGTTTGCAGAATTACAAATTTACCAAGTTCCAAATTTACACAATTCCAAATTTACAAAGTTCCAAATTTACATAATTCCCAAATTTACAAAGTACTAAATTTCCAAGATTCCCAAATTTATAAAATTCTCAAATTTACAAAGTACTAAATTTCAAAAATTCCCAAATTTACAAAGTTCCAAATTTCCAAAGTACCAAATTTGCAAAACCCCAAATTTATAAAATTCCAAATTTCCAAAGGTCCATATTTCCAAAATTCCCAAATTTACAAAGTACCAAATTTCCAAAATCCCCAAATTTGCAAAATTCCAAATTTACAAAACAGTGTCAAAGAAAAGGAAACGCGGAAAAAGAATAACGATTTCAACACTGTAAGATAACTGAAGAATTTCCAATCTTTCGCGTCAGCATTTTGTCATCAATGGCTAAAAACAAAAAGGGCAAAAAAGAAGGTGATGTTCTCGAAGTGGAAATCTGTTCTTAAATGGGCTCGAGACACGGAGGAGCTTTATTAAGCCGTGGCGACGACACAAGTTCGGCAGGGGCAACGCGAGCCTCGCGTAACGAGCTCATTGTTCTTCTTATCTCTTTTATCAGTCAGATTAATAATGCTCGCTCCCTCGGGTAAGCCTGTCGACGTGGAAGGAGATCAATTACCAGCAGGACAACACTCCTGCGGACTCCAGTAAAACGTTTTCTATTCTTCGTTGCGTTTCTAAGTCCATCTTGTCCGAACGTCAAAATACTTTCTTTTCTTTTCACCTTTTTCTTAACTTGCGCAAAAAATAACTAGCTATTGATTCTATTCGATCTTCTTGAATAATTTAACCAAAGTTTGTTCCGTGTTGAAGACAAATATCTGGGGGGAGATTAAGTATTCATGGTGTTCGTGTTCTGCAAGTATAATTCCGTGTCCTTTTTCGGGCTATATTTTTAATATTGTATTCACTTTCTTCTTGCCGACACGTCGTGACAGATAATGAGATTCTAGGAAAAATTCGGCTCAGTTTATTCGTGACTTTAAAATTACTTTTTGATTCCCGAGGCTCTTGAATTATGTTAATTTCTAACAATTACACTAATCTATTTGAATTTTTTTAATATTATACTCACCTTCTGTTTACGATAAATAACGAAATTGTAGGTGAAATTTGACTTTGGTTATTCGTAACTTAAAAAGTTGCCTTACTATATTAACCGTAAAGGAAATTTTGATTTTTAGAGGTTTTTAAATTGAAATAATTCAATTTGCATTACTTATTTCTTATCGAATTAAATGATAAAGAAAAGTTCTGACAGATTTCAAGATTCTAGATAGGATTTAGTGTACTTTAATTTTTCCTTTAAAAGAAATTTTACTTCTTGGACGTTTTAAATTCAGTTAATCCGATTTATTTTATTCATCTCTGCTCGAAATAAATGATAAAGAAAATTTCCAACAGATATCGTGATTTTAAACAGAATTTATTTCTACTTTCAGAAGAAATTTTACTTCTTAAACGATTCAAATTTGACCAGTTCCATTTTTTGTTTGTTTCTATTTCAAAAAGTGAGAAAGAAAAGTTCCAACAGATACTAAGATTTTAGATAGGATTTAATATGACCGTTTCATTTAAACGTTTTAGGGTTGATTAGTTGGACTTTTTGTTTGTTCCTATACGAAAAGGACGACAAAGGAAACCTTTGTTGCGTCCACGTCACGTAATAGAGTGTGCAAAGGGAGATTTACAATGTGTTTCGCGATTTTAGATACCGGTTAATGAGCTAATTAACACAGTCTTGCGCGGCATTCAATTAAAATGATACAAAAGATAGCGTAAACGCTTGGCTCAGCTTGATCGCTATTAAGTTGGAGCTAATTTGTGTAATGTATAATGCATCGAAACGTACGCGGCGTAGAACCTCATCAACTATGGTTCCGTTACTTAGAACTTTTGCCTAATTAGTTCGGGCTAACGAGGTTCGGCCGTGTTCTTCCACGTTCTTCTATGGAATAGGGGGAAACTTTACTTGAAGAATTCATTATTCCGATCGCTACCGTTTATCAGAGTTTCATCATCAACATCTGCAATATCCGATGTCCCTTTAAATTTCTAGAAAACATTCGTTGAACCGTAGAAAGTAAAAAATCTATTGTACGAAGATGTATTACAATTAGTCTTCTGAAAATTTTAAGAAATTCCTTATTCTAATCGCTTAATTATCAGAGTTTCATTCAGACATCTACGATCTTTGATATTCTTCTAAATTTAGAGAAAAAATTAATTGAAAAATATACCGTATGAAAATGAACGAATTTCTTCGAGAAAATTTTGAAGATGAATTAAGACGTTCAATGTGTATTTAACCCTTTCACGCGCGATATATGTTTCAGAGGAGAAAGTTAATTATTGAAGAAATCTATGCTTACTTATGGTTAAATGTTTTAAATATACGAATGTGTATCTAATCTAAGTAACCCAGATTTCTTTAATTATTCCTTACCACGCTTCTGAAGAAAGTGAGCACGAAATTAAAAATCGTGGAATTGACAGGATTAAACGGTTATAAAAAGCGAGCCAATCGTTTATGGAATTCGTGCGAATTATTTCCGAATGCGCGTATTTTCAATTTATTTCCTATTTGTTGGATGGTCCGAATTTTTCCCAAAAATTCAGGTATCTGTCTCGTGGAACATTGCAGAAATTCGAAGTGAAACGTTTCCGCTTTCTGCTCACGACTTCTAACGTTCCTTTTCACGAAGAAACAGGTTCACCAAGCTTCCTCGAGCGAGCAATTTGTTGTCGCGCGAGAGATGAGACGTTCGAACGAGTTGGACGTTCGCAAATTTTCAGTTGAAAGAAGAACATCGAATGTACTTAATCAAAGAGTATTAATCGAATATAATGTACATTTAATTGACGTTTTTATGAATCTTTCTCACCGCTGCACGAGCTCAGAAAATATCGTACGACAAACATTCACCACCTTCACCATAAACATTCCGCCATGTTGTCTCCTTTTTCTGCGGACATAACCTATTCTGTGCCAAACCAAGCAACGTGATTCAAAGTACGATTTCATTCAATTCAGTGTAATTTAATTTAATTTTTAAAATAGTAAACGCACTGACAAAAGTAAGAAACGGATTATTGCTGGGCTTACACAATCGGTGGCCTTGTTTTTTTTATTGGAAGAAAAATTAAATTTCAAATATGGACACTTTTCAACCCTTTTTCCAGAACTCTGATGTTAATATATATTCAATCAGAAATATGTGATTATTCAAATTACTTCTATTGAACGTATACGAGTAAATATATCTTTCCTCTGTAATTTTTACGTTTGAAATTAAACATTTTTAATTTTCTCGACGCTTTTTAACCCATTTTCCGGGATCCTGATGTTGATACATTCAACAGAAATATATACTTCCGTATATACTTCTCACTGTGATTTTCGCGTTTCTCGAGAATTCGCGAAAAGAAAGATGGCAGCTTTTCCATCCAAAGTCGACAGAAGGTGAAAAAGGCGAGAATGCCGAAATGGAACGGGATTCCTTCTCTCGTTTCTCTTTTTCCCGCGGTGGTTAAAGCAGAAACGGGCCACGGGCGATCCCTGTAACGGGTGTTTCCGCAGAAAAATCGTTTGCATGCCCCCTCCACTTCCGTCACGTTGCGCGCGAGACACAAGAGAACACGCAGCACCACGGCATCAAGGATCGTAATCTCTGTTTTCGAGCAGTCTCACTGTTCTGCATCCGCATTTTACTGCTCCTTCGTTTTCTTTCTTCTTTCATTTCTCTCTATATCTCTCGTCTTCTGCTCTTTCTTTCTTTCTTTTTTTTTTTCTTTTAATTTCATTTTTACGAAACACGAAAACCAACCGATTTCCACCCATGGCGTTTCCATCAGACGAAGTAATTCGTTCGTGAAGAGTTAAAACTTGTCCGTTTCACGAACCTCTTGCATTCTAATGGATCAATTTCCGCCAGACTCGATTTACGGAGTCTCGAAAGCGGTTCACGATACAGCTTATAGCTGCACGTTTATGTTCAGTATTAAAATGCTCCAAGGATTGTAGTGCCTTTTTTTTTTTATTTCTTCGCGTCCATCGAAGAGTCGAGAAGTCGTTTTGTTAATTATTGTACAAGCATCGCCCTGTGCTTGTGATTCGAATATTCATGAACTCGATAGAACGCTCTCGTGTCTTTTTTTTTTTCTTTCTTTGGCAAATGGTTTTAGGAAATTGTTCTATTATTCAGGCAGAGGTGCTTTCAGAGTCGAGTGCTTTGATAGATCGCGACCCAGTTGCGGATAGTTTATTTCGTTTCGAATTTCACGGAGATCGGTTTCATCGGCTCCGTTATATGCTAGGTTTAACGCGATTAATTAATACTTAAATGATTGGTTTGTGTAATTCAAGTGTTGATGGGACGAGTAACGGGGCGTTAAATCGACATTTAGAAATGAAATAAACTGCAACGAAGTGGGACACTCGATCCACCCTAACGTCAAGAATTTCGTGGAAAATTGGAAGAAAATGTTCAGCTCAGTTTTCAAGTGAGATTCGATTATAAAATTATTGGAATTCTCTCGTTAACGGAATCATTTTTTAACGCTGTCACGTGTGAATTCGACAATGAGAATTATGCAAATTTTTCCAATTTCTTAACGCTGCCACGTGCGATATTCGATGACGAAATTACGTCAATTTTTCCACGTGTGAATTGAATTCCTCCGAGTGTCAAGTGAATATCGAGTAGAGAGCGATGCGGAGGAAAGTTCGAAAGGATGCGTCCTGGGTGGAAGGTTTTAGCTAGCACTGGTCGTGGACCAGTCGCCAGGCAGCTTCCGGCCTGATGGAAAGTCTGTGAATTGTTCTCAGGGGTGGGTGTCTACATTTCGAGGGTGGAGGAGGGTTCGGTGGCCGAACGCGCTGGACTCAGGCCAGGAGACACCATCTTGGAGGTGAACGGCACACCCTTCCGTGCGGTGACCCACGAGGAGGCCCTCAAAGTGAGTTTCTACTTTCAGTTTCCGAACAAGCGAATTTCACTAGTTGTACAACGATAAACCACGTTGATACAGTACGTTTCTGAACCACTCTGATACACGATACACGTCGCAAAATCACGTTTCAGTTGCATGCTGACCTGTAACCTGTTAGACACTAGAGATTCTCCATTGATGTTCAACCCTTAAGCATTTTCTGACATCTGTCTTTGAGCCGTTGTCACAGAGATATGGTTTCTTAAACTACCTGGCGAATTTGATTTATTAAACCACTTTGTTACAAAAATTAATTTAATATAGCTATTTTAGTTCGTGTTGTGTACTTGTTTGTTGAAATTTTGTGTAATATTTTTATTAAAACAATATCGTCAATTGAAGGTAATCGAAGGCTAGAATTTTTTAAATTTTCTACTAGGTTAGAGTAATGAAATACAAATTTTTCTGCTAGAAATAATGAAATAAAAACTGTTCGTTAGTTGTGATAATGAAATAAAAATTCAGTCATTCTGTAGTTAAGGGTTAATATAAGGTGCTTGAAAAAATGTTAACACAGACACACTACTGGACAAAAAATTTGAAACCCCTATGCATTACATAAAAATTTTCAGCAAAATGTTAGGAAATAGAAATATTTTTATTTTCATCATTTTTTTTTTTAAACACTCTGTACTGTAAAAGTGCATTGAAATTGGATAATTATAAACGTGAGAATGGTGTATTATTTTTAGCAATTTTATGGTGCTAGAAATAATTGGAATTTTTGGGAAAATTTTTGTTTTGAATAGCGAGATGTCTGAGTGATGTCGATAGTTTCTATTTAAGATGAATTACTGCGATTTAATTGAAACCGTTTGGTGCCGCCGGAAAATTATACGTTTCAGCTAAATTTTGAAAAGAAGTTAAAGAGTTACACTAAAAAATTATTATAATTTATTTATAGAAAGGTATCTATCTATTGAGACTTTAATCATCCTTCGAAGCATTGAATCGAAGAATACGGTGAAATTAGTTGAAGAGAATTTTCCATGGAATATTTAGAAAGTTTTATTCGTCGTGATTGAAATTTGGAATTTTACGAATTGAATTTTTCACGATTGAAAGTTTGAATTTCACGACTGTGATATTTAGGTAGCAAAAGCGAGGACTAGTGACGCGTGTTCAATTGGTGATTACTGTTCCGTCATTGTCACGATCAATGCTCATGCTGTGTATATCGTGTTCAAGGCTTCGATCTTGGAACGTTTCCCTAAACACGATCCGCTGGCTACGTGCCTGATCACGCCTAAAAATCAGTGTTAAATTATCCTGGCCATTGGTGCGCAATCGATCGAAGTCATTTTGTATTTACGAGTGACCTTAAGAGCCGCCCCATCGATCCCGAAATACCTGCCGAGCTCTCAGCTAGATTACACGGGGTGGGGCTGACGATTTCCTTCGATAAGTGTTATCTGACGAACGCTTTCGAGCATTTCATCGCTATGAATCAACCACTTTCGTGTTTCCTATGTTTGTCTCCCGAAAAATGAACATTTTTTTAGCGCACCTTAACATATTGTTGAAATAAAATACACTAAATTGTGAAAATATTCAAGAAATTAGAAGGGTTTAGGTTGTAATTTAAAAAGAAAATTTGTATAATTTTAGTTTGTGTTAACATCTTATTGTTTTCTATTTTCAACTAGAATATTTTATTGAAATTGTAATCCATTTTACTCAAATTTTTGAAAGCTTTTAGAGAATTATTAAAAAAATTTCAACATTTTATATTTCTCCATTATTGTGATTTTTATCTTCAATTTTACTCCAATTTCAATGTCTCATCGTTTACAAAACAACAGAAGACCGACTTTTACGAAATAATTCCAAAATTTTTAATTTTCATACTTCTCTATTATCACGACTTTTCATTTTCACTATCTGTCCGCATAAAAAATGGAAATATTATTTTTCATGCATTTCAACTTAATACATTCGAAACTCTGTGCTTCTTAATTACCATAATAGACTATACTTTCCCCCTGGTTTCCATTTTTCCCTAAGTTTTAATTACAATCGCTAATGAAAGGAGCTGCGGGAGCTGAGCATACAATAATTCAACGGTCGAAAAAGGGGGAAATCTACGCTCTATTCAGGTGTATTTGTAAACAGAGATGCGGAAAGTGGTAACAAAGGGCCGAAACGCAACGTTCCTCGAAGGTCCGTTCTGTCTCATGGTCGATTTCGATTGACGACCAGAGGGTGCTCTTCTCCATGTAGTGGAACGGGTATCTTTGATCTCTGTTCTTAATTATTCCAAGGGTTCTCCGGCACCCGTTCGTTTATAAGCTTCGCATTTCTGTGCCGCTCTTTTCCTTTTTTCGAGAGAGAGAGCTTCGTCTCCACTTGCATAATTTCGAATTTCGCACCGTGGAGGAGGCTTTTCAACTTCCGGATCGTTGTTTCGAATCCCGAACCAAGTGATTTCCAGTTTTCCTCGAGCTATCAACTTTCTCTCGATATCTTCTCCGTGGGAAGATTGGAAAATAGACGGTTCGAGGAGAGGGGAAAAATTTTGCCTAGATTCTCGCGCGTTATTTAATTTAACTTCCAGGCGACTCGTCGAGATTACGAAGAAATCGACGGGATTATGGAGAAACTTTTAACAATATTACCCCGTCTTTCGTGGACGAAGTTAACCTGCCGCGAATATTGCCTTGGAATTTCGGTGGAATAATTTATCCGGCGAATTTTTTGAGGAATATTCGAAAAGTTGCGTGGAAACTTTCGAGGATTTCGTTATAATCTGTACTACTGATTGGCTATTTTGTCCATTCGAAATTAATTCGGGAGCTAAGTAAATATTTGTGAGACAACTTGTGCCTACTCACATTGTGATTATGGCTGGATGTGCAATTTGAGATTAGAGGTAATAATAGTTCTAGGTTACTCGACCCTTGCACAATTGCAGTAATTTACAATTAATCCGTAATTATAGAGAATATGCGATAACGATTTAATAAACATGTTGGAATAATTACAATAATTCATGTATCGATTTAGGTTCGTATTTCGAAATTCCTGGGTAGAGAACTTGGTTAGACATGTCAATGACGCAAACATTAATAGTAATTTATTCAAATTGATATGAATATTAATAAGTTACATTACAACTAGTTGACAATTCTTATTTAGAAATTCTTCTAAAAATCCCACCTCTCTTGGAATACACAATTTGGTCAAACTTGGTCAATAATGTTTATTAAGATCATTAGAAAATACTATTGATGCATTATAAAAAATACACTGATGGTGAAAAAATACTCTTTGTAGAATTTGATTTTTTGAATTTATGTTCTTAATTTAATATCTTGGACACGGAGCCTTGCTTGGTTTGTGAAAATTACAATTATCTCTTATTGTCTGCCAATTTAAGGTGAAGATAGAAAGGAACGAAAGTGAAAAGCAAAATGAGTCGTGCTAAAGGTAGGGTAGCAAAAATTACAAATCAAGGAATCTGTCTCTAATGGTTAAAATTTTAGTTTCTCATACTGCCTGCTTTGACTTATAATTGCCAAATCATAACAATGACTGTAAAATGCTTCCCTAATTCATAAACAAGTAATTGTCAAATATTCCCCTATACTCTTTCATACAAAAAAAAAATACTATCAAAAGACACTTTTGCAAATTTACATCCTCTCCTGGAAGCAAACCATAAAATCCTAAGAATGATTGCAAAATAGTTCCCTAAATAAGAAACCAATGATCGTCAAATATTCCCCTATACTCTCTTATCCCACAAAAAATCTTATAAAAAGACACTTTTGCAAATTTACACCCTCTCCTGGAACCAAACCGCAAAATCCCAATCAATAATTGCCAAATGTTCCCCTAAGCTCTAAATCATAAAGCAACGATTGCCAAATGTTCCCCTACACTCATTTATCCCTCCCCAAAAATACTATCAAAAAATACTCTTGCAAATCTTCACCGGATGCAAACCATAAAATCCTAACCAATAATTGCCAAATGTCCTCCTAAATCATAAACCAGTGATTGCCAAACGTTCCCCTACACTCTTCTATCCTCTCCCCTTCCAAAAAAAACCCTATTAAAAGACACTTTTGCAAATCCACTCCTGGAAGCAATCCAACCGGAAATTTACAATAAAACGAGTCTCTAATTGAACCGAAACCATCCCTTACGATTTCCTAAAAACACATCGAAGAGAAGAGGCACGGGTTCGATCGATGGCTTTGTTCAATGGACCGCGAGGTCTTTCTGTTCGTCGACGAGGCCTGAAATTCCGCGGCGTCGAGCATGAAAAATGAGGGAAAACGGCTAGAGGAACAACGAGAGGGGCAGAAGGGGTGAAGGAAGGAGAGTATCGACTGGCCGGATGGAAAAGAAGCGTCGCTCGAAGCCACGCCACGAGTAATCTCTGGTGTAAACGCTTCTGATGGGTATCTCTGGATCCGGTAGCTCGTCATACTCTCATAGTAGCTCGGGAGTTTCTAGACAAAAGCCCGTCGACAATGGGCCATCAGGGTATCAGACTGGCTCGGTGAAGAGGTACGGAGCTCGGTGAAAACCAGCCCCGGAATTTTCGAATGCTTGGATACAGGAAACAGTTGTCTGTATCGGTGTTGCCTACTTTAGACACTGGCTCGTTGCATGGAAACAATAAAAATAATATGCAGAGTGTATGTTATTAGGTACAGTTCCATGGAGTCCCTTGTATATTTCTGCAACACGGATTATTCTTCGATCATGAGAAGAAACATTACCGTTGATTAGAATTTTAATTTTATTTTTCATGGGAGAAACAACGATTGATAATTATTAGGTCACTCCGTGAGTGAAAGTGAAACATATTTTAGTAAAAAGCAATTTTCCAGCGGCTGCACAGTGGTTTTGTCGAGAAAATTGAAAGAAATTTTGGAACGAGAAGGCGATTACGTTTTCTGAAAAATATTTTCATGAAAAGTCAAAAAAGTTCTACTCGAGAAGTGGGAAGAAGTTGTGGAACGTTTTTTCATAAAATTGAAAATAAAATTGGGCACATACTTATGGGGTGACCTAATATTATTAAGAAATTGGCTAGTAAATCGTATAACAATATAATGCAATAGTGTAACAATGAATGAAACGAGGCTCGTAAAGTACAGATACAGTGTAACTAACTTTCAAGTCACATAGTCTTGTAGCTTGTTGAAGTTCCATCTAAAAAAAGAGAGCAGCTGCACTTTGCAACCACGTCAATACACAAAAATGCATAAAAGTAATGTAGAAATGTAGAACATACAATGCCATTACTTCTATCTTTAAATGTTTTAAAGATATAGCCTTGCTCAGTTGTATGAGACACCCTATATTCGACCCTGTTTCAGGGTTACAGGCATCTTCAACCTCGAGTGAACTGGGGCCACAAGTGGAGGATTATGTATTCAGATTACTTTGTCCCTTAGTTGCTCGATGTTCCTTAGACAGAGATCTAATATGTGCGGATGAAAATTTAGTATTTTGATAGTTTGAAGTGGGGCAGTGAGAGGTGATAGTTAATTGTGCGAGATAATTCGTGGTTATCGTAGAAAATGGTAGAGTAAAGGTGATGGGAACGAAAAAGTGAAGAAATAAAAGACATGAAAGTGTAGATGATCGTGGCTGAGGTATTTTGGTGTTAGATTGCTAATGTAAGGGTTCTCGGTTCGATTAAGTGATTTTCAATTTATTGAATTGTATTTGATAGTTTTTCTCGATTCTTCTGATTCTTAACTAAATTCAGAGTTGAAATTAGAATTATTAGTTGTAAAATATTTCTTGAATTTGTTTAAAAATAAAATTAACGTCTGTGTTCTTTATTTACTTCGTTGTTCAATACGAGTAATATTTTTGTAATTACTAATCGGCAATGTTTGTTCTTCTTAACATTGTTGGAAAATAAATAATATCATAATAAATAAATGACGTTGTTATGTATATTAAAAAATGAACCAGGTTGAATTAACAACATTATAGTAACAGATTAACGACAGTATTGTCTTGTCAACATTGTTAACCAACAAAATCAGCAAAAGTAAAAAAATTCCACAAATTCGAAGCATTATTAACAAAATCAATAATATAAAAGCGGACGTAGATACAGATATATGAGTTAAGCTCCTGAAAAGACCGTTTCTATATAGTTAACAAATGAATGTTTCTGAAAACAACTCGTGTCTCACACACGCACAGACAACTTTCTCTGTGTGCAAAATTCACTTCACTACCAGCTAAAGATGTCGTCCTTCTTTCCTTCTCTCCTCTTAAGAAGTTATTGTATTTCTTCAAACTTTGAGAAATTCAATCTTGGAGAGATGGGGACCGGAGATTCTTCCTGGCCTTGAAACTTGCTTCGAGTTCTAGCGAAGCGTGTGCACACGCTAGATGTATAAGAAAGAGGAAATCGAGCAGAGTAAACAAGATTGGTGACGCAGAAAAGCGTCTGCTGGAGAAAAATCTCCCTCGGTGGAGGATCTCTTGCAATCCAGCGACGTCAAAGTCGCAAACCGAGCACAATCGACTTTCCCTCGAGTCGTCCTCTAATCTAGATTCGTACTCGAAAGATACACATTCTCGGTTGAATAACGACACGGTTTCTCCATTGTATCGCGGATACCGGAGAAGAAGTTTCAATGAAAAGAAAGTAACCAAAGAAAGATAGAAAAAAAAAACGAGAGGATAGAATATATGTCTGATCGACGGAGAATTTGTTAATTAAAGGAAAAGTGGTGGCACAGCCTTGACCCAGGTGACTCCGGAAATTGGAGGAGCCGCGATTCCTGAATGATCACGACAGGTCAAATGGTTGACCCAGTTCGACAATCCACGGATTAAGTTTCCGGTGTGTTCGTACCGCTCGTGGATAACAGCGTCACCTATTCGTTACCGTAATCAAAACGAAGTTTCCTCGATTCAAGGCCCTTCTATTGAGCTCCAATTTCCGACTGGACTTGTAGCTCTTATTATTCACGCTTCCGTCACTTTCCAACGAAATAGTCTATCTACAACGTAAATACCCTTTAGATCTATTTACGTTCACTATTTTTGCGTACACAAACTTTGGTTTTCTAAAACTTTGCCGGCCGATTGAATAGATCTACTATTTCATACCGTATCACAGGGTTTTTTACCAATTTATTTAGTAATAGATTTGGCAATCTTAGGACCATTTTCTACCTTATCATTCACAACGAATATTTCACTCTCACGTACTATTTTAAGAAATTTTGTATATCTTCCTATCGCTGGATTTTTTACCAATTTTTCTAGAAATCTTTTTAGCAATCTTGAACGTCTATTCCACTGCAAATGATACATTTTAATCACGAAATCAGAATAAAAATTACTTTCTTTCAACATGATACAGTAAATTCTCTACAAGAGTCAGTAAGTTTGGATTCTACAAGTGACAGTATAGATGGTCCTACGCCTAGGTCTGCGTCATTGCTGCGCCCATGTTATCAGATTTTTCTGATGAAAATGATATCAAACACGATATAATTTGAACAACATTTACTTATTAACACGTTCACTGTCGCGCCAGATTTACAGGTTGCTGTCAGGCGGCCACAAGAAAATACATTTTAAGCATAGGATAATAGTATTATACTTTATAATTTTTTTTCTCAATTGAAAATAATGTCTAGCTAGCTATGACGTTCAAAATTTTTAGTTGACAACATTTATTTTATTTTAATTATTCTAAACATTTGAGGCACTTCAGTCACTGATGACCACCATGACCATATCGAGGAAACAATCTAACGTTAAAACCTATTGAGTGATTAATTTAATTTCATAATATATCGCTTTGGATGAATTACAAAAACAAATTGCTAAGAAATTACATTAAATACCTGTACACATTATCCGTCGAATGTAGAGGGAGAGCCACCGTTTGGTTGCCAATTGTTTTTCACATAGAGACGGCCTACCTCCACGTAAAAAAAAAAAAAAAATGTAGGGTCGATTCCACAACTGTCAGTAAAATGTAGGGTCGATTCGACAAGTGTCAGTAAAATGTAGGGTCGATTCGACACGTGTCAGTAAAATGTAGGGTCGATTCCACTAGTGACAGTCCAAGTGTTACTGTACTTTGTCCAGTTTGGTGGAGAATATCGTTTAAATGCAATGGAAGTTTACCTGTGTTTTTCTGAATTTCAAAAATTCAGGCAGAATTGTAAATATTATACTGTCTCGCAACGTAAATTTAAGTAAATTAGGTTGAACTGCACAGAAAAAACAAACGGACGCAGCATAACGTGTAGTTATAATTGTTATGACGTGTAAATAGAACGATAAATTTAGAGCAAATATAGAAAACCTATAATATAATTTATTTCATTGTATTTTAACAAGCAAACGTTGAATAAATTCCTAATTCGTATTAAAAAAATTATTTAACACAATAATTTCAGCTTTATTATGATTATTCTTGATAAATGACCACAGGTCAACTTGATTTTTAATCGTTATAATCTTTAAATTCAGTGTGAATAGAGAAAATGTGTAATATAATACATTTCACGATATTATAACAAACAAACGTGGAATACATTTTTCATTCGTGTAGAAAGAATTATTTAACACGATAAATTTAGCTGTACTATGGTTATTTTTAATCTACGACCACAGGTCAACCTGATTTTTAATCCCTACGAAATTAATTTAACCACGAGTAAATAACGAGAACGCTAAAACCTATGTTTCCATTGAAGAATATTGTAAAAACGTATAAATTGTTATATGCAATGTTATAACAAATTGTCGGAAGTATAAATTTATAACAAAATTGTAAAAATTGATAAATTATACCGTGTTACGATAACGGAAATCTCCCGCGAAAATCTCCCGCGAAAATTTCCCGCCTGACCTAACCGACGATTTTGCTAATGACTTTGGGGAGAGGGTACCGCAGGTATATAGGGACCCCCCGATGTCCCGCGAATTTATTCACCCTTTATACTGGGCCATAGACACTTCGCGGCATATTTTGACCTGAAGGTTCTGAGATGTGAATAGAGTGGTCGGGGGCTACTAGCTAGCCTATGTCCACCCTGTACACACTCAGCCTTCTTGTAACACTTGTATACATTAGAATCAATTAGAATTTCTATTACTAATTATTAAACAAATTTTAACAATTACCGGCACTCGCTAGGCACGTAATATCAGACTTTAAATACTCGACTTCGAACTTCGGTTTAGTCATAATTCTATTAATGTTATAATAACGTATAATTTATTAATTTTCACAATTTTATTATTAATTTATACTTCCAAAAATTTGTTAAAACATTACATATTATTATTTATACATTTTTGCAAGTTTCTTTGACAAATAAGTACGTTTCAACGATCTTATTACTTTCTCGTTGTGAAATCAAGTTCGGAGGATTAAAAATCAGGTTGACCCTTGGTCGTAAATTTAAAATAGCCATAGTGAAGGTGAAATTATTATTTTAAATAAATGTTTCTATACGAATTAAGAATCTATTCAACGTTTGTTTGTTGCAATACCATGAAATAAATTGTATTATATATTTTCTCAGTTTAGACTGAATTTAAAGTTCGTAAGGATTAGAAATCAGGTTGACCTGTGGTCGTAGATTAAAAATAGCCATAGTGAAGGTAAAATTATTACGTTAAATAATTGTTTTTATACGAATTAAATATTGATTCAACGTTTATTTGTTGCAATACCGTGAAATAAATTGTATTATATATTTTCTCAGTTTAGACTGAATTTAAAGTTCGTAAGGATTAGAAATCAGGTTGACCCTTGGTCGTAAATTTAAAATAGCCATAGTGAAGGTAAAATTATTACGTTAAATAATTGTTTTTATACGAATTAAATATTGATTCAACGTTTATTTGTTGCAATACCGTGAAATAAATTGTATTATATATTTTTTCTGTTTACACTAAATTTAAAGTTCTGTTTACATGTTATAACAATTAGAATGTAGACGTTTTGCCGTTTCACGGTTTTTCCTCTGTTAATTATGTGTTTATAAATCATTTCAAACTAAAGCAGCACCATGCCCACCCTTAATTAAACCGTCTCAGTAGTTTACCGTAATTAATAATCTATTTTCGGAATTTATACGAGAATTTTTGAATTTTAGTAAATACTAGAGTCAGTGCATCGCGTATTGAAATAATAGCTTATACAGATAATCTTTTGAAATTACTCTTAATTAGGGAAAATCTTGAATCTTGTATGGAAGATGAAGATTTTCAGGAAATATTTATTTTTCAACAATGAATTTTTGTTTTATCGATTAATAACGTACGAAATGATTTTTGGAAAATTTTCTTCGTTTGAACGTTCGTTTAAGGTTCGACTATGATTATCAAATCTCTCGAAACACCGTAGAATGTTCAATTTTAAAAGTAACTTCTTCAATTTTTGGATAATCTGGGTAACGTGTTAGTGTTGACGATACACTTTCGAGTATAGACGTTAAAGTTCATAGAGTGGTCGGGGGCTACTAGCTAGCCTATGTCCACCCTGTACACACTCAGCCTTCTTGTAACACTTGTATACATTAGAATCAATTAGAATTTCAATACAGTAGACTGAATAACAATTCATTTTAACTAATACCTATTAGAAATTTTCCTTTTAAAACAAATATAAATCATTTTACCAATTACTGGTACTTGCTAGACATTTAATATCAGACTTTAAATATTCTCCTTTCGGTTCTTTTAAATACAATCAAATAATTTCTTCAATTATCGATACTGACTTGGAATACTCCGCTTCGAATAAAATATTTCGAAATTATTTTGAAGGTTTAGGGAAATAAACATTTGAATTTTAGTCATCGTTGTTCTTCAGACTTGTCGAATAGGATATTGAAATAACTTTGAGAGATTGCTCTTTCGTTACAGCATAACAATCAGTATGTATTTTTCTTCCAGCAATTGAAATTAATTTGAAATTTTCCTTTCAGTATTTTTCATATATTTTCTCTGATATTGAATTTATTCTATGACTTGTTATTTTATTTACTAATAATTTACCATCCAAGGTGTTTGCATGAATTGCATGTTAAGTAGTTAGTTGATTTATTATTGTATATTGTGAGCTGATTTGGAACGAGTGCACTATGCCCACCCTAAATTAAACCGTCTCAGTAGTTTACCGTAATTAATAATCTATTTTCGGAATTTATACGAGAATTTTTGAATTTTAGTAAATACTAGAGTCAGTGCATCGCGTACTGAAATAACAGCTTCATCCCTAGTTCGTTTATTATTGAATATTTTTACGCGTTTAACTTATGCTTCTCCCCAATTCTCGTCGCGTATTTAATTCAAATTTTCTTATTCATTTTCATCAGAAAAATCTCATCAATATGTTAAGAAAAATTTCGGGATAAAGAAACGTAAAATTAAAAAAGTTTATATTTAATTCGCTTGGTTGCTTGACTTACGTTTCATGCTTATCTTTTATTCGCTGTCCTTGTCTACGTTCGGCAAACTACAAAGGCGGGCGCGAGGCTCGTAAACGTAATCCCTGACTCTACGAGTGTCAGGTTTAGCTTCCTTGCGGTCTGACACTTGTGGAGAATATACTGTACATTGTAATATATTTACCTGACATATTTTATTGGAAAATAAAAATACATGGAAATGATAGTAAAAAATTTGTTATTAAGCAAAATTTATTCTATGGTAGATACAAGATTTAACCGAAGAAAAACAAAGTAAAATATCTACAAAAATAAAATTGGTATATGGAAGCTTATGTAAATAATTGCAAATTTCCAAACCACTAGTTCGACCAATTTTTACTCGAATAAATTCCAAAGGTACACTCCATTTTCTCTGAAATCTTCACGAGATAACCTCTGAAATTCCCATGTCGCCTGCCAATGACCCCTATGGCGCCGCTGCTGACTCGAGTGCCAGCCACTCCAATAACGATATCTCTAAGAGCTGACAAATTCAGAACGCTGAAATTCTGGTATATCACCCTTTCAAGTTGAGTCGAGCCAATTTCGAAAGTTCACTGAAAAGAACCGCGTAAAATTGAACGTCACGGTATCAACGGTATATATCCGGAATTGTTTGCTATTTGAAAAGTTGTGTCTGGTGGTGTGGATCAGCGTCCAGCTGCGTTCGAAGACTTGTCTGACATCGATCGGTTACCATAATCGTTCGAAACGTAGTACGGATTAAATTGCACGGCTGTCGTAAAATACGACGTTGGCCGAAGCTCGTTATTTCGTAATGGCCGCGACGAACAGCACGAAGCGTGGACAGCGCGCGAGAAGTTTGCCGGATTTATAGCGGGTTTTTCCTCCCCGCATTCATTAGAGCGCCGGTAAATTTAGGACTTGCGAGAGAAACTTCGGAAGTGTACTCCGGATGGGAATAGTCTTTTTGGGGAATTACCGTGCCATTAAACGGACCTAGTCTGATGCTTTTCAGACACGGCTGCTGCTTGAAATTTTCACCGGCGGACAGCTCGCGGAAGAACGCGGTTATGAACGGTTTCCGTTAGCTCAGGCGTGGAAAATTTGGTGTAAAATTAAGCGAAACACGGAATATTCAATTTTAGTATTTTTTTTTTTTTTTCTGGAGAATAATGTGCTGAGTAAATGTGGCAGTTATTTGTTAGTTGATTAAAAGATACTTTAGGAATTTTTAAGTATGGAATTGAACATTCAATTTTCGTATTTTTTCAGGGGAATAATGTACTGGGTAAATATGGTAGACATCTGTTGCTTGGTTGAAGGATACTTTAAAATTATGACGATGATATTTTTAACGAATTTTTAATTACGGAATTAAGTGAAATATCGAATATTCGATTCAATATTTTATTCATATTTTTTGGGGGTACTTAGCATATTTTTCTATCTATTTTTCTAATAGCTTTATAACTTCTGACTTTGAAGAATTATTTCACCCCTTGAACATAAATTTCCATCGATAAAAGAATATACATGTCGAATATTTTCAGTTCTTCTAGCTGTACAGAAAGTTTCATCAAAATCCGTCTTCGTTAAGTGACACTGCTTGTAAATGTACGAACAGATCGTTCAAATAATTTTGATTAATTTCGATCGTAATAAAAATCGATCACTTATTCGTATCTACACGTGACAGGTGTATTCGTACACTGAACCAGAAGAGAGTTAAGAAAAACCTGTGTTGTATTGTTCGTCGGTTTGTTAAAATCTACCGGTGTACGGTAGGGGAAAAGTGTGTCAAAGTGAAGCAGAGAAGTGTCATCAATCAGACAAGTATTAACTTGAAATGTCAGGAGTAATCTCGCGTTATTGTCAGGCGACCTTTTCATCCAGAAGCTGGCGCCAGTGGAGGAGTTCGTCAAAAGTCAGACAGTAGTAGCGCCAGCACAGTAGTGCAACAAGACTTTTAAATAAGCTCTAAGTCTCCCCTGTTTCCCTTGTTGTCCAATTTCAACTGTTATCGACGGAAGGAGGACTAGATCGGAACGTGTTCTATCTACCGAGCAAATCGTCCATGCTAAATCTGAATAGTTCCAATTTGAGGAGGAACAATCACCGAAGGCATAAGCGAAATGTTCGATTCCAAATCGAAGGCGATTTATCAGATGAATCCATTGAATCTCTATGACTTGAAACTTTGGCTGAAATGGGATCCCACTGCTAATGGATTCGAGAACGAACACGACGGAAAAACATAAGGAAAAACAGGAGAAAAGGGAGCGGAATGTAAAAAGAGGGGAAAACAGGAAAATCACGATTGCAGCGCACGCATGGCTGAAATCACCATTAGCCTCCATCCAGCGGTCGGATTTTTTCCCTCTCCGGCGTCTCCTTCGTGTCTTCTTGGCGCCAGGCGTCCCGGCGCCCTCAGGCGAATCCCCGTCATTTATTTTCTCCCTACATAATACACGGAGCTACCGCGGAAGCTGCTTTAGAGTCCCCCTCGTTGCTTGAATCGCGGTAGGCAAAGGTTTGCTCGTTCCACCGAGTGTACGTTTATGGGAGCTCGCACACGAATACGACGATAGATCGATCTGAAATTGCTTCCACTCCTCCTTCACTCTTCTCTCCTCGTTCTCTCTCTCTCTCTCTCTCTCTCTCTTCCGTTTCTCTTCCTCTTCTCACTCTTTCTCTCTCTATTTTCTTTTTCTCTCCTTTTTATCTTCTCTCTCACTTTCCTTCTTCCTCTTTTCTTCTCTCACTTTTTTCTTTCTCTGTCTTCTTTCTTCTCTCTCTCTCCTCTTTCTATTCTTCCTCCTTTCTCTCTCCCCCCTCTCTCTTTCTATTCTTCCTCTTTTCTCTTTTTTTCCTCTCTCTCTCGCTCTTTGTTTCTTCTGTGTCTCCTCTCTCCTCACTCTCTCCCCTTACCTCTCTGTACTATATATCTCTAACTTTGTGTGCAACTTGGAATACACGTGTCAGGAAAAGACTGTTCACTGACATTGTATCGAGCCCGTCCTTTTCTATTTCTGGAAAGGGCCGTCTCCTTTTTGGCTCCGTCACGGAAGCAACCGATCGATGATTATTTTTGGATTCCGCTCCAGACGATCGTGCTCACCCCTCGACGCGTTTTTTCGCTCGCTGTTTTCCTTCGTTTGGCGAATTTACTATTCTTTTCTCTTTCTGCGCCTCCTGCTGTTGTTTCTCTTTTCTATTTTCGCTGCTGATGTACATTCGAGTGAAAAAGAATGTTCATTTTCAGAATTCTCAAATTAATTGGAAGTTGGAGCATTGCAACTGCAATTGAACGCTCGTGGAAATTTTCACTTGATAATTGGACGGAATTAAAAAAGTGTATATATGTAATTGCTTTTACCTTCGCAAATAATAGTACATTTTATATTTCCCGTTTCTACAAACATGACAAGCAATTAAAATTGAAAATAACTTTTAATTGAGGAAATTATTGCCTTCCAAACGTTAGTCACTCGAATGAAAAGTAATTTTATCTTCGTTATTTAACAGCTGTTAAATACAACACTTATTCCTTCAATTTACATTATTAATACTGTTACGTGTAGACGTGCCTGAGCTGTAGGCTGGAATTTTAAAGAGTAACAGTCGACTGGAAGTTGTATGTTCAAAATTTTAGAATAAAAAAGTTGAGTCTGTACGAATAATAATAAAGAGTGGAAATAGGTTTAATTTAAAATTGAATTTAGACTTTCTTCAAAATAATACGCGATATATTCTTAAAAGAATATATGTGTGTGTGTGTGTGTATAAAGAAACAAGAAAATTTTACAATTATAAGTAACGTAAAACAAAATGAAATTAATAAAATATGAAAACTATTTGGCTTATAATCGTTGGATACTTTGCTCACTGTTAAATTTTTCAATAGTTGTATGTATGGAATTTATGATACAGCAATAATAATTCAAGGGACTTCCTACAGTGACGCATTTAAATTATCATAACCATGACTGAAAAACAGTGCGTGAAAGAAAACGAGTTATAAATTGAAAATATCTCACCAAAGTGTATCAACGTGTTTGATCTATTTGCTTATGTGTTCATATGTGTCTATAGGTATATAGTTTGTATATGTACATATGTATACAACCCCCATATGTATATCCCCAATAATTATTCATTCGCAATCCTATGCTTCCTTGATCTTTCGTTGGCCTTTCCACTGGAGAAGAAGTAGATAGGTTAACCAGGATGATAAAAGAATGAATAAGAAATTCTAGAAATGCAATTTTTACAAAGTAAAGTTCGAATTACAAAATTTTATCAAGTAATATGTAAGCTGGATAAAAAATTCCAGAAATGTAATTTTAACAAAGTAAAGTTCGGATAATAAAGTTTACTAAGTAAAATGTCAAATGGATGAAATATTCGTTAGAGTAAAGTAAAGTTCGAATTACAAAATTTTATCCAAGAAGTTTAGTTATTACGAATGTGTACATAATGTACAACAGTTAGAAACTTGCCTTATCCGTGAGCAGCGCATAAATAACCAGAGGGGAATTCTACTTTTATCTCGAATTACCCAAAGAGGTTCAACAAACATGAATTTTCTCTCCCGGGAGGAGCTGTGAATAGGCAGCCATAAATTCGCCTCCCTTTATCCCTATTGCAGGAAATACTTGACCCAGAAAAGTCGCACGAGAATTCGCGAAAGTGATCGAATCCTTATCCGTTTGGGTGAAACTAAATGCCGACTGTCATGGAAATGCGAGTCTAACCGTCTCGATTCACGTCGCGGTGGACGCCATCGCGACGCGACGCGTTGTGAAATTCTATTCACGATAACAGTGATTTTACGATTCGCGAGTTCGCCCATATTTTTACGTTGATTGCGAGTCGTAAAAAAAATCTTGTCATCGGCAAAGAATCGCTCGCTGTTTAAAGGACACTTAACCTAGAAACCGGAAGTTGAATCGTCGCTACGATTCGAGTGAAGCCGTCGGAAACGAGCGGTCATAAATATCCAGAATATTTATCGATTACTGCCCTCTTCGGAAAACGAAATTTTCTAGGATATACGAGGTGTGACAATCAAATTTCGAGATTACGTTAATTTGTCCTTTTCTCTGTTGTCGAAATAAAGTCGTCCGCGTAAAATTTGTTTCATTCAACGAAACTGTCAATTCACAATTTTATCTTGGAATGGATTGTGGATTGATTTTTTTTTTTTTAATATTCTTCCACGTTTATCGGTGGTGTACTGGTTCGATAGAATTCCAAGTCTTGCAAATTGAAAGAATCCCCTTGATCCACGTGCTTCGTCGCCGCGATAAAGTAACACTTTCCAATTCCAATGGCTTGGCTAACTCAATTCCGTCAGAACGACGACTTACGAGTATCCGGATGGAGACGATTGAAATGTGAAAAAGTCGACTCTATCGCGACCATTAAACTGCTCTCTGTGAATAAAAGGGGCGTTTATCCGAATGGCGTTCCAATAACGCGAGGACTATGAACCTTTTGGATATAATACAAGTAAACTGCACTCTTTTAATTCCACTTGCAACTTGACGAGATATTTATTGATTAATAATTAAGGTTACTGAAAATGTATCATATTCAGATATCTAGCTTTCGTGTGTAATAAAAAATTATTTAATTTTTCCTGTGTAATATAAAGAAAAGAATCACGTCTGTGATAAAAAGACTGTCAAAAAAATGGTAATATTTGATAAAGGGCCTGAAAAGATCTGTAAAAAATGTATAATAAATTTCGTCATTATAATAATTATTATTATTAGTTTTACTATTTTATGGTCTTCTTTTACTAATATGCGATATTGGGTCAATTTCATCAAAATTTACCTAACGGTGATAGATTCACAAATTCTATACAAGGGTTCATCCACCACAAATAACACCAAAGTACACTGTTTTCGGAAATCAATCCCTCGAACTACTACTAAACCAACATTCATTCATCATAGGACACAGTGATCATAATACCAACGATAAACAAGATATCACAAATATCCCCAAATCCCCAGGCGACTAAAGGAAAAATCAATCATCGCTCGCGTCCACCGAACAGAAGTCACCAGACTTGTTTACCGCTGCGAAAGCCATCGTGAACGTCAGTCGAAGTCGCTTATCTCGGGCGAGTTGATCGAGAAATATCTCTGGGAATCACGAAAGTGACCGGACTGGTGGTCGAGGCTCCCATAACTGTCGGAACGGCTACCCGAATCGCCGAGAAACTCGAAACGTGCCCTCGATTCAGGTAGAGAATATACAGAGTGTGTGTTTACTCCTGGGAGAAAATTTTAAGGGTGATTCTAGATGCCGAAATAAGACGAAAATCAAGAATAACATAATTGCGTGTGGTGCTTTGTTTTTTAGTTATTAACATTGGAAAATATCCCAGTAACCGAGCAACCCTCCTTACACCGAGCACAGGGGTCGTCAAAACACAGGGGTAAAGTAAAAAATAAAGTAAATAAAAATAAACTGAATTTATATTAAAAGTATACTAAAATGTAATAAATTAAATTGCATTTATTATACCAAATTACAACTACTTATCTTATTTTGTAACTATAAAGTAACGTATTATAATTTGAAGAAAGAGATGAAAATAAGTGTTGTGTTCGCTTATCGTATCGAGTGGCACTTCGAAAGTTTCGCTTTCATTGTCGAAATGTTTTTTCAATCATCATCGAAACGATGATCTCACGAACGAAGAAAAATCATGTTACAGATGGTTTAAGTAACACTTATGTGTAATTACTACACATCTATCAAGTGTCCGGATACTTCCGAGTAGTACACATTGCAATGGTACACACGCGAGACACATTGACGATCGTGTGTGACGTCGCGAGCGGAAATAGACCTGGCGAGGAACACGATAAGGAGTTTCGGTTAGACTTGGCCCAGTACGATAGCCGTCGCACGCCCTTCGGCCTTATGAATTATTTATTTAATTGGCCCACCGCGAAAGACGAACGAGACGACCATGAAATTGGTCGACGATACGCGGCCCATAAACCTCCGTAGAAGCTTTCTGAATGGTCTCGTAATTTACGCGCCAGCTACGTGGTCCCGTTTCCCGTCGGCCCTTGGCGTGTTTAGCGTCAATGAAAGTGAAATAATTAGAGCGTTGTGCAACGGTACTGTTGCAGAACAGATTTACTGTGCATTGATGGAAGTGAATTTGTTTGGTAGTTTGTTTTTATGGGTGGATTGAAGTGTAATCATTGAGGGCTAAAGTGTTGTACCGTGTCGGTTGTACTATACGAGGTTTTCTTAAGTCAAAGTAATTTACTTTGTGGAGCAAAAAGTAGAGAAAATGGATCAATTTATTATACATTACCTTTATAAATTTCGTTTGAAACGTGTACAGAAATAAATCTTGAAAAATATATTATTAAACATTATAGCCTTTGCTATTTATTTATTTTTCAGAAACAGTTTACTTATTATTCGAAACAAATTAAAAATTTTGCTATCTTATTGTGATACACAAAATCATCAAGTTAACTTATTTTATTTATGAAATGTTAATAGTACTAATTATGTGCTTTGGCACTAAAACCGAAAAAATAGCAAAAAGTGAAATTACTCTAACTTCAGAGCAGTTCATGTTTTAGTCAATTCTAGCATTTGGAAGGGTGGCAGACTAGGGTGGGCATGTTCTACTGAAGCGCTGCGTAACGGTAGTTGAAATTCTATCAGCAATTTTGGTACCATTAATCTCGAATAAAATTCAATTTTCTTGTAGTAGTATTTATTAAACACTATCTATACTTACGTTTATGAATAATTAAAATTTTCTAAAAATTCTCTATGTTCATATTTCTTAAAAATTCTTTTCATTTGTATTTATTAATAATTCTCTTTGGTCAACATCTACCTCAGAACTGACTTTGATGAATTTTTAATAACAGCAAATGTAATGGTAGATTGAAAAGAAAGTCGCAGGTTATATTATATCTTTCGTATAAATCTTGAAAGAATGGCTGACTAATACTGTCACATTCTACTCTACACTTCTACCTCGTCAAGTGTCTCCAATTTAGTTGTTGCTTTTTTTATTCACACTAATCGACGTTAAGTATTATTTTGATCATTCATTATTAACATTATGTAACTTTACAAGATGAAAATTACGATGAAAATTATATTTAAAATTTTTACTTCCAGTATATTTCATATTTTTTCAAATACTTGGAACGGTACCTACTGTACATATGTATAGTGATACACTTTTCTACTTTGCAGAATTTTTTTATCCTATTATTGCAATAATATTGTTATTGATAGTATAGTATTAATATTATTTTGCAAGTACTTTGGACAGTACTATATACACAGTGATCTCTTCGACATTCCAGAATTTTTTTCATACTGTTATTGCAATATTATATGGACCCTGAATTTTTGAATACTCGAAGGACAAATTAATCTACGAAATACAGGATGAGGCTCACGTCAAGAGTTCGTACTATAGTCGCCGATCGACCGGCTCCGAAATAGTTCGAAAATTACTGGCTGGAGTTCTCCCGTGACAGCCAACCCGGAAATAAAGCTAGATACGCGAGCTCATTTTCCCCGGTAATGATTGCTTTTTTTGGAGTATCTATTATTCACAGAGTTCGACATTTTTCGACGATTCCCCTTTGCTGTTTCACGTAAATATTAGGAACGATATCGATTATTTCGAAGGATGACTTGTCGATAATTCAACAAACGAAAGCAAGTAATTAAATTCTAATTAAATACTTTCTTTAATGTAATTATGAATTTGAAAAAGAAGAAGAGGTTATAGTGGAATCTAGAAAATTTTTGATGGAAAAAGTAAAAGCTTTCTGTGGGATTATTAAGGATAAGAATCCGGCCCGACTTTCTAATCATTGATGTGACTTCTGTTCTCCATTTACAGCCACAAAGCAACAACCATTACGCCATTTCACCTGGCAATGGCCACGGTAATAACATTGTCCTCCTGTGACTTCAAAGGACGATGCTATAAAACGAATCCCTTGTTCCTCTATTATTAAATGGCCATTTTGCTCGTGACATTTTTAATAAAATTCCTGTCGCAAATGATACGTGCAATTACTACCAACAATATCCTCGATTAATAGGTAATCCTGTAGCATTAATATTGAACAAACGTAGTCTTCAATTTGTGGTTATATAAAATTCATCGCTTCATCTTTAGCTAAAATCTTCCACTGGAAATCCCGTTCCAATCAGAAATTTAAACGAGTAGTTCATTAGTTACAGTATCTTTCACCAATCAATTATTTACATTGTACATTTAAAATGAAAGTAGTCACAAATACCCCTAATTCTATCGAAATCACTTTCTGAGGAAATCTTCCCCTCGAAATAACGAATAATTCTATTTTGAACATTTCAGATGAAAACAGCCTTCACTATCCCAATTTTAGTCACATTTCCATTAACCAAAACCTGTCTTTATCTTTTAAAACTAAAATGGCCACAACATCCACCCCTAATTCTATAGAAATCACTTTCTAAGGAATTCTTCCTCTCGAAGTAATTAATAATTAACAGCTCTCGAAACCAATCTCTACTTCACTGTACCCAATTTCATTCAGATCGTTTCCAAACAAAACCTGTTACCCAAAAGATCGAATTCCATTTAAAAAAAAAAAAAACATCTTTTCAAGCTTGTACCAAAGAATCTTCCATATCTCGTGCCTAAAACCAAAACAATTTCCGCGCAACAATCACTTGGAATTTCGCTCGGATCGTTCTGAAACGGTATTTTCCTTCTGTCGTTGCGGGAATATCTTCGTGTTGAAACACGTTTCTATCCGATGGAGGAACGTCATCAGCGCGATTCTCGTTCGAGCTGTGAATCGCGCCGTAATTCCGGCAACTCGGACACAGTAATTTATGCGGCGTTCATCGGGAAAGTTCCGCGCGTTCCTGAAGGATCCTATCGTGTAGCGTGGGAGGCGGAAGAACAGTGACGCCAGCACATGCCTCGCATAGATATGACAAAATTGCATCTGGAGCGGCGTCGCGGGCCAGAAACACGGAATCCTAAGGACGTGGATCCGGGCTGGGTCAAGGATAGGCAGGATGTGACGTCACCGACAGCCAGGAGATCGATATCCTAGCTACCGGGTGGCGTCACCGCAGAACGCACTGTCTGACTCCTTGTTGACCTTACACGTGCCAATTTTCTCGGGAACCTGTGTTACCCTCGATGGATATTTGTCGAACGATCTTCCACTTTTATCCTCTGTGAAAACAACCGTTTCTTGTCTCGCCTGATGGATCTTCCCTTTGCTTCTTCCTGTCACACCGAGTTTATCCATCGAAGTATGCGTCTTTGTTTGGGAATCTGTGTATACAGGGTGTCTCTGAACTGGTGAATACACAGGGCCTTATTTATTTTCGTTATTAATGGACCGATTAAAAATTTGTTTGCCATTGAGGATAGGATTTTAAAGCATCCTCAAAGTGACGACCTTAGATTTTTTTCTATGTCCTTTTTTAAATAAGTTTCCTAGGTCTCTTTCAATTTTCTTATGTATAACTCTATAGTTTCATTTTTTTTTTTTTTTTTTTTTTGGCTATTAGCTAACAGGCTTTGAGACGAATTTAACGACCTTAATGTAATAAATTCGTTTCTACATGCAAGAATTGAACGTGACATTGGAAATTTATTTAAAAAAAGACGTAGAGAGAATTTGAGATCGTGATCTTGAAGATCCTTTGAAATCGTATCCTCTGTGACAAAAAATACTTGATTGATTCACTACTAATGAAAATTCTTAATAGACAAAAATTAAGTCGATTATGTAGAATAATATTTTTCCATACGAGGCTTTATTTTCGAATAAATAGATGTTGAAAATTCGACGAGTAGGTACATACACGTGTAGGTACCAGCACTTCTGTGAATGTTTTCTAGAAAATTTCTAGAAAACTGTTTGAGTGCAAGAATAATCTTGCTGAGTGTCTTCAGATGTTTTTCCCTGCAGTTCCTTTGGAATTGATTTCAGGATTGGTGCGAAGATCTGAGTTTTTGAATATTTTATGTAGTGGAAGAAGTTTTTGTCGGAGTTTCTTTCGTTCACATGAGTTTTCGAGTATTTCGTCTAGTTGAAGTTCTCGTTGGAGTTCGAATAGCGACAGATTTCGAAAGATCTACGGAGCGTAAATCTTTCGCAGGATTTCCGGCCTCCAGTTTCATCTTCAGTTTTAACATTTCCTCGATCGCGCATAAAATCATTCGAACCAGGTTTTTCAAACTTTGCACGTGTACTTCTTGATAACAGTTTTTCACCTGCCTTTTTCTAAACAAGAATTACACGCGTTTGGGCGAAGTTTTCCAATAGTGTTTACATTTAATAGGTAATGTAAATTTTAAACAGTCGTTAGAAAATTATTAGAATCCCGAAAGAAACTGTTCAATCTGGAATCTCTTAACGTAGAACGAGAAAGCTATCACAAGTGGAAAACATGAAATTTTTGACGAGAGCAAGAAGAAACTTTCTTTTTGGAAAATTACTTAACCCTTTCGCTACGGCAGATTTTAACGCGTGACGTGGGTGATTGGCGGTAAATTATAAACGACGGCTGAAAAATTTCTTCCTTTGGCCGTATCGTTCTGAACTTCGGTTTACTAAGTTAAGGTGAAAGCGCGTAAAGGATGAAATTAAGTATTAAATTGAGGTATTACTAACAGTATAGTGCGAGAAAATTTTCGAAACATACGTCCGCTAAAATTTACTCACTTCAAGTATTACAGTCCAGCTTCTGACTTTTCTTAGAAGATATTCCAAGCGATAAAATGAATATTAAAAAATTTTTGTTTTTCACACTTTTCTCAGGAAGGTGCGATACATTTTTACCAAATAAATGGTATCTACCAACTTCAACGAAGAAAAATAATCTGCAATACTTTCTATGCGAACAGTACGGGTGTTCAGATACTTTCGAATGTCATATTCTCTAGTTTTCAGCGTAGCAAAAAGTCGACGTATTTTCGTAGAAGAATCCGTTGGCAGAGACGCGTGATCGCAAGTATTATACATATATACACTCGGGGTTGTTGTTACGCGAGGCGCAGCTGAGGCGGTCTTTTGGAAATTTCGCAAAGGATCGTGTCGCGGCTTTCATCCTTGCCTGCAAGCGTAAGGCGCGGGAGGAGGGAGAAACCGGCACAGAAATCGTTTGTTCCTCGTTGACCCGACACGCGCCGATTGTCCGCTGTTTCGCTTGCCAAGGTTGCCCGCGGAAGAAACCCTTCACGGACAATGATTTCTTTCAGTTCGCTGAGGCACGACACGTATAAGCGATCTATTCTGAGGTCGTCAGCGAGGAATCTCCCGCTGCTGATACGTGTTCGCCGGTTCTTTTGCATAAGAGCAACGTCACGAGGCTTGAATAATGCTCAAAGGACGTCCTAAGCCCCCTGACGCCTCTATTTATTCGATAGAGAGTGCAATAACCTAACTTCCAATATAGCGTTCGCTTCACGTTCGAAATATAACTCCCTATTCCACGCACGCGTAAATGAATATCGAATTGACGATTTTACCATAATAATCTTTATTAGGTTAGAATGAACGGGGATTAGAAATTCGACAGAACTTGGATGAAATTACTTCAACTTCAAAATTAATCCTCTGTAACACCGTGCGACTTGGAAGTTGCGCAGACATTTTTCTATATTTTATGGGCTCGTTTTATTTATTTATTGTTACACTATTGCATTACATTAATAATTATCACTTTGTGCAGTAATTGTTTTGTATACGTATTTTTCCTTCTCCAGTGAAAATGTGAAAAAAAAGTCATGAACGAAGGAAAATCAGGTCGTAGAGCACATATGGGCAACTCGCGGCCCATGGGCAGAATATGGCCCGCGATCCGTCCCCGTGAAGTCTTTAAATTCTCCAGGCCCTCTAGGTACCGATTAGTATCGTGCTTCATTCTATAATTTTATTTAACATACTAGCCTTTTTTATTTAATATTTAGCCAAAGTTGTATCGAACACATAATCACAAATGTTGGATTATTTCTAAGAACACTCTGTAGAAATAATCGAGCAAGGACAAAAATGTCTCGGCGTTCTTTTAGACAATGACACTAGGACTTCCACCAGATGTGTCTGGTGTTCGTCTTAGAGTCAAGCACTGCACACTGCAATACAATAGGGTAAACAGTTCGTTGGTACAAGCGGACCCCAGCGTTCTCTTTTTGGGTGTCCAGAGACAGTTCCACAGAGCAGTGGTCTCAAACTCAAATTGCATGCGGGCCGAATGCACGATCTGAAAGCAGCTAACGGGCCGGAATTTCTTTCAATAGCAGTCGCCATATAAGATCAGTCCGTATCTCTATGACTCTAAAACTTTAAGCACCGTATTTACAACAAATACATAATTAAAATGTATTCAGCCGCCAATTTGAGACCACTGCCATAGAGCATTTCAAACAGTAAAGACGTTTCTTCACGGTCGTAGAATAAATTCCAATAATCCAATAAAATCCAATAACAAACAACATTAGTTTGGCCCTTGACTCGGAGAGAGAATGATAATTTGGCCCCAGAACCAGGAAAGGTTGCCCGTGCCGGTCGTAGAGGGTTAAAATTGTCTTCTCTTAAAAACTATTCAGTGGTCTTCAAATGCCCTCACAATACTAATCACATTTTCCACGAATATTTCTCCTAGAAATATCTCAACGAGGTGTTCGATAAATTCGAACGCAACTGAAAAGCATTTTCGTTTCTTTTTTTTTTTTTTCGTTAATTACTAACAAAATGCAGCTTGCAATCGTCGGGTTTCAGAACGGATAGTCAACAAGAAGTGAGTGTAATTGCTAACAATAGGAGGGTTAATTGCATCGGATCGGATCGCGTTGTACAGAGGAATTATTAACATCGCCTCGAACCGGTGTTAATTCCTAAAGCTGTTCTATAGCACAGCAGTAAATTCACCGACGTTTCTCGCCGCCGCTTTAAAATAAATTCATTTCTTAACGAAACGAGACAAGGCGTTACGTTCTCGTAATTTGATGCAATTAAACTCGATCCCGTGAAACTGTAGCGTGAATCACTTCGGTAGTTAACTGTAATTTAAAAGCCTCGCGAGATAATGCCTTTGCTCGCCGGGGAGAATTCGCAAAGTGTGAATATCATTGATTTTGATGGAACTGCAAAGCGCGAAATATCGAATATCTAAACTTAATTAAGATGAGATTGAAATTAAGATATCGTTTATTCGACGTTGTACGATAAATACGTGTCAAATATTTTCCAACAACTGCGTTATTATACATTACTGATTCACACTTCGAGATACCTCGTTGTTAGTATTTCGTAACTTGTAATTAGTCCTTTACCACACCATCTGTATTACCAAACGTGCAATAATATTACCAAATCTACATTACCAAACTTGCAATAATATTGACAAATCTATATTACTAAACTCACTGTACAGTGTTTCCTCTAACCCGAGTAATGTATCTAAACTATCTTCATTTCTTTCGATGAAACGAAAAATTATCGGAGGAGGAAATTATTCTGTTCTAATGTTACTGTAGAACGTTGAATAGTCGAACTATTCGAATAATTCGGATAATCTTGAATACCAATTCTTTATTCAGATATTTTCGGATACCAATTCTTTATTCGGATAATTTCGGATACCAATTCTCTATTCGGATAATTTCGAATATGAATTCTTTATTCCGATAATTCAAATAATTTCGAGTTCGAATTCTTTACTCAGATAATTCAATGCTCAATATTTCGTACAGGTACATTTCGAATATTCGAATACTCTACTTATACAATATTCAACAATTCGAACTTGAAATCTGAATGTTACTGATATTCGAATACTCGAATATTCGAAATTCAGTGTATTGGAATATTCGCAAATGACCTTGAAATGACAGAAAATATGTTTTCCTGAGCAGAAAGGGAACTGTATAAAATTTACAACGTGTACACTGCAAAGTTTTGACTAATATTAAATAATATTAAAATACACTGCTCGCTAAAAAAAAATTGAAAAAAAAAATTGAGGAAAAAAATTGAGGAGAATTGAAAAGAATTGAGGAAAAAATGATCTTTTTTTTTTTTAAATAAATAATACCTTTTTCAACCTTCTAATCGTTTCTCCCCTTTCAACACCTCAAAATTTCATATTTGTGCGATTTGATTTTAAAATGCTGTAATTTCTTTTTGACGAACAGTGTAGTATAAATGAACGATAATTTCCATAAAATTACGCGACGAACATTAATATCTAACGAATATCCGTGCCAATTTTTTTTTCTTCGCAGATGTTGAAGTCCTGCAGGACACTAAGCATGACCGTTCGAGGTCCAGCGTTGGATCCACATTGCAGAGGCGGACATCCGGTGTGGTCCTCTTCCGGTCGCCAGCAATCCTGCTGCTGGATCGACCGTCAAGGTCGTCCGACCTCACCACCTCCACCTCGAGACTCGAGGTACGGGCCGAGAACGAGGAAGGTCGAGCTCTGCATTGAACCCGGCCAGTCTCTCGGTTTGATGATCAGGGGTGGCCTCGAGTACGGCCTTGGAATTTATATCACCGGGGTCGACAAAGACAGCGTGGCCGATCGAGCTGGACTTTTGGTAAGAGTATACTGGATTCTATTTCCTTTTTCCACCAGCACCTCCACCAGCAGGCGGCAGCAGCTCAATTCACTGTCTGTTTTTATTGGACTTTCTCGTTCGATGTCCCAGCAGAGCAGTTTGGTGGTGATAAAATTGAAGAACCTTTGCCCTGTATTTCTTTCCTTTTATACCGACGTTTTATACGTTCGAGAGTAGATGTTTCTTAGTAGGTGTTCTTAACACTGCGTTAGTCCGGGTCAGCTCGTAATTTTCGTTCTGTTTTATAAAGTTTAATTTTCCAACTTTCGATTTACCATTTTGATTCGTATTTTAATCGAGGCTTTTCTGCTCTTTCGGCATTTCCGCTCCGAGTAACTTTTACTTCCTGTCAAATATTGATATTTCTCGAGTAACAGTATTTTAGAATTCCTTCTAAATAACGAAGCTGAATTTTCATTGTTTTCTTTTTTAATTCTATTGTGTTCTTTAATTGCATTGACATTGGGAGAAGGTTGTCCGGAATATGGAGGGGAGGCGATTTAGCGTACGATCGACGTAATAGGACGTTCATGAATAACGGACGGTATCAATTAGTTCGTTACGTAATTCAATGTCAGGAAGAATTAATTAATGCGCCGCGCTAGAACGGCTGCAAGCACTCAGATGACGAAAGTGGATCGAAATGATGCTTCAGCAGGCGGGCGCTAACAATCGTGAAAATTCGACGGCGTTCGAAAGGCAACCACTCAGGGTCGTTTCCGGTTTTCGTCCGTGAACCACAGTAATCGAAGGGATTTCGATAAAAATTCAAAATTTCTTCTCTATCTTTTATATATATGTTTTACGTCGCATCGATCTCTCGGTTATTAGCCACAGCTTGGTCTAGTAATTTTTTTTCTTCTGGTACTTATATTTTCTTGTAAATTTCGATTTCCTTTAGAAACTTTAGGGTGCTTTCCACATGTTTCTGGGCTCTGGAATTGTACAAAAAACTGGATAATTTCGAAAGTTGATTGTTATCTAGGAGTAGGAGAGTGAAGTTTGATTATTCCGTTATTTGTTAATAGAAAAATGCGAATTTGTGTTCGTCTGTAGGTAGGAGACCAGATCATCGAGGTGAATGGGCAAAACTTCGAAGAGGCAACCCACGACGAGGCAGTGGAAATCCTGAAAACGAACAAAAGGATGACACTCCTAATTCGCGACGTGGGAAAAGTGCCACATTCGTGCACCACTAGCCAAACCATCGTCATGCCTACTTCTAGGTACCCTGAACACGATCCTCTACTTCTCGAGAGCCCTGGAAATCATCGTCCACCGAGTCCTACGTAAGAAAATACCTCTTTCATGAAACGCAAATCTCACTATCATTTCTAGAGGTGCGTCCTCGCCAACGAACAGTTCGCGAACACTGTTCAATTTCTTGGGAGGAATCAGTTGATTACTTGTGTTTGCTGTGCAATCGCTACTCTTGAAAAATCAAGACTTGTAAAACGATATCGATAAGATTAATTTAAATTTGCAGAAAATTATGCGTACGCAAGATCAGTTGTTAGCATGCGCTAGTTTCGTGGTTATTCATCTGCTAGTGATAGTCTTCATAATCCTTATTAATTAGAACTATAAAAATACCGATGTAACATTATATCTTTTTGTGTAAAGATACTAATATATTAGTATATGTTCACCGATAATTTTTTCGGTTCTGTATTTCGTTATTTGAAACTTTCAAGATATTTTTAATTATATTTTGACGATGTTTCTGAGATATTTTTATTTATGCATATATTTGTTGTTAATAAATTCGATCCCCAGTAACGGAACTTTCTTCCGCCTTTGTTCGATGAGTGTTTTCGGTTGTTCAAGGGAAAGACAGTTGTTTGGTCGCGGCGCTGATTCGTCCACGGAGGGTCTATGGTGACTAACACATTTTATTGCGATAATCCGCCAAACCGAAGCTTCGTTGCGTGACCAGGACGTCCTAGCAAACAGTACACTAATAATGTAGTAATAAATAAATAACAGTGACTAATAAATTGTAGTATAGCAATAAAAATATAGTTGATAAAATATTAAAATATTCTGAAAACTGTAATAAAATAAGAAAATCGAAAAAATTACCGGTAAACATAGGTAAATGCACCGGTATTTTAAGTTTCGGTAGAAGTCCCTGCATTGAACTAAATTCTTGAAAAAAGAAATACCAAATTTCAAAAAGGGTGGTGTTATTAATTAACGGTTGAATGACCTTATATTAACACGTTCCACAAATGTTTTTCCTATCGATGAGTATCTATGTCGAAGGGGTGAAAACATCCCTCAGATATTTTTGAAATATCTCGAAAATTAAACGACTTGAAGTAAAAATTCAACCGTCTGAAGTGTTAATTAAATGATTTTATCAATATTTCTTTTTAGCATTGCTAGCGATTGGAGACACAGAGGCGGTATGCACACGGTTTCCGCGGCGACAGCCGCTATGGTGGAGGAGAAAGCGAGGGTTGTTCTTGCGAGAAGCGAAAGAGCTGCTCTCTCGCAGCTTCTGGCTGATTATAGAACGCGTAGAATGACAATCGAAGACTTGGTAGTCAGTTTAGGCGATCTGCTGAACACACATGAGAAACTGACCCTGCTGACCGAGCTCAGAGAATTGGTAGACAGCAAAGACAGGGCTGCCTTCGACGATCTAGTTTACAGGCCTCGGGTAGCCATGTCTAGGGTATGCTTCAAACAATAGCGATGTCAATTTTGTCAAATTGAAGTCTTGATTGAACGAAATGGAAGAGAAATGTGAAACTATTGAAAATTTTCTTTTAACGGACAATTTGGGGATTTTGAAGTTGAGCAACTTTTCTGGATTTCATTTTTATTATTAGAATTTAAATATGTAGAATTGTTTGATGATTGAAATAATTTCATTGCAACTTCTATTGCATCCGAGTTCCTATTCATTTATAAACTTATCCAAGAATGTCAAACTATGGAAAATTCATTCTGAAGTTAAAAATCTAGGCAATCTTCCTGGATTCAGCTTTTATTATTAGATTTTAAATTTCAATTAAAACTTTAATTCAGTCCATAATTAGAATTGTTTGATAATTACAACAATTGCATTGTAACTATACTTTTTAAATTGTTACTATATAATTGAATTCCCAGCTTACAATTATAATATTGTGATAAACATGAATAAATAAGAAAATTACGAGTAAACCATTTTTTGTTTTCTTTTTACAGAGAAAAGGTGACCGAGCCCACTCAGACCTGATAGTAACACCCTCCCTGCACGATCCTCTGGTAAGTTAGAACAAAACTCAATTAACACCATACAGAGACACGTTATAATCACAACTAAAACACACGTATACAACAAAATTCACTTGATATTCTCTCTCTATCTATTTTATCCTATCTCTATCTCTATTTCCGGGAAATGTATAGAATCTCTCTGTCCCTGTCTTTCTACACTCTCTATTCTGCGTTGTCCACTATCTTTCATAACTGTTAGACTTGATAACTGTTTTACTCCTCTCGTCTATTTTTCACCTGTCTCTGTCGCCGTGTTTCGCAAGCGACCTACCTCAACGATTTTCCTTACCGAACTGAACCTCCTATCAAGTTTGGAAAGGATCTCGAAGTAAGTACTGTGCAGAGATGAGAAGTTGACCAACGGAAGAAATATGCGGATCTGGTTGATTATAGTGCAACAGGCCCGTCTGTAAAGACAGGGCACGTGTATTTTTGTTTTTGTCCGAAATGATCGGACGAATAGAAATCGAAACATATAGCATCGTGTGATGAAAACAGTAAACGGGGCATACCGAGACCAAGAAGGATAGAGCGATAGTGAACGATCTAACGAACTATCTGCGGTAGATCTACCCATGCATTAGTAACGTCTGTATACTCAATTTCGATGTATAGTACTGAAAATTTTGTTAATATCTCGGTAATTAATGATTGGCTGAAGCTAATATCTTATATTTGGGCCCACTCTCTCTGCCCTCCAAATTTCGTGTCGATTGACACCCAGGACCTTTCGAAGCATTATCCAAAAGTGTCACAGTAATGTCCAAGAGATGCAGAAACGAGCGAATCACACGAATCTTCTCAGGGTTCGGTATTTTATATACATATGTATCTTAACCCTTCGTAAGCAATCTAGGTCATTAATGACCCAAGCGAAGTTTCACTCTTGCATATCTTCGATTAGTGAAAAAAGTTTTAAATATTCAGCTCAACGAACAATTGTGCAATGTAGTAGAAACTTCGACAAGTGTCCAAGAATTTTTTCAGATTTGTCAAAAGCCTAGAACGGTGAAAAAATTAAACTTGGATATAAACGACCCGGTTTGCCTATGGAGTATGAAAACATATGTTTACCTAAAGAGGGTTCAAAATGACTTAATACTAACCGTCCCGGTCCTTTTACCCATGTTCGTCCACCAAAAGGTGTCTCAAGAAAAATGGAGAGAAGGTAGGAAAATAGTTCTGTACAATGGAAAGTGGGCGTAATGGTTCTGTCGTCGGTGCATCAATTGCAAGTAACTGTAGATCAGCGTCGAGGGGAATCTCGAAAAGGTCCTGGTTGTCTATTGTCGTGCACTTATTCGTCAGTTCTTGACCCGAGGAATAAGATCACGACACGTGAATTGCTATTGAGCAGGAGAGGCCAAGTGCTTAAGAACCAATCAAGTATTAGGCGTTCCTCACGATCGTAAATTTAAGTACCCGCCAAGTGAACAAACAATCGAATACTCAAAAACAGCAAAACTTGGTATAATTTACTGTCCCAACAGCTAACCAGCGGCCGTAGCCGTGCATGTCTACCGGTTCCCGTTCGATCACCGAAGTCAAGATGCACTGGGCGGCGTTCCGTAAGAAGATGTGGGTGACCGCTCTACATTCGTCTCTGGAAGCGCCGTGCTGCTGGTTTTATCAGGCTGAAATTTCACACCTTACTAAAGTTCCATCCTTACTAACGTCTAGAAATTGAAAAAAGTCCAAGAGCAAAAATCCTTAGCCCCGTGCTGCTGGTTTTATCAGGCTGAAATTTCACACGTTACTAAAGTTCCATCCTTACTAACGTCTAGAAATTGAAAAAAGTCCAAGAGCAAAAATCCTTACCGCCAAAGTTGGGGTTCAAGCATGGTCGGGCGTCCTCGCTCATTCTCCGGCTTGTTCTTCGGTTGGTGGTTTCGATGGAAAGTAGAAACCTGGTCTGATAGAGTCGTCCTTCTAAGGACGACCCACACTAGTTGTCCCAACAGCCATCCCGCTGGCCATCTTCTCGTCTCTGCACAGTACAGGTCTCTCGCGTGAAACGACTGAACAAAGTATTTACTTATCTGTATGCTCGCCCCCTTCACCGTGAATGTATCCAATTAGAGTCGCAAAAGAGTTCCAAATCGGTAATAGCTCGCAGACACAATCGACCGCCGTTTCTATAGATGACAACGTCGGAAGAAGGTCGATCGATTTAAAAGGAAAAGAAAAAAGAGAAACGGAAAATAAGCAGAATGGAAGGCAGAAGGAAGAGAGAGGAGATGAAAGAAAGAAAGAAAAAAGAAGGAAAGGTAACAATGACGAGGAGACCGGGAGGAAAAGCTCATTGTCGATTGGAGAGGTGCGAGAGAACGTTGAAACGAAGAAGAGGAAGAAGAGGAAGAACCTCTGGTGGACAAAAGACGAAGAAAAACAGCTGGAGAACATCCAAGGGAATCATCGAGTTACCACGACACGTCTCGCGTCCGTTTCCCCTGCTGAAATCGTCGATCTGAGAGATGGAACTTTTTCTTTTTGCTTAATTGCTCTCGGCTATCGCGATGACCTGTGATGAAGCATGACTCGAGGAAAAAAAAAGAAAGAAAATCCTCCTTGCAACCCCTTTTTTTATTCTCCTTTCCTCTTACTACTACTACCACCCTTACACTTTTCTTTCTCTCGTTTTCTGTATTCTCGTAGAGGCGTATTCTTTCGCGTATTCTTCATCTTCTTCTATTTCCATATACTTGAATACAGCGTTCAAAAAACTGTCTTTCTCTTTCTCTGTGTTTGTTTGTTGTTTATGATTTCGCTTAGTGTTGGTGCGCTTCCTTGGCAGTCAGTGTCGCCTCGTTTCCGGTTTGTGCCTCGTCAACGTGTTTCCGCGTTTCTCTCTCTCTCTTTCTGTCTTTCTTTCTCTTTGGGCTCTGTGCAGTCGAGAGAGATTGTTTGTGTAGCGCTTCAGCCATGCAAGTTGCGCGAATATTCGAAGCCTTGGGGATTGAATGCTGAGCAATTAAGCCAGTGTAAATGTTTCCTGCGAATGCTTCGTGTATTCGGTTTCGTTCCTTTTTTTTTAAACGAGATGTGGAACGAGGCTTCGAGTATTCACGTTTTCTTCTGTCTTTTCTCTCTCTCTCTCTCTCTCCTCTTAGTGAATCTCTGGATGCTGGATGGGTCACTTGTTAGATACGCTTGCAGTTGTTAGAACTGCGTAGTACACCGCTGTGCTGCTGATACATATAGATTGCGAAGTTGTTTTATTTCCTTTCACGCTAAACCACATCGAGGGAGACAGTACATAGTGCGAGCTTCTCGGACGAGTTCGCCTGAGCTTTGCTGGATTTCTGTTTTCGTTCTGGCTTGCCTCGATCGAGTGTATGATCGAATTATTAGAGATGGAAGAGGGAAGAATGAATTGTATTTATTGGCGAATTTGGAGAAATACGAATTATTGCATTTGGTGAAATATTGGTCTGTACGTTAGTTTCACGAATTTCTAGTTGGAGTTGTTATTTTTTTCTCACGTCGTTTCGAAGCCTTAAATAAGGAAAACTTAGTTGGCAAAGTGAGATAAATCGAGCCTCTTTGATATTATGTATTTTTAGTTTACCAACTTTTAACAGAATGAAAATCATGAGTTGGATTTGTCAGACTTTACCAGACCAACGCAGGGTTCGTTGCACAGAAAATTTTTATGATATTTAGAAAATGTCAGTGCCGATGCATTTCACTAGAAGTTTCCTGTGAAATATCAATATTCGTCTAAAAATTGTATCTAAAATTATTCCTTTCGTTAAAAAATTCGATACTGCAAGAGAGTCTCGACAATGCTTTCTCATTAATCCTTGCTCAGAAATTGAGTCATTTTCACCGAAAATCAAGTTAAGAATTTCCTTTCCTCCTATACATACTAATGAAACATGAGAATTCATACCTTTCACATCCATAAACATATAGCGATAGTTAATAACAATCAGGAAACGAAAAGAAGTTTTTACCAATTTTTGTACGATCGCCATATGCCATGCTAAAAGTATTATCCAACGAGTTTAATAAAATTATATCGCTAAATTTTCATGTAAAAAGCACCGAGAGAGATGAACAAGAGGAAAATTGTATTTTACGTTTACACATTCGTTTCTTACTTTCAATATGGCATGTATCGGATCAGTTTGATCAAAATTCACCTAGGGTTAATGGAAAAGTCTGTAACAAATATACTATTGCAATCACTTAAGAGAAGTCAACAATTCCGCTGAAATAACCCTTTCAACTTCTCCCCAACTCCGTTTCCCAAGGAGGCTTGCATTTCCCTGGAGCTCGATGAATCGCGACAGATCACGCACCCGATCGCAGGATGCTAAGAGTAGTTCCGTTGGAGATCGGCCTAATCGCATCTCGTGCGTCACGATTCAGGGGTTGGAAAGCTCCCCTGAAAGCTTTAACCAAGCTTTCGCCGCACGTTCGTTCCTACAGGCACAAAACAAAAGAAAGAAAGAAAATAGAAAACAGATCGAAGAAGATCCTGCCAGCCCTGTCCAAAGCTCGGGCTAGCTCGCTGATGGCCGGTTTCGTAGCCAACGAGTTGCAAACGAGCCGACACCGTTGAATCCTTCTTCGTCCGATGGAATTCATCAGTTTCTGTTCCACGACGAAAGCCTCGCCCTTTGGTTTTTGCGTTCGCTTTGTTCTTTCATTCACCGGTCTCCTTTTTTTAGTGTCTTAAGCTTTCCACAGTGTCGTTTTGTTTTTTTTTTCAAGTTGGTACCTTTGTGTTATACCTACGCTTGCACGAATCTCGAGAAGTGTCGCTGAAAATTGTCCCTCTTGTTGGAGAAGAAATTTAGAGAAACGTGGAATTCATTTTTATATCTACATTTTTTTTGGGATTATTTTGTTGTTCAAATGGTAGGGGCAGTTTAATTGAAATTTAACAGAAAGCTCGAATTGTAGGAAGCCTAAGTAGTGGTAAAAAGAAAGTCGACAGGATTTTAAACTTCAGTTAGTTTTTCATAAGGTAATTTGTGTAGATTAGATAAGGAGTTTTTTGTTTAATTGAAATGAAGTTAGGCTTCCTAGAGTTAATCGAGAGTGACACTCGAGGAAGGGCCGAGTTTAATTAAGATGGGATAACGTTAGAATTTTTCTGGATGATAAATTTCAATACCTTTCCGTTAGAAGGCTCGTTGCAATAATGTCGATACTTTTCTAATTGGCAGCTCCTTAATCGCGAGTGACACTTGACGAAAAACAGTGAAAAGTCTAATTGGCCCCGGAATAATCGCGGAAACTTGAAAGGCTCGAAAAGCTTCTCTCGTTGAAGCCTCATTAGCGAATAAAAACGTTCGTTTATACGAAGAACCAGAGAAAAATGCATAATCGACGCGACATGTAGCCTGAGAAAGTAATCAGGAGAAAAGAATTCGCCTAAAACGTTTCAACGCGCAAGTATCTTACGTTAATCAGCTAGCAATATTCATGAGTGGTTAATCGACTCGGAGACGGGGATTGTTTTCATCGTGGCTAATAGACGAATCGATCAGGTGATGTTTGATTGATGAGGAACTATGCTGGCTCGTTATTTCACGTGAGTTTCGTGATCTTCGAGCAGAGGAGAGCGACCGGGATTCGTCGTAAATCAAGTGTCATCTGCATAGTGGCAAACGTCAGCAGCTCGCGCCGCTTTAGATCAATGATAGATCACTGGTAAATTGGCATATTGACCGACGCTTTTGTGGCTAATTAATCGGTGACTTTGATTCTGATCAGGAGGGAGGGACCAATTGGCATGAATAGAACGATCGATCGAGGGGTTGATTTACCGACAAAGAGAAGTTGGAACGTTTGTGAACGAAATTTGCATAACTTCCCGACGTTACATTTCTTCGGAAGTTTACTTTCTCGGGTCCTATGACACATTTTTGATTATTCAAAAGATTTTAATTCTACTTTCATGGATTTTTATCAAATTTTTAAACGAGTTTGAAAGTTTCTCCTTGTGCGTTCTTTGACGTTTTCCTGAACTTTTTTATTATTTAAAATTTTTTAATTCTGCTGTCATTCGTTTCTGACATTTCTCTAAATTTTTGCAAATTTAGAATTTTATTTTCGAAATCTTTTTTATTTATTGGGTTTTATAACATTTCGCTGACTTTTCTCGTTATTCAAAATTTCGAATTTTTATTCTTTATTTCTGTTTAATTTTTCTCAGTTCTACGATACACCTATCGCTGACTTTTCTCACTACTCGGAATTCCCAAAATCTACCGTGATCAATTTTTATCAAATCGAACTAAACGAACATTGTTCGAAGGTAACACGTTAAGCGCCATGTCAGTCACCGGTGACTGACACTATACTTTCCGTATTCGGCCGCGTCAGTCACCGGTGACTGACAATATACTTTTCATTCGGCCGCGTCAGTCACCGGTGACTGACAGTATACTTTTCGTTCGGTCGTCTTCTGTTTATAGTTCGCCCATCGCGCATGGCCCACTTGACGGCCGAGTGTGGCGTGAACGGAACAGCCGGCAAAACAGTCTGGGCGTTTAATGTGTTAAACACTTGAAAATTTGGAGGGATGATTTATAAAATAAGTATGACATATGTGAAAGCAACCAAAGGGATTGAGATAAGAAAGAAGTAGATGAAATGTACTCGTTGGTGGTCGAAACCGTGCTGAAAATGGCGGTGGAATAGAGAACGGCATGACGAGATCTGGTGATTTCTCGCAGAGGGGTGGACCAGGTGGTTGTTGCCGCCCAGGACGACTGGTGGACGTCGAGGGAGATCCTCTAGGAGTGACAGGACCTCTCCTGCCACGGGATAACCAGGAATATAGATCGCCCAGCGAGGACAGCGGTCTAGGGGCCGACATGCCCAGGACCAGGTCGAGAAGATTCCAATCAAACGAGAATCTTTTACCACTTATCCGCTACACACCATTCTCGCTCTACTTTGGTTTTCTTGAAAATATCCTAATTCTACTGAAATCATTTTCCTCTATTGTACTTACTTTTCTTAAATTTCTCGTAATAATAGAAAACTTAAAAGAGAAATACACCAAATTTTCTATCTCACTTCAATCTTTTTTAGAACTTCTCATAATAATAGAAAAATATATCAAACTTTTGTTTAGAATTTGTTTTAGAATTCCTCGTAATGATAGAAAACTGTAGAAAATTTCTCTCTTTCTCTTTTTCCTCTTTCTCTGACAGGGAAGATATCAAGACGCGAATATTTTTTTAAAAACTTCCATTTACCAAATTGTTACAAAAATCGCTAGGATAGAGTGTTCATCATTTCGAGATGATCTCTCTGTTCGTAACAATTGAATGTTCAGCAGTTAAAATTGCAATGGAGTGAATTAGGCGAATTGCAAATTGGTTTGGCAACGAGCGTTGCGCAGCCGATGCAAATTCAAGAAAACCGAAGTCGAGCGTTCAGGATTATCGTCAAAAGCAGTCCATAGAAGTAAACTGAGTCATTCGTTGAATGACTCACTTGAGAATCAAACGCTGCGCTGATTGGTTCAAATCGTTTCGTTGCATGCGCCTCACGAACAGTCGTACCGATTTCTCGAACGTGATACTACATTTACCCCCGCTTCGAACAGTGCTTCCGTGCAATTTTTCAAATTATCCGTAACTCAAGCTGCACTGAAAAAATACCCCTTTCGTACCCTTGGTACTTCGAAGACTGCTTAATTCTACGAAAAGGGAAAATGGTGTTTCCACTTTGTGTTGAAGAATAACAGGTATTCTAACCCCTTCGGAAAACAATTCTACGAAAGGGTCTCATCTACCGGCATAAAGAAACAGGGCAAATTAACTGGCTCGAATAAACAACCCTTTGTGTCTACGTCTGTTGCCATGAAACACTTTCATCGAGCGTTCATACGATTTTAAAGAAACGAAATAGAGAATTGAGAAATAGGTATTTTTGAATTTGAAAAGCTTTTCGAAATTCCGGTTGGAAGGTAGATCTGAAAAATTCAGGATATCCATTTTGCTCGCTGGAATATCACTGATTTTTTTCGCAATTTTTCGCGCCACAAAACAGAAGAAATCGAGTGTGAAATAATGCAATTTGGAGGTTTCGCATATACAGTATAATAATGAAATTCTGTCTTTCCAAAGAACTACTTAACTACCTCTACAGACACCTTTCACGTCCTTATTAGCGACAATTGAAATTGCTACCAACCCTGACTCCATTTCTAACTGAAAAAAAAAAAGAAAAATATTCATTCGAAAGGAAAAAATCACAAACAAATTCTCCTTTCCCCCAATTTTCAATAATTCGAAAACCAAGTTCCTCGGAGCAGCCCCTGCAAGTTAAGAGCCAATAGCTAATTGATCGTCCTAACGTGGTTTCCAACGGCAGACTCAGTCATCGGATAAAAAAAAGATGACACAAGAAAAAGGGTAGAAAAAGACGCGGGGACACGCGGTTCGAAGTAAGCAGGGACAGCTGTAATGGCGTTTCTATGTCGGATATACGTGGTACATCGATATTTCATTTCCTACCAGGCTCGATCTGGCTTTAGTGTCTATCCCGCGTTCAGCCAGCCGCCACCCCCTTCGACGCCACCTGACTGGTAGCAGGTATGTACACGGATAAGCAGACACGCGGCGGCGAAGAAGGGGGGTGTAAACAGCCACGTACAGTTACGTGTGTCCCCGCGCGGGCTTAGGTCGGACACGTGTGGGTGTGTATAGGGTGTATAGGGTCATTTCTGTGAATCATTCGATTAATTCGCCGAAGCCACGACCAGATTTTTATGTACTGGCTAGGGGAGAGAAGCGTAGGGAGGGGCAGGAGGAGGAAGAGGGAAAACGTCTGAGAGGTGATTGATGGGATCGGGTGCTGCATCTTGTAAAAAGTGAAGGTTATTCTTGCGTTTGGAGGGGGAGTGGTAGATGGTCTGATTTTGATGAAAACGTTGTTTTTTTTTTTTTTTTATTTCTCGACGAAGCTTGCTGCTTATTAATCTTTCGGGAGGTGGGAATATGTGTCAAGCGGTGAAAGTGAGGCTGAAATTGATTTTCAATGGGGACAGGTACCTATTATTTTTTTCGGGAATGATAAATGGTTGGGAATTTTTCATCCGGAGGATTTCTCGCGAGGGAATTTCCCCTTTTGTTTTTCCATGTCGATTGAATTACGCATTGTTCTGTGTTCCATTGAGCGCAATTCCCATCAGATTGTATTTCAGAGAGTGGAAATCCAATTGTATCGCAATTCCATCGGTACCGTGGTATAAATATTGCAATTCCCGATGTGCCGAATCGCAGAGTGTCGCAATTCCATTTGCGCTGCGTTCCAAAGATTGCAATTCTAATCGCGTTGCACTTCGAACATTGCACATCTCGAATATCGCAATTCCTATCTTCGCGTACCCCAGAGATTACAATTCCTGTCGCGTGGAATTGCAGAGCGCGCAATTCCGATCGCAATGCCTCCCAGAGCGCGCAATTCCAAAACGCAATGCCTCGCGGAACGCGCAATTCCAATCGCGATGCCTCGCAGAGCGCGCAATTCCAATCGCGATGCCTCGCAGAACGCGCAATTCCAGCTGTACCGAATTCCGAGGCGTGGCAATTTTCGTGGAATTGCGGTTTAAAAATTGCAATTGCTCACCCAAATATTGCAATTCCAATTGCACCGCATTCCAAACAGGAAGACCATTCTCGTTTTATTAAATTTCATTTCGCGGAATTCCAGTCGTTATTGCCTTCCAGAGGTTTCAATTTCCATCGTAGCAATGTGACGACAATTCCAGAGTGTGCATTTACCTAAAAAATTCATACGAAGTTTATGAAAATATTTCACGGAACCATCCAATCGTGAAAGTGTTCACTTTCCGTAAAATTTCGCTGGATTCGTGCCACTTTCTCACGCGAGTTTCAAGGAACTGTCAGGTCGATTAATTCGGCGTACACCCAGTACGTGGATCCGTTCGCTGTAGAGTTGATGGACAGGCTCGGGACGTTCCCTGTGTACATATACGTGTCGTTCTACGGAATTGGGCGTAAGTAAATTCCATCGAATCGATATCTCTCGGCAGCACGAGGAAAATATAAAGCGTTCGTGACTGGTCGAGTCGAAAACAGAGGAAAATGGGATTTGCATATTTCGCCGGGCTGCTATTGGTTTTCGCCTGTATCCGATTATTCCACGTGCGATCAGACGGCGATGAATGTTATCGCTTCCGTGGAACGTTTAACGGGATCCCAGCTTTATTATTTACACGAATCAATTCTTCACTCTTTTATGTACTCCCTCTCTCGTTTGTTTAACTTACATTCCATCTCGAATCTGTATTTACGTCACGAGAGATTGAAAATCTATCGAGAATCAGAGATAATCCTTGTGCAACATGGTAATTGAAATTTTGCTCGACAAGCAATTTTTTTTCTTGACTTTTATTCGGGAGTCAATATTTCATAAATAGCAATTCTTTCTGGACTCTCATTTGAGAGTCAATATTTCAATAAATAGCAATTTTTTCGACTTTCATTTGAGAATCAATATTTCAAAAATAGCATTCCTTCCTGAACTCTCATTTGAGAGTCAATATTTCAAAAATAGCAATTTATTCTAGACTTTCACTTGAGAGTCAATATTTCAAAAATAGCAATTCTTCCTGAACTCTCATTTGAGAGTCAATATTTCAATAAATAGCAATTTTTTCTAGACTTTCATTTGAGAATCAATATTTCAAAAATTTTTGTAACATTTCAATATTTTTTAAAAAAGTAATTTTTCTTTAACTTTCATTTAAGAGTCTATATCTCATAAGAAGCAATTTTCCCTGGACTTTCATTCAAGAGTCAATATTTAAAAAAAAAGTAATATTTCTTTAACTTTCATTTAAGAGTCTACATCTCACAAGGGGCAATTTTTCCTTGACTTTCCCCATTGTCTGGTCTTTCATTTGATCAAGAAAAAAGAATCCCCTGTATCCTTGTAAATGTTTGTACATACACAGGTTAATTCAAAACGTGAAAGCTTAAAGGTGTGAGTGAACGCAATGTTCATTCAGGCACCAAAGGGTTAACGCGGCAAACGATCTACATTGCGGTGCAACGGTGACACGTTACTGGCTGCGATTCTCAAAATTCCCCTACCGCATAGTCCGATAACGGAGCTCATGCGGCAGCAACGTGCCTATAGGAAAGGCACGAGTGGCCCTTGAAAATTTCGTTCTACGGTCGGCCCAAGTTCTAACACACTAGGTCGTATCCCAGGTAACAGAATGAAACAAATGAGCTTCGGGAGAGTTAGCAGTAACGTAATAGCGACGCGGACGA
>NW_017100164.1:1856274-1859376 GCF_001263275.1 Habropoda laboriosa
CTCGTGACGACAAGTGGAGGGAGTTCAGTCTTCATTTTTATTCCATTCTACTACGTCAACGTCAGAGACGAACTCGGCTGCTGGAATATTTAACAAAGAAACTCTGTGTCAGGACATTTTTACGTATAAAGTACACTTCGATCAAATATGAATTCCTTTTTAATTGCTTGTGAATCTCGTGAAATGTTGGCATTGATGCAAAAATTCGTGCACTTTTGTTGTACAGATTTACCTCTGAAATGCTAACGTTAATCCTTCGTGACATTCGTGGAATTAGTGTGTTGGTGAAATTACCATACTGCACTCTATATAATGAAAATATTTGCATTTATTTTTGCTAGCTTTGTTCGAATTAAAATTGCAAAAGTTGTTTACTTCAAGGTCGAAACAAATCTAACGATATTTTTTTAAGTGTAAATGTCGACGTGATAGTACCCTGTTTGAATGTTCTAGGGTCAAATTAACAATTTTCTACAGTAAAACAGAGTTAATTTAGTAAATTCATCCATAACGGAATTCTTTTGTTTATTTCATCTCCAAAGTGGAAGTTTCTTCCAGTTCCTCTCAAAAAAGGAGGTGAAAGAAGAAGTTGGACCATTTCAATTAAAGAAGTTTGACTATTTTCCACGAATCCTTCAAATTCACCAGAGTCCAAACTTCTCGACTCAAAGATCAACATACTTTTCCTTAAAGTATTTAAAAATTACCTTGGCTAAATCAGAATTCGTCTTAATTAAACCAGAATCTTATCACAAAAGAGTGTACGAATTTTTGCCAAAAACTGACCAAAAGCTCCAAGAAAAAAAGGAAACACGATTGACGTCGTTCCAATCGATCGATGGTACCTGCTACTCTTAAAACTCCATCGAAGGACGTGGTTCATCCGCGGAAATAAATTTGGCATGCGATACCCGCGGGGGTGTACTCTCATTGGCCGTTATCATGTATTCCGGCTCGTTAAATAATCGATGAGAAGCACGTAAATAACTGCATTGCCAGTACCCACGCTCATATGTGCTCCATTCTTCTCTCCAACCTCACCGTGTCAGAATACACACAGTTCTATTCTCGCCCTTAAATCGAAACGATCTCGCGTCACGAGATCCTCTTCAATCTCAAACTCCATCCCTGAATCGTCGAATTATCAGCGGCCACCTGTGCAGACGTCGACTTTAACTGCAAACCTTTTCTCCCGTACGGTTGAACCGAAGCCGCCATATCGGTAGCGATAGTATCCGGGTCATGCGTCCCTACGGCTCGAGAAATCGGTCTATTTTCGGTGAACGGTAATCGATTGGATCGCTTGAAATATTCACTTGACTAACACGTACAGGCTTACACGGGAGAGAGAAAAAAAAAACACTTGGGGGAATTTCACGTAAGAAGGAGAAAGAGCAAAAAAGAAAAGAAAAAGAGCAGAAGATCAAACGGACACAGGTAGAGATCGTCTGAACGATGAAGAGCAGAAAAAAAAAAAGAAAGAATGTTGGAAAAGTGGTGAACGTCAATCTATAGCTATAATCTAAATGAAAATGACTAAAAAGAGCGAGAGGGAGAATTTGATGGTCTCTCGACACTGGTTGGGGGTAGTCTGAAATCGGAATTTTGGCGATTGCAGAGTGGGCGGCAGGAGGGCTCAACAGCATCAAGTGACGACCTCCGATCTCGCCCTCTCCAACGACGACGAGTGCGACAACCAGGTACAGAAAATGTCTGTGCTGCTCGATGGCTCGATAGACGAACCTGTGTACCCCTTTCGAGAGAAGAAAGTACCCTCTCTCTCTCTCTCTCTCACTCTCTCTCTCTCTCTTTCTCTATTGTCTGTCGGAGAACGCGATAAAGGGGAGGCTCGTTTGCTTTTTTCTTTTGCAGGACTACGACGACGAGTTGGAGAACGGAAGAGGACGCAGGCATAGTTCACCTGGCGGGTCAAGGGGCAACACAAGGGACTACGGCCATCACCATCTTCATCCGGACAATTTGGTGAGTCGATAGTTTATCTCTGCCTCTTGGGACCTGTTTTCTATGACGATACTTGCCTGTTTCGAGATTAATCTATCGAGAATGTTCCTCGTGGGAGGGTACAAATTAGCTTGCTGACAAAATGGAACATAGTAGAGGGAATTTAATTCGTGTGTGTACTTTGGTATGTAACGGGTGAGACGATGGAATGTGACGATTTTTGAAGAGCTGCTGTGGGTTATCTTTGGTTGGAGAGAGTTGAAACGTGCGAAGTAGAAGAATAGAGTGTTCCGTTTGAGAAATTGACGAAACTATATTTGTAAATATGTGATAGCAGAATGTACAGGTGTGTGCAAAATTATTTCATTTCACCTTGTAATCTTCTTTTTCGTACTTTAAAGAGACACTGGAACTCGTCAGAGTTCAAGTGAAATTGAGATGAAGCATCTTTGTTTTTGAATACAAAGAAAAATTTTCGACCATGTTGTAAGTATATGTCCGCTATCGCAAATGCCACTTTAAAAATGTCATTTTTAAACTACATTCTTAAATTATTGTACAGGTAATGCAATTTAACGATTGTTCAATTATTTTTTGAAACAGTTGTACAATGCAATTTAACAACTGTTCGATTATTTTTAGAGATAGCTGTACAATGCAATTTAGTAGTTCAATTATTTCTTCAATGGTCTCTGCGACAGCGAATACATTCTCGCAGTCTAGTTGGAAAATTTTCCATCAGTTATCGCAATGGAACGGCATCGATCGCTCGAATTTCTCGTCGTTTAACTTTTCTTTTATTGACACTAACGATTGACATTGATACTCTCCGCGCGGAAAATATCATTCTGAAAAAAAATAGTTGAATAATTGATAAATTTCGTTCCAACTATCCTGTGTCAATTTAACCTGGGAATCCCACAACGGCTCTTTAAAAATCTTCACGTTCCATTGCCGCGTCTGTTATTACACGTAATTGAGATAGAAGTGCTTATTCGATACGAAGATGTTCCCGGGGAAAATATTGGCTAATGCTTTTACGAGATTGCAGTTAAATGAGACGAGCGCGCTGTGAAAAATGCCTCCTGAAACTTGTTTAATTACGTAAACGCGGGTGGAAGGCGACAATTAATTAGTTTT
>NW_017100164.1:1859455-1868931 GCF_001263275.1 Habropoda laboriosa
AAATCGTGCAGCCGTTTAATAAATATTTTTAAAAAACACCACAAGTGTCTAAAACATATTTCAGGTACTGTTAAAATAAATCAGGTACCTAAAAGAAAAACCTCCGCGTGCTATAAAATAACATTTATCAAAGCGACATTTTACTTAAGAATAGCATAGGTACCTGAAAACTACGACAGGTACTCCGAAAACGAACGCGGGTACCTAAAATTAACGAGAGTCCCTGAAAAATAATTTTAATCGTCTGAAACGTTCCTTTTTATTAATTTTCTTCCATCGACAACGACAAAAGTGCCTGAAAATGATCACAAGTACGACAAAAATATGTAATGTAAATACTTAAAAAGAACGCAGGGTACCTAAAACGAACACGAGTTAATTTAAAAAAATTAAAACTTTTAATTTTATCATCTGAAATGTTTCTTTTTAATTCTTTTCCACTGAGAACGGCAAAAGTGCCTGAAAACTATCGCAGATGCTACCAGAATAATACGAGACCTTGAAAAAAAAAAAAAGGTTAGGTACTTTTTAATTAAAATTAGCAGGTCTTTTAGAAAACATTTTTAATCACATAAAACTGGTAGAAAATGTCTGAAAAGTATTACAGATATTAACGGGATAACCTTCTACACGAGCTTGCCTCTCGTTAGAGCAGAAAACAGCAGGAAATACAGGAACAGGTACAAATCAAGCACGATCCTTTGTTCTCCGTAACGCGAAATATTCCCCTGAAAATTTACACGTTCCGTACGTTCACCACCGTCGCCAGCTATAATCTACTTGTACACTGGACCTGTATTATAACAATGCCTCTCTACGCAATACATTATGGAATTCATCTAACTAGCAAGCGCTAGAGAGTGGCGCGCTTGTTGTTACGAACCGCCGCCAGGTACTATACTGAAATTGTCTTGCGCTAATGGCGAGCAGTATTTTGCGTCTGATAATGTCAAGAAAAGGAGGGTACAGGATGCGCATGCGATGCGCATGAGAGCAGAACAAATGGATAATTGAGATAGCGGAGAAATTTCTCCCCCTCCGTGTTTGTATTCGAAGCCAACGATCTCTGCGGGCTTTAATAAAAATAATAGTGAAATTCGTATGGAGCGTACGGACTGGATGATATCCCGTAAAATCGTCGAAAAAATCGTTGTGACTCTCTTGCCGCTAAACTGTCCGAGTGAGATGATTCAATCCATTGACTGGCTCTAATAATCACACGACGCGTTAATTTTTTCCTTTTCCTTCTTGTTACATCGTTCAAGCACTCGCTCATCTAGAAGCATTAAATTTTTTTTACAAATCACCAGATCAATTCTCATTCATTTTTCTTTCGTGTCTTTCTTGCTCGTCGAATTTCTTACGAATAATCTTTTAGGTTTTCTCTGTTACCGCTTTTTACTGTGGCGTCTTTAAATCAATTTTTCCTGTATCCTCGGATACTTATCTGCAAACGTTAAATTTTAAACGCGAAATTACGTATAATTTATGAGATCAATTTTGACGTTTAGTTTCCTTCAACGTTCAATTCTTTCTGCTACGATCTTGAATCTTCTTTGTATGGTCCCTACGGTGTTAATAGATCGGCATTTTTCTGTTTTTTTTTTTGGATAATTTACAGATTCTAAACGTGAAATTACGTATAACTGACGAGATTAATTTTAATGTTTAGTATTTCTTCGTCGTTCAATTTAGTGTGCAATTATCTTGAATATTTTTTTGTCTTTCTTACGGTATTAATAGATTGGTGTTCTTTTTTTTTATTAATTCGCAAAGTTTAAATGTGAAATTATGTATAATTTACGAGATCAATTTTAACATTTAGTTTTCTTCGTCGTTCAATTTGTTGTATAATTATCTTCACTATTTTTTGTGTTTCTCTTACGGTATTAATAGACTTTGTTTTTTTTTTCTTTTTGGTTTTTCGGGCCACTTCAGTCACGCTAAAGTTTCGGTGAAACAGGCACGATTGACAGGAGTCAATGAACCGTGGCATTTAAATGAACAAGAAACCGTTAACTCGATTGTCGTCCCGCAAGAATCGACCAATTAAGGAACTGCTACGAGTAACGAGCCACCCTAATTAGTCACCAGGTCGCGACTGTCTCGAAACACAAGCCGCGTGCTTCGATTAGAAACGTTTAGTTCCATTCTCGCTTGATACTCTCCGTCTTCAACAATACCTGGAAATTTTGTTCTCAAAAGAAAGATCGATCTTTCATTTACTCAGTAAGGAAAATTTTATCTTATCCCTTATCTGTCGTAGCAATTTATAACTATACAAAACATGATCGATTAAATGTAAAAAAGGAATATTCATATCGTGGCTCGCTTTATAATTCCTTTTGTCCAATAAAGGAAATTTTATCTCGAATTTTGCAACTATGCAGAAAGTGATCGATTATACATAAGAGTGTATAGGTATTTCCTGGCTCATGTTACAATTTTCTGTTGTCCAATAATTCGTTTATTTATTAAAAAAATCTACGATGATAATGAGAACTTTATCTTACTTGTCGTCTGTCGTAAAAATTTGCAACTGCTCAACAAATGGTGGATTAATCTGTTGTCTGATCAGGTAACATAATCGTGGCTCACTTTATAATCCCTTCAACGATTATGGCCAGCTTCTTTTTCCGAAAAATCTCGTCGTTCTGGCTTTTTGCTCCCTGTTAATCCGGCATTCCGCGAGACGAAACGATAAATCCGTGGAAGAAGAGAGTCGTCGCGCGTATCGACCGGTCCAGCAGGCTCGTAAACGACCTCCAGGTACTAGGTGAATTAAATTGAACTTACTATTTACCTTCGAGCAAAGGGGGAGGGTTGACATTTTGAAATTCGTCGTGGAATGCTTCAAACAACGCGCTAGAACTGACTGTGAACTCTTGACTGACTGTTTCTCTTTTTAAACTTTAACAAAAATGTTGTATTATGCTATTTGTCTCGCGGAAAAAATCTTCCCAAAAAAATGAAATTTTTCTAAATTGGTCTCCTCCATTTTTTGTAATCTTTATCAAGTAACAAAAGTACGACACTATCATGTTGGATTCACAGAAAAATTTCTCCAAAAATGATGAAGGTTTTCCAAACTAATTTTCTCAAGTCAATATTTATTTTACGCTATAATTTAAAAATATGATATAATTATTAGAATAGTATCAGAAAAATTTCTCGAAAAAGAATAAATCTTTTTCAACAGGTCTTCTGAATTCGATCTATTTTGTACACTGCAATTTTTTCCGAATTTTTATTAAGTAATAAAAGTATGCTTACTGTACAATTAGATTCACGGAAAAATTCGCCCCAAAAATAAAATCATCCTAAACCAGTCTTCTCAGTTGGATATTTATTCCATCTTTATCTTCTACTGTAACTTCATCACAGTATAAAAAAGAAAAAAGGAAATCCGCGAAGAAATTGAATAAATCAATGTTATCGTGTCACGTTTTCGATTATGTCGCGCTTCTCGCGTGATCGATACGAAATCGTACGTTGAACGGGGCACGGATGCTGAAGTGGATGATCCAGCGTGATCGAGAAGGATCTTCTTACGGATCCATCTGGAAACAGGCTCGATTTATGGACGCTGATCACGCCAGGTCGATCGATGTTCATCGTGCCGCGTATATCACACGTACACGCGCGCCAGTATCCGCTCGACGAGATCCCTCCGAAGGAGGTGTTTCAGGTCTGAATTAATTATCCAGTCCCGATCGATCATGGCGCACAGATAGGCCGCGATCCAGCCGCGAAATGTCTCTATTTTCGCGGCGGTTAACGTTGATGGACTTTTGCCGGCCTTGGCGATGGGAGATCGTTGACCGAGCTGCTTGATATCCTTGAGGAGGAGCCTGAGATCGTGGATTTTTTCGGTACAGGAAAGTCGTAAACTAATTTTTTTTTTCCACAGATTTTCGTTTATTTTCTCTTATTTTCTTTTTTTTTTCTTTCCGGAGATGATACTCGCGAAGGTACTGTTGTTTCTGTGGTGAAATTTAGGTTTCACTGTAGGTTTAGCATTTAAAACAAAGCACAGATTGTTTTGTACATTGTTCAATTTTGTTCTTCGTCCTTTATTTTTTCTTTTTTTGTAATACCGATTTTTTAGGTTTGAAGGCTTTTGTGATGGATAGAAGTGAATCGAATGATTGACAGACTCTTTGTGTGGTATTAACAAAAGACAAGTTATCTTTCGCTATTTTTTTCGTCGTTCAAAGGCACACAGAGTATTTGCAATTCTTGAAAGGAATATTCTTTTTCGTAATAGTTATTTCATCCTTTTTATTGTAGTTTCTTTGAGGTAGATTTTGGTCGTGAATGGGGGTCAAATGATTGGTAGACAGTTTCTATGTTATTAACAAAAGGAATTTTTCTGTCAGTCTCTTTTTAACATTACAAGAAACACAGGTTGTTCGTATAAATTACAGAAGAATTGAGAATAAAGAGAAAGCTCGTCTTTGATACAGAATTCGTGAGATAAAGCGGCTATTAGCGATCTGTACACGGTCTCGAAAACGAATTTCATTCCTAATACTGACTCGTACATACACATTCCGCACATTGATTTTCACATATGTGCAACAAAGTGCTGGTTATTCAAATAAGACACTTTAGAATCAACAAGCTTCAATTCTTTAATCATCATTCAACATTAACCACTTATAGAACTATGTACTCGACATTGCATTCAACGTTCATTCTAAAATCTGAGTAATCAACATTCCACTGCACTTTGGACACATTCATTCAACATCTTCAACAATTTTCAAATTACCATTATCCACCGAGTACTCAAAATTAAATTCAACATCCATTCAAGAATGTAAGTAACCAACATTCCATTGCGCTTTAGACACATTCCCTCAACTTTGTCAACAATTTTTAACTCACGATCCATTATCAACCAAGTGGATACTCCGAGTGTTCGAAATTAAATTGAACATCCATTCAAAAATCTGAATAACCAACATTCCCTTGCACTTTCACTCAACAACTTCAACATCTTCAACAATTTTCATCGTCGTAATCCACTATCAACCAATTAAGCACTCTGTACACAAAATTAAATTCAACGTCCATTCAAGAATCCGAGTAACCCCAGCGTTTCGCTGCACTTTACATTCGTTCACTCAACATCTTCAACTTCCGCAAACATACCAATGCACTCAATTTTCCTCGAACACAGTTCATCATCATCGTCGTCGCTCTTCCAATACATGCATCTCAGAACGTTCCTCCATATTGTCCATTTCGCAAAAGAGGAAACACGAAAACGTAAAGAGTCACGAGTGCACGAAACGATTAATCCTCTGTAAAGGTCCGCATGGAAGAGGGACACTCGACAATGAGGCGAGTCGAATCCTAGAACGACGATCCTCGAACTCGTTGCGTTTGCACGATGTGTTTACGGTGGTCCTTTATTGGCGACCAGCTGGTCAAAGCTTATCCTGGAGCGCCTGTCGGAGCTCTTCCGTGGCCTTCACCACGTCTTGCGTTTGCCTAGAGAGCACTTCCGGTCGCACATGCTGCACAGTCGAATTGGACCGCCTCACTGAGTTCCCGCTGCCGAATTTCGGCCGTGGAATTCTCACACGTTGCACGTCGCTCAACCAGGATTCCATGGTTACTTTTCCTGCCTTTCTCCGGTTCTGAAATAAAGCTGAATAATTGATTTCGGTCATTTTTGGTGGTCGTGAAAGTTGGATTATTTAACGAAATCACGAAAAGATTAACGTGAATTTTGCAATTGTGGAAAATGTTATCTCCTTATTTCGCGAATTCTTCTGCTTAATTTTTCAGTTTATTTTTTCAATGAGCTCCAAGAATTCTTTGGCGGGAAATTTTAAAGTTTGCTCTATCGTAGATACGAAAGTGGGGAAAGTAAATTTTATCTTCTAATTTCATGGACTTCTGTGCTTAATTGTTGTATCTACTTTTCGGGTGAATTGTAAAGAATCTTTCACATAAAAATTTGAAGGCTTGCACTGAGATTTAAACTAAACTTTAACAATTTCTCCTGAAATAATTGCTACAGTAACATCAGAGAAGTTTTATAAGATAGTTAGAAGGTTTTAACAAAGAATGAACATTATCTATAAAGAGTAAGAGATATTCTCACAGAGATACACCTCTAATTTCGATCATTAGTTACATTTTCACACAGAGAAAGTCTGAAACGTTTAACATCTGTGCCGTGCGATTCTTATCGAGAAATGTATGCTCGAACCGGTCGTTCTGTTGCTTTTATATTAATATCGTGCTTGAAAGATGCGTTAACGCGTTGAAATATCTTTAGTGAAAGTATAATACCATATGAATGCACCGGTTTCTCTGTTATCAGTGCATAAATTCCTTTTCCTATTTTCTAAGAAATATTCCAGTGAATAAGTACGGAATTTCGATGAAATTTCATTCTGAAAATATATCGAAGAAAATGATTTCTGTAAATTGTTCTTAGCGTATAGTTCGTATTATTTCTATAATAGCGAAATTTGAGGGTTGATTTTCTGCGAGACGCGTGAAAATGACTAGCGACATTTTCGCTGCTGGTAGCATCAACGCGAACGCGATAAAAAGCAAACGGGAACGTCGTGGTCATTGCCAGTCGAGGGCAATGGGTCATGTGAGCTACGTGACAAAGAAGAGAAGAATGTCACTGGGCCACGCCGGCTGGACATTCTAGCAGCCTGATCTGAATCGTAATCAGACTTGGAAAAATCAAGCACCTCGCGCTGCTTCTTCACATTAGCGAACGAACCTTGGGCGATTTTTTCAGGATAACCCACTTCGCCGAACAAACATTATAAAATCCTTTGAGAAAATTAGAAGAATCTGAAGAGAACCTTGAATTTTATTAGCAGAAAATGTTCCTTCAGAGAAATTTAATCAGAGATTCAATTTTTCCTGCAATACGTTTCTACAGTCTCTTTTTTACTGTATTTTATGCAAACTATGTGTCCATACTTCTTAAGTAAAATCGATTCTAATATGGAAGATGCAATTTTTCTTAAAATACGTTCCTACGTGTACTTTCCCTTTTTATTCTGAAGATTTCCAAGATTTAAATTTTCCAACGTTCAAGTTTCTACGCAAAAAATGTTTCCACGAAGACATTTAATCAGAAAGAAAAGGAAGATTCAATTTTTCCTAAGATAAATAATAAAATTGCAATACACGATTTCCAAAATTCCAAATACATGAACTTTTTCTGACATCAATTTCCATAATTTCCTCTTATATTCTACAAATTTGCTAGGTTCCATTTTACCTAGAATATATCTTCATACTTCCAAGTAAAATCGATTCTAATTTCTCGAAGAAATTCAAAGCTTCCAACGACCCCCATCGATCCTCCACCGTCCATATGCCTCCGCGTACGAAATTTAATTTACCTAAAACGACGAGAGCCAAAGGGACGACGGCCACACGCAATTAACCGTTGGCCAAGATCGAAGGTTCGCGGAACGAACGAGTCGCATTCGTGTTCGTGGAACGACGCGAGTCGATCCAGCCAGATTTTACGATCTTGTTTATGTCCGGTCTTTCGAAGAGCCCGCAGCCAGAACGTAGGGACGCGAATGATGTGTCGATAGCATCGCTACACAGGACACGAAAAGCTCCGGATTTCTGGCTCCCTTCGCGGAAATTACACCTCTGATGTAATATTCCCGTGGAATCGTCCGGTCGGTCGTAAAAGCGGGATGTTCTCTCTACCTCGAGGAGAACAACGGAACGACAAATCGCGTAACATGGCGGCGAACTTAACCTACACCATATGTTACATTTTTTAAATATCTCGTTTTTATAGTAATCTGCGATTTTATTAAATATTGAATTTTTCCAAATTTTATTATTGTACAGTGACAGACACCCTTTGATAATAGATACAATACAGGGTGTCTCTGTGTGTTTTAGCATACTAAACGATTGACCACTCTAAAGTAAGAAAAAAGATTCATATATTCCCGATGTGTGACACGGAGGAAATTTCCTAAAATTCTTAGGTGGGGTATTAAACATAAATAATTCTAAAACAGGATATTAAAAAAAGTTGAAAATACTGCTTCCTAAAATTAGAGAATTAATTCGACAGGTTAGCTGACAAAAAATATTATAAATTGAATTGTAGCTTGGTTTAAATCAGAAAAAAAATTTATATAAAACTCGTTGTGATTCAGCATACTAAAGTAAGAAAAAAAATTCATATATTCCCGATGTGTGACACGGAGGAAATTTCCTAAAATTCTTGGGTGGGGTATTAAACATAAATAATTCTAAAACAGGATATTAAAAGAAGTTTAAAATACTGCTTCCTAAAATTAGAGAATTGCAGTAAATTCTGTACAAGTGTCAGTCAGTTTGGATTCTACAAGTGTCAGTATAGATGGTCCTACGCCTAGGTCTGCGTCATTGCTGCGCCTATGTTATCTCGCTCGCTGTCAGTCAAGCGTGTAACGCTACACGAGTCGGTTTCCTTTACGAGATTTCACGGCACGACAATTCCTAATAGAAAAATATAATTTCTTTAATTTTACTTTTTTTCATCTGGAAGTTTTTTTAATATGTTGGTGAGATTTTTCTGATGAAAATGATATCAAACATTTACTTATTCACTGTCACGCCAGACAGTGAACGTGTTAATAAGTAAATGTTGTTCAAATTATGTCGTGTTTGATGTCATTTTCGTCAGAAAAATCTCGTCAATATGTTAAGAAAAATTTCGGGATAAAAAAACGTAAAATTAAAAAAGTTGGTATTTAAATCGCTTGGTTGCCTCGACTCACGTTTCATCCTTATCTTTTATTCGCTGTCCTTGTCTACGTTCGGCAAACTACAAAGGCGGGCGCGAGGCTCGAAAACGTAGTCCCTGACTCTACAAGTGTCAGGTTCCTTGCGGACCTGACACTTGCGGAGAATTTCCTCCACAATTCTCAGGTTAGCTGACAAAAAATATTATAAATTGAATTGTAGCGTCGATTAACCTTCTACTTAGTGAAATCATAATTTATTACTCTTATCTACACCGGTCTATCGGTAAATGACTTAACCTGAAAAAAAGAACACAAACTAGTTCTATTTTTCAAACGTCATTTAATAACATACATTTACGAAGAAATTTTAATTAAAATAGTTTTGTCCAATTGATTTCTCGTCTAAAAAAAAAAAAAAAAAAAAAAAGAATGATACCGATATCGCTATCGGAAGATTAAATTGTGCGATAGTTGGGAAACGAAGTGTACGAGAATCTCGTTGTTTTTAACGATGAATGAAAGAACGAAATGCTGAATGGAGCTTACGGTGCACGCAATTTGACGAGCCTGGGACCCGATTCGAATTTCACGGTGGCAGTTTCGTTAAACGGTGAAAGGAACATTTCGAGGGACGATAGGAAACGATCAAACCGGTTAAAAATATGGATTCCCACACTCGCTGCTCGGATACCGTATAGAATAAACAGTTAGACGTTGTCGAGGGGG
>NW_017100164.1:1869086-1881007 GCF_001263275.1 Habropoda laboriosa
TACCGATGAATATGGTAATTCGAGAAATTCTTCCGTCGAACTTTATTTTTTGTCTCTTTTCATTTGCCAATGGATGAGAATAAATTAATTTTTTTCTTTTTTTTTTTTTTTGAATTTATCGTTGAACGAGAATATACGAGTATTTTTCAATTTTTTCTAACTTGACATTGAATGTGAATAAATAAATATTCTTTTAGGTTTTTTAATTCATTATTGAATGAGAATAAATGAATATTTTTTAATCTTGTCTAATTTGCTGTTAAACGAGAATAAATAAATATTTTTCTTAATACTTAATAAATAAGTATTCTTTCTAGACTTTTTAACTTACTATTGGATAAGAATAAATGAATATTTCTTAATGCTTTCTTAACTTACTATTGTACAAGAATGAGTAAATATTTTTTCATATATGAAAATTTACCATTGCAAGAGGGTAGAAAATTTCTTCAAAATAAAGAAAGAAATTGCTTCGCGGACGTTCGACACGTAAAATGACCGAGCACACTAGCGCAAGTTATAAATCATTACGAACACTTTCTATACATGCCGTTTTTTTGCATCCTCTATCATGCACATTGCGCCGGTTGCACAATAATAAAACATCGACGCAGAAAGTAAAAGTTTCTCGAACACATTTGCGGACTTTCTTGTCACTTTCGAGCTACGCGATACACACGATCTACCCAACTTTACATCATTTTTTAATCATCCTGTACGATAAAACATCGTAATCTATTACGTGACAGTAATTCAAAAGGACGAGAAAAGAAAGAAAGAGAATGAATTTACTGACGTCAATTCGAATTATTGCGTATTTAAAACGATCCCTGTTGCAATCGTAAAATACTCAACAAGCGAGAAACGGTGATGCCCTGAGGAAGATTGAGAGGAGACGCGTGTTAAAAGCATCGAATGCTCAGAATACCACGATTATAAAGATTTTTCCTTGTCGATTTTCCAACTGGCGTATACATACATACGTACGTACGTGTGTACACAACGAAAGGAGAATGTCCAGAAATTACAGTGTACGGCCGGAAACTTCTTTAATCGCGTTAAAAGCGTAGATACGATCTCGCGTTATCCCGCCGTTCGTCGGTTTCTGCGTGTTTCGTTATTGTTTTAGCGAGCAAGTGCAATCGCGACCTCGCCGATTTCGCAATGATTAACACTCGAGCCGCGAGTTTTTGTTGTCCCGCGTTTCTCCCGCGCTTTTCGCGCTCGCGTTACCTTGAGCCGTGGAAAAAAAATCGACTCGCTGATCGATGTGTCGCAATCGATCCGTATTTCCTTATCATAGGCGTGCTTAAATTGGAAAATTTTGCGCGAGAGAATGTTTCCCGGTGAAAAGTATCCTACTTTGATCAAATATCGTTGGACAGGTTTTCAGAATGTTTAAAAAGGTTTTTAAGAACATTCTCTTGGAATATTGTATTAGACATATAACTTACACTCTTGTACATTATAATTAATTGAAATTGAAAAATTGTAGATTATAAACGATTATAAAATTGAACAATGAGCTACAATTATGCGTTACGGTCAATTATTAAATTGAGCAATGAATTGTAATTGTACACTGCAGTCAATTATGAAATTGAACAGTTATGTTGATTATAATTGGACCTTGTACTCAATTATGAAGTTGAATTATTGTAGTGATTACAATTGTACATTATAAACAATTACAAAATTGAACAATGAGCTATAATGATACATTACAGTCAATTATTAAATATAATAATGGATTAGAACGATACATTGTGATCAATTATGAAATTGAACAATTAATGGAGCAATTCTATTGATTATAATTGTACATTATAGTCGATTATTAAATTGAACAATGAATTATAACTACACACTGTAATCAATTACGAAACTGAACAGTTATACTGATTACAATTATACCTTATAATCAATTATGAAATTGAATAATTTTATTGATTATAATTATGCATTATAATCAATTATAAAATTGAACAATGTACAAAAGTAAAGCATTATTCATTACGAATAAGTCCTTATAATTTTACAATTCGTATAACATATTAATACTCCAAATAAAAACTAAAAATAATATCACAATAATTCCAGTGATGCTAAATTAACTGTATCTTGTACTTCAGTGAATCTAAATCAGCCATAAAATACAGCACAAAGAGGTTCGCCTCTAGAAATGTGAAATTCGTTCCACAATAGAGAAGAAATAATCGAAACACGACAATCTCATCTAGATATTGACAAACTCGACAAAAAGAGTCTTATAGACGCAATGAATTTCACACGAACGTTATCACAGCACAGAAATTATCCTCCAACGTTCAAAGAAATTTTTGCAAACGAACGTTATCACAGCACAGAAATTATCCTCCAACGTTCAAAGAAATTTTTGCAAATTTATTATTTATTAAACTAGAACGCAACTTTTTAAAGAAGGAAAGTTTCGGGTTGTAGCACTAAGAAAGTAAAAGTGTGTTGTTATAATTGGAATAGCGTTTCGTAATCTGATGCATTGTATCCAGTGAAAGCTTCCTAAGAGTACATTTGCAGAATTACAACTAACCCAGTGAAACGCTTTTCCTTTTTCTCTGAAAATCGTTACACTTTGTTTCGAAAAGTATCATCGAGATCGAAATTTCCATTCGTAAATTTTTCAAACCAACTCTCACATTTTCCAACGTTCAGAACTTCGCTAACATATACGATGCAAGTGTTATTTCGTCGTCGTGACCACGATATTACCTTTTCTAAATTCACACAAAATTACCAAGTATTCAATTTTATTGACGCTAATACTTTACTTCCTTCGAGAAATTGATCTCATCATCGAGATCAAAATTTTCATTCTTAAATAGATTTCAATTTTTTTCATTTAATAGACTACAGAACTCAATTTACAACTCACTCTCCACGTCGCTGTAACACGCTAGCCTAAATTCCTCACGAGAATTGTGAGAATTGACTGTAATTAATTGAGCAAATTAAAAAAAGAGGAACTTACAACTTAACCTCGCACAAAGAACCAACGATTGATTAAGCAAACGACTAACGACATCCTTCTAGAAACACTGAATCCAGACAGGCAAGAACGTAACAAACAACGGATATATTATACAATGTAAAACTGGTACTTGAAAAGAACAACATTGCTCGTGACTCAACCCGATACTTAGCATATTTTGATACGTTACAATTGCATAAACGTCCGCAAACCTTAACACAGTCGCAACTGCACCGTGCACTTTCAATATCTAATCCCCTTTGTAATCAATATCGAAGCGTAAACACGTCGATCATTCGACAAGCTTATTTAAGAATTTAATCCGCGTCGGCTTGGCCAATAGCATCGACGGGCAATTAGACGCTTTCATCGTTGCCACTACAACAAACAGAGGCGAAAAAAAGAAAAGAGAGAGAGAGAGAGAGAAAAAACAGAAAAGAAATAAACAGGTAAACCAGTCGATGCACGTGCACCTGCACGCGCATAATGCACGCACCTGGAACGATTGCGAGCTGCTTTAATGATTTCTCCACGGCTGCGTCGAGATTTCATCAGGCAGGAGAGACCGTTGGTTTCCTAATCGAAGCGCCGCGGTGCCACGCAGGTTTTTCTTTTTCACGGCGAAAAGAAGCCAGCCCCATTGATAGGAGGCTTGGCAGGAAGAAGGAAAAAGCAGCGAGAAATGCTGGTAGCAGCGCCTCTCTGTTTGGACAGCGAGGAACGCTTTTTTCAGGAACAGGATATTCGATGAGAATCTCGCCGGAGAAGTGTACACTTACATACACGCGAAGGATAATTAGTTTCGACACAGAGGGAAAGCTTTTACGCGTGATTCGTTTCCACCGAGAGGAAGATGTGATCGATTTGTGAAAAAAAAAAAAAAAAAAAAAGAGTGGAATTATTTTTTTTCCTTTTTCGAACGAAGAGGTGTTCGATGGTTTAGTAATCAGGTTGATGGTTCGACGATGTCGTTAAAAGCGATCTACAGGATACTTTGATATTTTAGCGCTTGAAATTAGTTGGAGCTTTTTCGTAGGAAAAGGGAGAAATTGTTTTGACCAGTGCAAACATTCGTTTCGGAATCCTTCGAAGAGGAATTTGCAACTGGAGATTCGATTTGTCATCGGAAGTAATGTAAACCTATAAGAAGCTCTCGATTTTCTTCACGTTGCCTAACATAAGACACGATTTACGCGTTGAAATTGTGATTATACTCGGGATTCGACGAGTCACTGAAACTAAATACGAACTGAAAAATTTCTCTACTTTTTAATACCTCATCGCTGAGGAGTGTAAAGCAATCCTGCGATTGTCATGAATCTACTTTCTCCGCGCTCTTCGAATTCTTTAAATGCTCTCGAGAGGAGAAACATTCATTTCGTTTAGAAATTGACTCGATTTTCCAGTTTGAAAATCGCAAATCGGAGAAATCTTTTTCCACTCGGTTGCTCGTCAACGGAACACGAAGAAAAAGGTCGCGAGGAAAGTGTTCGTATTGCGATTTTCACTGCGCAAAAAAAAAAAAAAAGAGAAGCGAATTCGAAGAGAATTGCGTTGCTTGTTTCGAGCAGATTTTCGATGCATCGCTGATCGAGAAACGGGGGTCCATTAGCCACGCTAATTAAGCATCGTACGAAATTCCGCTCGTCGATGATCATCGACGCGTGTGCGTGTTATGAAATCGATTGGCTGTCGAGGCAAGAGAAACAAGCTGATGATAATGATCGTCGAACGCGTTATCGCGCTGATTAGCCGCCGCCATATGTAAACATCGACTTGTAATTTTTCATTTTACCGCGGCGATCGTCCAAGTATCTTCGGACTCACAATTTTCTACTCGAATTTTTTCGCGTGGTCATCGAGGTGTTCCATAAATATTCAGAATTCGAAGATTCCTGTGCAAGGAAGATTTTGTCAAAGAGCGAAAATTGATCGAATTCTCGAGGTTCACTTCAAGGGAAAGTTTAACAAGAATATTTGCGTTTGCTGTTAAATCAAATTCTTTCAGAAGAAAATTCTGATTTCTTGACAAACGCAGCAGGCTTCTCAGACGTCAGAAGATTCTTCCCAGAATTCAATTCTTCTTCGAACAACAGAAGATTATTACATACTATCCTCAAGATTTAAATAAAAATCCCAATCTCTCGAAACAAAGCGTGGTTCCCAGACACCAAAATATTCTTCTCAAAATTCAATTCCTGTTCAATCACCAGAAGACTCTTCCATATCTCTTCCCATATCATATATCGTACTTTTCCAAAGACTCAAAAAGAACACCTTCCAAACAATCACTGAAAGACCTCCACACGTCCCTTCAAACTCACCTTAAAAGTCTCCTATCGAATCTCTCCCTCGATGCAGCCTTCAAACGACTACTCTTCTCGTGTGTATCAAAAATCCTGCAGATCTCGGAAAATCTCGAATGTCCACTACGTAAGAACGATATCGCGAATCACGATTGATCGAGGTAGGGAGGAAAGGAAGCAGCACGCGTCTCGACTGCGTAGCCTCGACTGATTCAAGAACCGAGCGTGAAGTGACGGTACGCCAGGTCTGGGGTTTACGTTTACCTGAACGTCCGCCAGCAACGTGGAACAGAGAGGAGAGATATCTCGAAACGGGCGAAACCGAGAAAGAGAGAATCGTAGTTTGTTAGAGGTGGGGACAGTGGACAGGTAACAGGTGAGAGGGGAGAAGGTGGAAGAATGGGTTTTACAACGTTGCCAGGTTGTCTGGCTAGGAATACGGGTTACGTGTGTACAACGATGAGTGTGGAATCGTCGATCTCTGTTGGAGGAAGCAGACGAGGAAGGATGATAACAGGAGCGGCGATGAACAAAGGGGATGATGAGGTGGCTGACTGCGACCAGTGAGGATCTCTTCGCGAGTTGATACGTTTTCATAAACTCTTTCCTGTCTTCTGTGTATATACTTGTCTCGTCTGGTTTGGTCGGCCGCAACGATATTGTTCATTAAACGACGAACGTAGGTTAGGATTCCTTTACGCGATGTTTGTTTGCCAATTGAGGAGAGGATACCTAGCGAACGTTTCACCTGGCTCTGTCCTAATTAGCGAATTTTTATTACGAGAAGAAGAGCCACCTTAATGGCTCTCTACGGATTTTGAGTGCCAATTAAGGATGCAGAGGATGGAGGAGGCTAATTCTGGAGGATCGCTGCCATTGGCAGGACAATATGCGACCTCTGCTTATCCGATGGATCTTGCGCGTTAATTAACCATTCTAATTCGCGGTCCTTTGAGAACGATCTTTCTGTAAGGGGGAGATTTGATGCTTCGGAACTTTATGGGGTGCTTTAAGGAAACGTTAACACTTTTGTGGAAGTGTGCATTCTTTTTCGAGGAACTAAATTGACAACGCGGTATTTTGTCTTGAAAGAATCTGCACTTGTTCGCCATCATTGTCAACGTATTCCTGGAATTTTACACTTTTTCGCGAAGAAAAAAAGGAAAGTATATACATGTACAAATTTTTCATACAAGTGTTAACATTTTTTACGAGAATCACTTGGTTATACATTGTTAAGTGTTTTATGTTTCTTTCTTTATTACGATTTAGAGTTAATTTGCTTCGTTTCGATAGATTTTAATTTAAGCTTTGCATAAAATATACAGTCCAGAAAAGTACAATGAAAGGATTTCTTTTACGAGGTACAAATTCGTTTTCTTCTTACTCGACTGAAAATTTGCTTAATACCATTCGTGTCTGTAATGTTAACTACCTTTCTTAAGGTAAATATACCTAGACCAAGATCTTCACGAGTAACTGCAAATCATAATTTTCCTTCTCTTACTTTCAAGTCTAATAAAAACAGTTCTGTTACATATAGTAAAACTAAAATTACTGAAATCATTATTAGGAAACTTAGTGAAACTATTCAACCGTACCCAACCATCTATGAAAACATTATTTCCTAATTGTAAAAAAATGGCACATTCTTGAAACGATCACTCTAAAAATTTCCAAAAAACAAGAACATTTGACAATAAGATATTTGAAATATTAAATATGAAAGCTTAAAAACTGAGTGACTGCAAATCAAAGTTTTTCTCCTACTTTCACATCCAATGAAAGAAAAATCAATTTGCAAAACTTTTCTGTATATTTCAACTATTCGTACTAGCTGCAAATACTCAGAACTGCTAAGGTAAAGATAAAGTTCTAAACGTTCGTTTTAAATTTCTTCGGTCTTTTGGTCAATGGAATACACGCAAAAGATAATTTCATATCGTTCCCTCGTCAAACACTTATTGCTCCGGCAAGATCTTCATTTCCATAGAAGCGTTGCCGTTTCGAATCTTAATGAGCAAAACGTGAACGTCGAATAAGCGATTCTCGACGAAAGAAACCGCGATTCTTTTTGCTCGTAAAGCCAACTAGCCTCCGAGGCGGCTTTTCTACGCGCGAATCGTCGTGATCGGTCGATTAGGATTACCCGGAACCTGCGGCCCAATCGAACGGTACCTCTTTTTCGGCGAAAGGTGATCCTTCCTGGGAAACTTCACGTCTCGATCTTAATCAGACATTCCGTTAATTGGTCCTGTTCCTTTTCTCTCTCTCTCTTCACTGGTTAACCCGGTTAAAAGTTCATTTGCGAATTCGATTATTGTTAAAAATATTGCCGGACAAAAGAATTGTTCGGTTTGAAGGAGAATTATTTGAGCAAACATAGAATTAGCATGCTGCTCGAGGAGCTTGTGATTCTGAGAATTCTCACTGATTGCTTTCGTAATTTGCGTATACTTAACCCAGATGTTGTTCAAAGTACATATTCGTTGTTCCACGTTTATTAGCAAAAAGAGTAAATAAAACAGAATGAAATATTCTGGGTGCATAAATTAGATAACGCTTTTAGTATTTAATTTTAATTTTAATGACGCTGTTTCGGAGAAAAATAATTCATTTTCAGAGTTATTCTTCGCAGGTATCTCGAAATTAACGATTCTTCAGCGAAGTGACAATATTATTCGTAATATTTTTTCCTGTGCCGTGTTCAACGATTGTTTCGTTAGTGTCTAAATAGTTTTCGTGGCAACTGCGTCCCACTTGTTCTACGAAAGGGTTAAGTATCTCCGATTCTCACGCGCGCCGATATTATTTAACATTACATTTGAACTGAATACTTTTGCCTGTTCGATAATTATTTCCTCGGTGTCGAAATATTTTTCACAGCACCCGTCACGTTAATCCTCGTTAATTCTCACGCGCGTCGAAACGAACCGCGATCGCGTTCAAAATAAGAGAAAGATGGATCGAGCCGTGGAGAAGAAAACGAAGAGAAACAGTGGATGATTCCAGGCTCGCGTTTATGATTTAAGTGGCGGGGAATTTATTACGTCGATCAGCCAGCGATTGTCAGTGATCGCGAGCAAGGTGAGAAAAAGTGGCTGCCTGGTCCGAGTTCGCGCGAGAAGAAAATTGGAGCTTCGTGATCGATTTCTCGTGTGGTCAACACACGGTTATCTCTTATCTTCGCGAAACCGGTTCGATCCACGGATCATCCTTCGTATCTCACGTTTCTTTATGCACGCGGCTTCGATGACTCACCGTGTGTATGCAGAACCGCGCGATTAATAACGAGCCGCCGCGCCGGTACCATCGCGGCAATGGTGGGTCACAGCAGCGTCCAACTCTCGTTTACTTCTCCGATGGGAAAAAGAGAAGAAACAGAAGGACGAAAAGAAAGAACGGGGGGCGGATGAGCGGGGGAATTTATTCGAGGTAATCTCTAGCTGAGCAAGAGAGGCGAATCGATTTAATTGCGGAATCGGTCTTTCCTTTGTGGGGCGATTATGCTTTGCTGGCGCTTGCTGTGTCTGGAGGTTTAATCGAGAGGTTAGGCTTAATGGAAGGAGCGGATTGGAATGGTGGCAGAGTGGCGGTTTCAGAGATTCGTTGCTTTGAGGGAATCGTTCCTTTTCGTTTCATATAAATACAGCGCGATCTTCTTAACTTTTTACGATTTGTTCGCAATTTTCATCGGTACGTTTTGACGGACCAGTTTAACCCTTTCAGCCCACGGCTGCAAAATTTGTTATTTTTTGGCCGTATCGTTTGAAAATTCGGTTTATCAAATTGGGTAACGCGTTACGGAAATGCGTAAAGGACAAAATTAAGGATTAAATTAAGATGGAAGTGCACCTCAAGGTTCCAACAGTATAGCACGAGTGAATTTTCAAAACGCCTATAGGCGCCAGTAGTAACGAAAGGGTTCGAGGGAGTGTTCAATTTTGCTTCTTTTTTTTTTTGTTAGAACCCAACGAAAGTAGAAACACTGATTATTTTTAAGTACGATATACTTTTGGTAGAGCTGAGTTGCAAGGTTATTCTGAAAACGATTTTTCGAAGAGTGTCTTGTGATTTCTTGTGATAAGGGAGCATTTTTTTAAAGGCGCGATTCAAGTTTGAAAAATTTTTCTGTATTTTCAGTGCAGTTTTTCACTCGATTCGTTGTAATTTCCTGTGCGAGCATCGTAAGTTTAAGAGAGGAAATTAAGTCCTTCTCTTATTTTTATTATGTAGGGCAGGATAATGTATCCGGAGAGTCTGTGAGCATTAAATATGTTCCAGAATTGTTCCTTAGTATTCCACTTTGATAAAATTATTAATATATGCAGTTTTCTCGTATTTCCTGAAGAGAACGTTTCTATGTTTATTTCTTTGTTGAAGCTACAATTAATTTGACTTACTAGGTCCTGAATTAGTCAATTTTGACAGAGAGCTGCTCGTCCGGACTTTTATTCGATTTTTATGGAGTTGAGTAAGATATATAGACGAGAAAATCAATATAACCAAGCTGAATACTAGTTCGAGTCAATACGGAAAAAGAAAAATGTGCGGACGAAGGATAAAACTATTTATATACCTTTAATAAACAAGTAGATATCAATTAACACTCCAGATAAAACGTCAGATACGCTAGAAATTATCGCAAAAGTATAAGTTTCACGAGAATACTCACAGGTACTTCTTAAATATCGCGTATCTTTTTACAGATGTGTTCACACGCAATTGCGCGATGCTTACGTAACAGCGGTTCTGTGAACGCATTCGTGTGTTCACGTGCAACAAAAATTGTTCACCGTGCTCTACACTCACATTCATGTGTCCACGTATAACAAAAATTGTTCGGTGAACCCATTCGTGTGTTCACGTGCAACAAAAATTGTTCTGTGAACCCATTCATGTGTTCACGTGCAACAAAAATTGTTCTGTGAACCCATTTATGTGTTCACGTGCAACAAAAATTGTTGTGTGTACACATTCATGTGTTCACGTGCAGCAAAAATTGTTGTGTGAACACATTTATGCATTTATGTGTAACAAAAATTGTTCTGCGAACCCATTTATGTGTTCACGTGCAACAAAAATTGTTGTGTGAACCCATTCATGTGTTCACGTGCGACAAAAATTGTTCTGTGAACCCATTCGTGTGTTCACGTGCAACAAAAATTGTTGTGTGAACACATTTATGCATTTATGTGTAACAAAAATTGTTCTGCGAACGCATTCGTGTGTTCACGTGCAACAAAAATTGTTCTGTGAACCCATTCATGTGTTCACGTGCAACAAAAATTGTTCACCGTGCTCTACACTCACATTCATGTGTCCACGTATAACAAAAATTGTTCGGTGAACCCATTCGTGTGTTCACGTGCAACAAAAATTGTTGTGTGAACACATTTATGCATTTATGTGTAACAAAAATTGTTCTGTGAACGCATTCGTGTGTTCACGTGCAACAAAAATTGTTCTGTGAACCCATTCATGTGTTCACGTGCAACAAAAATTGCTCACCGTGCTCTACACTCACATTCATGTGTCCACGTATAACAAAAATTGTTCGGTGAACCCATTCGTGTGTTCACGTGCAACAAAAATTGTTCTGTGAACCCATTTATGTATCCACCTGCAACAAAAATTGTTCACCATGCGCTGTGAACCTATATATTAGTCTCCTTGCATATTTGCTAACAAATACAATTACTAAGTTTCATGTCAATTACTGATCGCATCAGTACATATTCTTTGTTGTATACGAACAGCTGTCTCTGTTTAGTAGTACTAAAGTTTAGTAGTATCTAACCTAAAAATGTCTAAATACGTAAATAAAAAGAGAGAGATGATCCAATCCAGTACACGCTTCACCCTAGTAAATAACCAGCGTATAATAAACGCACGTTATCGCGCATCTCAGCCTTCAAAGGGTTAAAATCGATCTTGTATTTAAGAATTTCCGCCAGAATTTTCAGATTCTGAATCAACGTGAGTGATAGAAATTTCGATTATAGAAATAATGATAGTTGTAGAAATTTTAATCGTAGAAATAGCAGGAAATTTTTAATAAATAAACAAGTTTCACAATTTATCTCGTAACTGTTTGAAACGAAAGCGTTATTACGTAAAAGATCGAAAGCAACGTGTAACACCTACACGCAAAATCTATCGTGATCGCGTGGAATCGTTGGAATCGATACCACTTGTTCTAGGCTGGAATGGATATCGATTCCGAATATCATTGCGTTGCAACATTTGCCCAGGTAGAAAATTTCACGTCGATTTAGAAAAGTGGCTCGAGTGTAACTCAGCCTCCGTGCCGCAAAGTGTCTCCGCAAAAAAGATGATTTCCATCGTCGACTTCCACGAAGATATGGTTGTTCCAGTCTGAAAAACGGCTCCGCGACTCGTTTCGAAGCAGGCGACACCCAGCTTGTAATTCAACAGCCGCGGTTACCCACTAACCTTAACCGACTGTGCGCGGAACGGCGATAATAATGGCGGGGGGGTAATAGGTCAGCGTCGGAGAAAGTTTTCGGCCACGTCTCGTTCCGTTATATACCAGGAAGACGAAGCAGGCCGAAAAGCGGCTCCCCCCCCCCCCGCGGGGGCCCCCC
>NW_017100164.1:1881103-1885232 GCF_001263275.1 Habropoda laboriosa
GGCCGCGTCAGTCACTGTTGACTGACGATATACAATTTAAAAAATTATATTCTTCGATTAATAAATTTTAAATAATTTGGAGATCATAAAAGAATGTACCTAAATATTACTTGTTACCAAAAAAAAATTTTAACAAGTATTATTAAAACACATGCAGTCTTATCGCAACCTTACACAGATCTCCACCCGCCAGTATATCGGTGAAATCGGATATCGCGGGCTACACGGAAAAGAAGGCAAAACAGGCTTGGCGCTTAACGTGTTATAGTGTTATGTACCCTTTTAGTTTAAAAGATTAGAAGATCCAAACGAATTTTGGACAGTCGATGCTTGGTAAAAAAATATTTAACGAGATGAACCCTTTTAGTTTAAAAGAATAAAGATCTAGACGAATTTTGGACAGTCGATGCTTGCTGAAAAAATGTCGAGTTCCACGAAAGACACGATTGCGTTACGAGAGTTTATTAAGCGGTAGATGTCCGGTTGGTAACTACTGTTACAATAATTGGCTTCTCCTAGATTTTTAAATTATACTCACAGCTGTCTATCTGAAGGGGAAGGGATATGTATGATTATTTCTCTCGAGCTCTATCGTGGATGAGTAAAGCTGCGATGACGAAGGTCTGCCTAGTCAAAGGTTAAGACAGCCTTGAAAACATTGTGACTCATAATGATTAGATTACTGCTAAAGTTAATAAAGATAATTGCTAAACACATGGCCATCCGACAAAAATATTTGATAGGATGAACCCCTGAGTTGAACCGTTTGAGTGCCAAGCAGCGCGATCGCGCTCCTCGTATTCGACATCGAAATGTGCCACCGCGTCGTACCACGAAGTGTAAATTTTATTCTATTGCTTATAATCTATTTTTTTATAAAAAATTAAACAAAAATCTTGCACATAATCAATTTTGCCTTTGTTTCGTGTTATTTCCAATCAGTTGAATTCAGTTAAAAAGATCCAAAACAAAATTTTTGGAATTTTTCGATATCAAACGAAAGCACGCGATCGCGCCGCTTTGCATTTTCCGATCAGATTTCTGCAATAACCTGTGGCACTCAAACGGTTAAAAACATAAAAATCTAGACGAATTTTGGACAGTCGACGGTCTTGGCGAAAGAATATTTAATAGAATGAAATCTTTAGTTTGAAAGAATATAGATAATCGTGGGAGATATACATTCCTACATCGTCTTAAATTATTCGCCGAAAAAGAAAATCTTAATCCTTTCACAAACCTTCGGAAACTATTAACCCTTTGCACTCGAGTGGCGACCGAGAAGCGACATTGTCGTTTACTATTTAGTAAATAATTAATGGAGGCTCTCTTGAAGCAGGTCTGTTGGCCTCCCATAAATGTCTAAACCATAAATAATTTGAAAGAACCAAATTTATTACAAGGTCTTGCATAATATAACCATACGCTAAATACCGAAATAAAATATTTACATTCGTTAATATGTGCATGATTTATTTCTACATTAGTTTTACTAAATTTCATCAATTTTTCAGCAAATACTAAATATCAATTTTGGAAGCGATAAACGATAATCTTTTGGCGCAAGCAAGTAGCAAGATTTGCTGCTTCCCTGTAGCAAAAGGATCTTCGAATCGAAACGGTGAAACTATTCCTGGAAACATTCGAAGAAAAATTCTAATCTCCTTCCAAATTTTTCCAACTCGATTCACCAACCACGAGAAAAACCCTAATGAACGTTCTAACATTCCAAACTTCTAGCTCATCGTAATCTACCGTTTCATCCTCAACTCCTGTCACTCCGTTTATCAACCACGCTAATTAAGGCTACTCCAGCAGTCAGCCTGTGGTAATATATATCACGAATTACTTAGCGCTGTTGCGGTACGCGGACGAATTACGCTGGACGCGTCCCGTTAGCCCAACGATCAGTCGAATGATCCCAGGTTCCTCGTAACGATCCGTGGAAACCGCGGTCTCCACGTCCCCCTTTTAATTACGATTAATTGTCGACCGGTATATAATTGCACGCTTCCAGCCGTTAAGGAGATTTTCCGCGAAACGCGTCGCCTGGTTTCTTCGCGGTCCAAAGGCTCGTCCAGTGGCCTCGTTAATTGCAGAACCTGTGTCAATTGATGTGAAACAATCGAACGGCGCAAAACGGGAACAATCGATGTTAAAACTTGGCGACGTTTTGTATCGAACGGTTTCAAGAAATTTCCAATGCACCAACGACAAACTTTCAACCCTTTCGTGACCGAATTAGCTTTCTTTTTAACCCTCTACTGTCGAGGCGGAGTCTATCTTTTTCATTTTCTTCCATTCTGTTTAGAACTCAACGTTATTCTATTAAAATGAAATTAATATAACCAATCACTCTATTCTATAATGTTCGTTAGGAAAATGTGTAGTAAAGGTAAATCGGTGAGAAAAGTTGTTGAGGAGTTTCGTAGACTCCGTATCGGGCTTTGCGTCCCCAAAAACGGTGTCTCGACAGTAGAGGATTAACCCTGTCACCTACGATTTCTTTTCTGACTATGCATCTAAGCGTCATTTACTGTTTTCGTACTGTATCAGGTAACAAGAGCTAATCTGTCACAGATTAATTACATTTAGTAATCCTCAGTTTTACAAATTAAAATGAAAGTTAGGATTACAATGAATTTTTCTTACTAATGTAACTATGTTTGTCACAGCTTGATCAGAATCTCTGCAACGAGTCTGACACGTTGTCCTAGGTTAAGGAGTTTTAAGTCGATCAAAAGAATTCGAATTACATACCTCTTCTTCGTTTTAATTTTCGTTCATCTATCGATCTGTTAGTAGTTTGTAATAGATACTAAATTCAGATTAATTTTCGTTCGAATACTAAAGTGAGATATGCAAGGTAATGTTGCCTAATATGAGAGCAATTTCTTATAAAAGTCATAACTCTCGACTAAGGAGCCGCTGCGTAGCGCATGAGATGTGGACGCTTTCTATTCACGAAGCGTCGTAGACGGAATGAAAACGTAGCCGCCTCGTACACTACGCATACCCGTCTCTGACGAAACGCATCGTGGACATTCGGCCGAAGGCAATTGACCTAACGCTATTTTGCTTTCGTACGGTTTATGGCAGGGACTTAGCCTGTCTGTGGCCAGAGACAGTGAGAATGTGCAGTGTGAAGGACTGAGCGCGAGCACTTCAGTGTTGTTACTTTCGTGGATTCGTCGCTCTTTAGGGGGCTCACTGGTGTAAATTTTATACCGTTTAGGCGAGGGATTTGATATACCAAAAGACAAGATTTACAACGGACAGAGTTTTAATATTGAATAGAGGTTTGCTGGTTGTACAGAGACCGACTTAAATATATACAGGGTGTTTCATAAATGCATGTCAATACTTCATCTACACACTAAACAAATAAAAAATGTCATCTGGATATAAGTCCGTTATAACTAAGTTATCTACCGTACGCATTAGTACGTCGTGACCTTATCTAATGTTGATAAATAATGTCCATCGAAATGAAGCAGATGAAACTTTGGGCATAAAAAAATATACGTTCCTGTTTAAAAACTTAAACATGACATTTTCAGGGCTTTTCAAGATATTTATAAATCAAGTTATTTTATTTAATTAATTAAACTCCATCTACGTATTTAATCCCCAAATTGATTGTAGTAATCATTTGGGAGTTAGTTAAATTTAACTAATTAAATCAACATTTGTGCTTAATGTTAAGTAAAGTTAATATACCTATATTTATTAACTATACTAGTAGAGGGGTTATTTATAGAGGTGGAGAAATATGTTGAGAATGTATAGTGACGTTTTGTTTGCGCGGAACCTTTGTTCCCGTGTGAGTTGAGGTTGCAAATTGATCGAGGTGTGGGACACGGTTGCAGTAGCAGGAAAAGAACTTTTATATCGTTGAACGGTGATTTTTAAGTAGCAAGATACTTTTATTTCACTGTTCACCTTTGAAACTCGAATGCACACATTGTTGCAGTCTCTATTCTCGAATGCAACATCGATGGAAGTACTATTTCGAATGCACAACATTGTTGTACGCGTTACTTTTCAATGCAACATTGCTTGAAGCGTTATATTTGAACGCATACATTGTTGGAATCTCTATTTCTGATTGCAACATTATTAGAAGCGT
>NW_017100164.1:1885690-1886280 GCF_001263275.1 Habropoda laboriosa
GCACATTGTTGCAAACGCGTTCTCGGTTTGCAACATTGTTGCCTCGAAAATTGGCACATTGTTGCACGGCGCCCCGTTTTGCAACAATGTGCAATTTTCGGGAGCTGCTTTTTGCAACAAAGTTGCAAACCCGATTACTCTTTTGCAACTTTGTAGCCGAAAATCGCTCCCGAAAATGGCACATTGTTGCCAACGCGTTCTCGATTTGCAACTTTGTTGCCGGAAGTTGCTCCCGAAAACTGCACATTGTTGCAAACGCGTTCTCGGTTTGCAACTTTGTTGCCGAATGTCGCTCCCGAAAATTGCACATTGTTGCACGGCGCCCCGTTTTGCAACATTGTGCAATTTTCGGGAGCGACATTCGGCAACAAAGTTGCAACCCCGATTATTCTTTTGCAACTTTGTAGCCGAAAATCGCTCCCGAAAATCGCACATTGTTGCCAACGCGTTCTCGATTTGCAACTTTGTTGCCGGAAGTTGATCCCGAAAACTGCACATTGTTGCAAACGCGTTCTCGGTTTGCAACTTTGTTGCCTCGAAAATTGGCACATTGTTGCACGGCGCCCCGTTTTGCAACAATGTGCAATTTT
>NW_017100165.1:0-323 GCF_001263275.1 Habropoda laboriosa
TGCAAAATGACTGTTTCCTCTTTATTTTGCTAGTTTCGCCACGTAAATCGTGTTTTAACAAATTTAAACTGTAATACTGCTGTTTTCTCGCGACAAACTGCGTTTTGCAGTACAGCGAAATGACTCTCTCCTCTTTATTTTGCATATTCCGCCACGTAAATCTTGTATTAACGAATATAAACGGAATTACTGATGTATTCTCGCGACAAACCACGTTTTGCAGTACTGCTGACGTCTGTTTTCTATTTATTTTTCCCGCGACAAAGACGTTTTGCAGTTCAGCAAAATGACTGTCTCCTCTTTATTTTGCATATTTCGCCACG
>NW_017100166.1:0-7512 GCF_001263275.1 Habropoda laboriosa
TGATTTGTCGAGCCGTGAAATCTCGTAAAGGAAACCGACTGGTGTAGCGTTACACGCTTGACTGACTGCGAGGGAGTTAACATGGGCGCAGCAATGACGCAGATCTAGGCGTTGGACCATCTATACTGTCACTTGTAGTATCCAAACTTACTGACTCTTGTAGAGAATTTACTGTATTCTCACTATCCGGATTACTAATTCAAAAATTATTAATTTAAAAATACATTCGGAACGAAGCAAAAGCAAAGCACGAAATTCCTTGCACTTTTCACTGGCCATTGTTGCCCGAAAACAAGCTCAGAATCGTCATCGGATTTTGCTCTAGTACTTTGACGTTTTATCAATCACGAGCTGCCAGCGCAGCCGTTGCTTTCATTAGGCCGCGCGCGGCTTTTTCTGGCTTGATGGATGAATTCTGGAAGTCTGTAACACGAGACCAGTGGTTCGGGGGCTGGTTGGAGTACGCGTCACTCCGCGCACGTGGATTGATCGCATTGTTTATGAGATTTTTATGGAGGCGAAACGCTGGGAAAACGCGCACCCTCTCGCGATAAGCCGGATAATAAAATGTCGAGCAATCACCGAGCCGTGTATTCTTTTTTTTAGCTCCCTCGAGGGGGTTCATAATTAGTGAGTCGTGAATCCTCTTTTTCACCCTCTTTTTCTTTCTCTCTCCCTCTCTCTCCCTCTCTCTCTCTCTCTCTCTCTTTCGCCGTTGATAAATCATTTTTTCTACGAACCTGTTGAATTCGCTCCGTTTAGGGTTGTTTTACTAGAGAGAGACTGCCATAGATCGCTTAATAATCCTTGGTCTTATCGAAGGTTCACAGTTCATTTAGTAGATTTATATACGTGGAGATTCTAGTTTTCTGTGTACAGTTTGTCTCAAAAATATTCGCGACACTGTGTAGGCTTGCCTTTCTACTGATGTATTTCAGTTAACCCTTTGTGGACATGTCGATGTACTGATTACTTGTATAGCACATTGTTCTATTTAGTTGTTATATTTATTAAACTATTCTTTATTCTTTATGAGACGACATACAATGCAGTACATGAGACTTTAGACTGTCGCGTTTAGGCGAGCCACGCGGCCACGGGCCCTAAGACAAAAGACCGCGACTCAGATGTCATTGCTTGCTCGACTCTCAACACACATAAAGGTACATTTTCGGGCCCTAAGCAAAAGACCGCGACTCAGATGTCATTGCTTGCTCGACTCTCAACACACATAAAGGTACATTTTCCTCAAGTAGGTATAGGTGCATGAGTTCGCGGTCAGGCCAACGATTTTTATTGTTTGAAAATATATGAGTTTATCGGTGGCGTTCATAGTGTTTTGTGAACGCGTATATGTACATATGTATGAGTCTATCGTCCTCAGAGGATTAATTATAAAAGGGTTGGGTAGATGCTGGAAATACTTCATTCGTTGTACTTTAGGATTAAATTTCCAAATTTTTTGTACACGTCATGTAGTAAACTAATCCTTCTAACTTCTCAAAAAACTTCAAATTGTTAGGTCAAATTTTTTAAAAGTTATAATGTTCTAAATAGTGTCCGAATCATTTTGTGACCGACTGTATATATTATTCATATTCATATTCATCAAAATATTACCAATATTTTAGTCTGTGCCATGTTTAACCCTTTCATTGCTATACCTATGTACTGTTAGAGCGTATCGGTGTACTTTCAAATTATTCAAATTAATTTAACACTTAATTTCATCCTTTACTCACTTCCACCTTAATTCAATAAGCAGAATTTTAAAAGGACACGGCCAAAATAAGTTTCCCAGCCGTGGTTAAAAATTCACAGTCTGTCGCACACGTTGCGTATTAAAATCTGCCGCAGCGAAAGGATTAATAAAAGGGAAAGTAAGTGTCATTACTGTCCGAGTATTTTTAAGAGTAGGTAACTGTAGTTCAAATGGAGATATTGAAATGACGGAGGAGAATTTATCGGAGAATTGCTCAATCGAATCACTTAAGTACTCGCGATATTATTTCGCGGTCTAATTAAAGGACGTGCAAATCGCGTGTTATCGATTTAGTAATTTTGTTTTACAGCATCTCTTGGGTGGCCACTTGAAATTGATAGCAAGGTTTACGACGTCAATCGAACGACTATCTAAGAGCTGTATTTTATAATTAATAATCTATTATACAGATAGAGATATCTTTATTAGACGACAGTTATCTCTCCCTGCAATGATCATTGATCACGAGTGGATAAAATTTAGGAAAAACATCATTTCTCTCATATCGAAGTTATTCTTTCTCCCTTGCGTATTTTTTTCTCTCCTTAATGGTTCCTTTTTTATTCTTGCATCGTGCAGTTTGACAAATTGGACGACGTAGGTCATTTTTTATTTTTTTTTTTAGCAAAAAGGAGGAGAAATAGCCACCCTATAACGGGTGTCCAGTAGCTTTCGAAGCGTTTCCCACAATAAAGGGCACACGTGAGCTCTTTGCGGAGTGTAGCGGGTAGCGTTTTTTACGGCGTATCCCTTACACGTCAGATCAACTCTCGTCAACGTCTCGTATTGCTTTACACGGAGGATTAAACCGTCAAGCTTCTCTGAGCGACTTTGAGCAGACGTGCTCTGTCAAGTTTTCAATGTTACCTCACCCCTCGTCTCGCGAATAGATTTCGGGATTAGCATGATTAAATTCTCATACGAAAAAAGGTGGAAACGTAATTGTCACTGGGGTGGATCAGATATTCTATTTACTTGGTTTACAGTGATACTTAATAGTCTCTGCCTAACGTGACCATTGTTCGTTTAGGTAGACCTTCTTCGATATGATGAGTTAATATTTGAGTTGTAAAAGAGTTTCAAGTGAACAAATTCTTTGTTCAAAAATGAATATATTGAAAATTCTGATTTGTCAATTTGATTTATGTTACTATAGAAGGTTACGTTGTTTAATTAAATTCAAATCAGTGTTACACATGCATCTATAGGAGACAAAGGGTTAAAAAGAGATTCCAATACATATCACACCGAAGCACCTACTTAAATGATCACACATAAAAATTGCTACGCACTCAAATTTCTTCCATTTATCAACTAATGAATATATCATATGAAATGATATTCTAAAGTTAGAAGTGCGTCGTTGTACGAGAGATGAGTAGGTACATGTGTGTAGTGGTAACAGCAAAAATGATCAACACACCGAGACAGGTTTATATAAACATAATATATAGAAGATGGACATAGTAACCATTTGTTTACTATGGGCGGACCCTGATATTTTCTTTTTTTTCCTTCGCGTCTTGTCGAGCTCTTATTCATTGTGTAGTGCCTTCCTCGCGTATAAAATAAAGAATAATTTTATAATTGAAATACCACATTTTAATTTATTGTCTGTAGGTTACAGAGATTGTTTATCAGTGGCGGCTAGTTTATAAGGGTTGCAGCCCTCCAGTATAAAATGAAAGTTCCTATTTTATTACTTTTACAACATATTTAAAAATCAACGTAATCGGCGATGCTGTCCGCTTTCTAAACAATTACCTCTAGTCTCGTTAACCGCTGCGCTGTTTGACACAGGACTATGTATTCCTTGTTATAAAATATACCACACAAAGAGTACATATTATCAAACAAGTTTTATGGTATTTTGAAGTGTTTTCAAACCCAAAAAGATATGCAATTTTATTGCTGAACATCATCTTTCTAATCAACAGCGAAAGGGTCAACGATACAATTTTTTCAATCAATATTCATATTTTCTATTTTTATTGCTACAGCTTCGCCGCTGCTATTTATACAAAAAGAAAATTCAATGTTAACTTAATTATCTTTTACCATTATCAATGTCAAACAGCGACAAGATCCGAGCAAAAACCGAAAAGCTCGATCAAAGAGAACACGAAGACCGGAATATCCAAAACCAACTCAGAAATCCATTGTCCTCTAAGTTCGACCATCTCGATTCAACGATTCGAGAGAACTAGCGGGGACCGGTGGAAAAATCCCCCGTGCCGAATTTCAAAGGCGCGGGCATCGCGCGAGTGGAGACTCGTAAAATCTGACGTGTCCCGAATCTCGCTTAATTAATAGCCTTATAGGGCCGAGAGGGGCGCCGAAGGACCCTCTCCTCGTTGCTCGCAGGACTGGTCGGCAAAGGGGGCACGTGGCCTGCACGTGTCGGTAAGAGGATATCCGTCCGTGCTACCCTAAGCGACCGCCTTCAAGGGAGAAAGATAGAACGAAGGGGGCACTGGCTGCGTTGCCTCTGGTCTCAGGTGCTCTTGCCTCCTTCTTCGTCTTCTTCGTCCGCCTCCCCCTGCTCGCGGTCTTCTCTCCTTCAGCATGCGCGCACCGTGTAATCCTGGGACAGGGGGAAAAGGCCGAAAATAAAAGAAGGGAGCCACTCGTGTTGTTGCCGCATCGGCGCACTCGGAACCGGTGATCCTTGCTCGAGGATCGATCTCGAGGACCTGATTGATTTTTTAGTTATTTGTTTGTTTAGCGTGAATATATAGGGTGAAAGTATATGGTATATACGTTCCACTTTTGAAGAAAATTTAACGAGAAAATGACTTTTTTAGAAACTCTTCGGTTTACCTGTCGAATTACATTAATTTGTCATTTCTCTTTGCAACTGTTTCTGAATTATGAACAAAATGTTACAAAAAATGGAGTAGTATATAATATAGGGTAAAACTATGGAATACGCTCCACTTTTAAAGAAAATTCAATGAAAAAATGATTTTTTTAGTAATTCTTTGATTTATCTGTCGAATTACGTTAATTTGTCATTTCTCTTTGCAACTGATTTTTAATTACAAACAGAATGTTACAAAAAGTAACAGAAAATAATTATTCTTTTTAACCTTAGGTGAACGAAATATTGGCTAATTTGAACACTTTCGCATTTCAGCCATTTAATTTGATTTTTTACCGACGATGCACGTAAATGTGTGCTATCTATTATTTTAATACTGTGTAAAGTAAGAGAAGCTAATATATAATCTTGTACCTATATAATTTACAATTTGATGATTCTCAGTCTTGTAAAATTAAAACTAGATTTAGAATTAAAATTAATCTTTCTTACTGATACCACTATTTTTGTCACATCTTCACCAGGACCTGTAGCACGAGTCTGACTCGTTGTCATAAAGAAGAGATTAATTAAAACGAAGAAATAGATTACTTATTAAAGCTACTTAAAAACAGAATCCATCAATTCACTAAAAGAGAAATCACATAAGAGCACCAAATCAACGAACAACCTCTCAACATCTCTTTCCCAAAAAGACCTCTATTTGTATATAAAAAAAAAAGAATTCACACAGAAAGAAACAATATCAACAAAACAACATTCTTATCACACTTTCACCAGAATCTGTATCATGAGTCTGACTCGTCACAAGAAAAGGGTTAATTAAAACCAAGAAATTCACTAAAAACCTAAAATAAAATCAACAAACAACCTCTCAACATCCCCACCCAAGGAATCCCTCTGTTTGTATATATCCACGGAGATTATGTCCAGCACGAAGCAAGCAAGAGCAACAGTATCCGCCTACAATCATCGTCCTCTATGTCCACGTTCGACCAACAACTGGAAAACGTCCCTCGACAAAGCGTACTTTTCACTTTTCACCGTTCAGACTGACCACTTTGTAGAAATCGACGAGAAATCCTGTAATCCCCGCGGTGTCCATTGATCAGCACGCGTTTCCCATCCCTTCTGTTCGAACGACGTGGATTTCCGTCGCGGTACAATGACCAGAGAAACATTTTCCAGCGGGCCCAGAAGGACCACGAAGAATGAAGGAACAGGGCCCTCCTCGTTCATTGTGGCGTCGTGCGCGTGTAACCAGCCAGGTTTCGGGTCATTCATCGTTCTCCGGTGACTCTGTGCCAGGCTTGGACGCGTGCTTGTGGGCGAGACACGATCCTTAACAATGAGCACAATGAGCACGGGGTGGAACGTTTAGGGGTGCACCCCCTGCAGCTTTGTGAAAAACGGCCGCCACCGATCGAAATTGCCGCATTTCTCGAGGCCTGTTCTGCGTCTCTGATCTCTCTATCCTGGTGCACCCTTAGATACTACTCCATCACGGTCTGAGTTTTCTTTTCTACGGCTAAGTTACGTGCTGGGACTCGACGGTCTTGTCAGCATGGTTCGACTCTCGTTTTTCGACCATTCGATCTGTGTTTGGAATTTCTCGCGTGATCGTTTAGTACAGCCTGTTACGCTTCTCCATAAATTCGTGGAACGATTGAAAAACCCTACTAACCCGTTTCCTTCTGTTATCGGTGTTACATAAAGTCGAATTTTGTATAAGCAACGGATATATCACGGAGGACACTTCGAACACCTACTTTGTGTTCGTCCTTTTTGGCGTTAGTATTCCTTTCTGGATGATTTTTAATATTGTTAGATTAGGTTTAATATTAATTATATTAGGTTTAAGGTTGTTAATAAGTATAGATCTCAATAAATAAGATAATGTTCATGATCTTTTTACCTACTGGTTTAGTTTTCTTTTAAAAATAATCTATTTTGGTTGATTTGAACCTTAATAAATAAACATTATTCATTATTTGATTTCATCAGAAATTCAAATATCTCACTGAAAAGCAACATTTTTTTCTTTGCAACAACTTATCCTAAGGCTGTAACAACTTGCCCGACGACGAAGTTAGAAATGACGTTCCGCAGAATTGCAAATAAATGGCTCCCTACGAAAAACTAATTACAATATGTTAAATGTAAGCTCGGAATCTTAAAGTACGATAAATTTAACAATAGAGTAGTTCATAGTGAAGAGAATAACTACATTATTTCTCGGTCATTTTTAATGTTTTGTCGGTCAATTTTAAAATTGCAGCTTTCATCCCCAGTCTCCCTTATAAATAGCTCACGCTTAGATGCATAATCAGCGAAAGAAATCATAAGTCAAAGGGTTGATATTAATAACATTGGTTAATAAATTTTCATTAAATTTTTAAGATTATATTTTTGTAAATATAGCTAATATTGTCACTGAAAATGCACTGTAGAAAGTTAGAAATTCGCTTTGAGAGATTTTTGTTTATTTTTATCACGCATTGACAACAGTTAATCGTTTATCCGGAATTTTCTTCTATCACAAAATAGAAATGTTGAAGAATTCGAGACTGCTGTGCATTGTAAACTCCGCAAGAATTTTTCAGGCACAGGTTTGCAACTTTAAAAAGCTTTTAACAAATTTTTCGTCACTCGAACCTACTCTAAACAAAATGAACTTCTAACGATCCCCGTGACTTTAATTCCGCACTCATAAAAAATTCGTAGCAAATTGAACATTAATATAAATTAACAGGTAGTTTCAAACTTTCGACAGCGTATGTCACCACTAAAAAATTTACAGAACGAGGAGTTAAGTAAAATTAAATTTTAAACCGTTATTATTTAAAAAACAAATCGCGCGTTTTTCCAAAGTCCTCGGATGTAGTCGTTCAATTCGCGAATAACACGTGACACAAATAATTATAATCCA
>NW_017100166.1:7588-17005 GCF_001263275.1 Habropoda laboriosa
TTGGATCTCTCGGTGGAAACTGAAAAACTGAAGGGTTCCGTTTCACCAACGAGCCACGCCGTTCTTTGACTCGCTTTTTCCAGAAGAAAACGACGACGCGGCAGCAAGAGAGGAAGCGGAAGGGCGTGCACGTCGGCTGGAAACGCAGATTCCGGGTCAAAGGGTGGAAAGCTTTTCTATTTCGTTCGCGTGCCGACGTTGCACGTTGTTTTCACTGAAAATGCACTTTCCCGGAGCGAGGAGCTGAAGGAAACGCTTGGCTGTTCGTTTCGAGCACCGTTTAATTTCTCTCTCCTTCTATTTGTCTTTCTCGTTCAACTGCTGCCGGCTTTTATTCTACTCTGACGTTTCGCGTTTTCTTCGCCCAGCCACGTCGAGCACCCGCCTCTGTCCGTGGAAACAGAAGTCGCGAGCGAATTTTCACGACGACGAGAGATCGTTGCGCCTCGCGGAGTTCCTCTACCTCCCTCCGTACCCTACGATTACGCTACTCGCGAGGGCTTTCGTGTTCGTTGAATATTTTTCGAGTCGTGAATCGCGGCGAGCAAACACCGGAGTCGATTCACAAATGCGAAAAAAGAACCGTCGTCTTCGACACAGCCGCCGCGGGTAAAAGTTGGTCAAGGTTCGACAACTGGTCTTTTACTCGAGTTTTGCTTTTTAACGGGCGTTCGTTGGAACAATGGGCTGGAATGTGGATGTAGAGTTATTGTAACGCTTCACGGTGTTCCTTGGAATTTCGGAAATTTCGAAAATTCTGGAAATTTGTATTTGATAAATTTTAGAGGATTTCTGATATCCTGAATCGTGATAATAAGAGTTTAACTTCTAGGAAGCTTTGGAAATTTATTAGATTAGAATAGGTATCTACTCAGTTCTGTACACATTTATCAACACGTTTTCCTCAGGTTTGCAGCTTTTAAGTTAGGGCAGAGAATGACTCTTACAGACCATAGTTATGATCCGATTTTGTCTACTCTTCACATGCGATCTCTCGAAACAAGGAGAACCGTTAATGATCTGATGTTTTTACATAAAATGATTAATGGCGTTGTTTGCTGTCCGCAATTACTAGCATCTATAAATTTTTATGCACCATCAAGATCATTAAGATCCACTTTGCTGTTTCGTCCAACCCTCTATAAGACTGCAATCGGTAATTCAGACCGCATAAATCGTGCCTGCATCGAAGCCGAAAAACTAAGCACGCATTTGAACTTTTCTTCGAGCAATGATTGCAGCTTTAAAAATTTGTCGTACAAATTAATGTAACTGATGGTAACACGTCCCCGCGAATTATGAATTATGAATTATGTATTATATTCTGAATGCTTATACACCATATGTACACTAATGGGACTTGATCCTGTTTCTAATAAAATAATAATAGTAATTTCGCAGCCGGTAATCTTTTCTGATTTCTGAAACTAGAAAACTTCAATCTGTAACTATCTTTAAAATAAGAATACAAACTGTAAAATTTGCTTTAAATGTCATTTTGGTAACTTGGTGTTAAAATGAAAATAGAAATTATAAAATACGCTTTGAAATATTACTTTGGTAACGAGAAATTGACGAAAATTTGTTGAATTTCATTTGTAATTTATTTTAGTTTTAAGTTTTTCTCGTTTTGTGCTCGAAATACGTAAACAGATTTGCAAGTTAAAAATAATTTCGATCCTGTTAAAGCTCACTTTGATTGATTCGTACTTAAAATATAAGATATAAGATATAAAGTATAGAAATGTAGAAAAGAGAACACATCAGCGGCTGCAAATGTGTAATAGTTTTAAAATAGTATTAAGTTACTTGCGTTCCGGATCTAAATGGCATCCTGGGATTATTAACGTATATCTTCAGAATTTGATGGTTCCTTCCCAAATAATAATTTTCCCGGGGAAACGTTCTACTCTCAAATATCTTATAACATCTCCACTAGACAGTTATCTAAAATTCGTCGAAAACATGGACGAACTCAGAGCTGCCAATGTATAGATGGTCGATGGAAGAAATACACCTGTGTCTCTCTTTACACTATATTTTTAATACGTTTTATTTACTTTTACATGGCTTTTTAACACGTTTCAGTCACTTTAACTTGGCTGCAGAAACGTACACCGTGTAAAAAGAGACCCAAATATATAGTAAGGTTATAAATTAAGGTATCAAGCAACACCACCGATGGATGCAGTAACACTCGCAATCGAACGTGGCGTTTTCCATTTTTTCATTGGAACAATTAAAGCTAAGGTGTACTTCATGCATGCTTGACTTTTTGTTCCAACGTCTAAATTTCGACGTCTAGCTAATTTTACAATCTCGCTATACTAATTTCTTCCATCGAGTGTAACCTACCGAGGTTATACCAACCAACCTACCGACATTCCCCCGAATAAATGTATAATTTGTATTTTATTCGACATTGTCCCGAAACTTTTTTGAATGGAGCACTATTTGACGGTGTGCATAAAGAAACAGTTGGCCACTGTTGAGCTCTGAGAAATGGTCCCGCAGCAATAGAAGACGGAAGAACGTGGAATACGTGGAAAGAGATCTGTCGATGGCAAAAATAGTGGCATGAAAGAAAGGGAAAAAAGGCGGTGTGAAGGGGAGGGATGCTGTTAACTTGACGCGTGAGTACTAAACACGCAGTGACGGTACAATGAGCACCGGCGCCCCATCGAGAATAGGGCCCCGCCCGTCGAGAACCCCCCGTGAGTGGGACTCGACGAGACCCATGAATGCCCCATAGAAGCGCACGGAAACCTTGCGTTTTTCGGGGGTCGCACCGTGAAACCGCTTATACCTACGGGATCAACGTAACCGGATGAACTGTTAAAATTTGTGTTCGTTCATTGATAGCCTCACAATAACGTCTCACCGTGTGTCAGAACCTGAAATCCCCCACCGGTCTATTTGTTACGTTTGCAGAATAAATTGACCGATCACCGACGGTGTTTCCTACCCGAACGCGTAATGGTGTTATTGATATTTTGCGTTTGATAATGAGTTTTTGCAGGGCTCACGGGGAATGGCGTTGTTCGTGCTTAATGGCGACCGTTAGTTCGCGGTCTTGGAGCTTTTTGTCGCTCTGCTTTTCTATACTTCGTATTGTTAACCGTATTTCGAAGCTTCAGGGAACCTCGAATTATTTGTTTAACGCAGGAAAAATGACTCCCATTGGCATCTTTTGAAAAATGAATTTTTAGCTAACTTTGATTGAAAGATTTGTCTCGAAATAAAGCAAGACAGAAAGTTAGAAATGATACTTATCAGAATCGAAAATTCACCTTTTTTAGGGGGGGAAATAAGTCATTTTTTAAAATGAGTCAAATTTTCTTGCTAATAGGTCATTTTGACTCGATCAGTTCTTACAGCGTTAATATTAGTAATATATTATCTGTCAGAAAAGCGGAGAAATTTGGAGTGACATTTCGGGGTAGCAGAGAGTAGCTGGTCACGAAATTTCTTGACGTAAGAGATGTTTGACAGTGTGCACTACGAGGAAAGTCTGGAAATAGCTACGTGCATTTTCACGACTCGCTGGATTGCTAGGCTTAACGAGCTGTTTAAGAAACACTCGTTCTTCCTAGCTAGCTGCTGACCACTCTGCTTCGAGGAGAAGGACTCATTAGACGGTTCTATTAATATTTAAGAAACGTCGTGCTGCTGCGACATTCAACATTGGCACAATTTTCCAACCCATATTCTTCGCAGCTTTAACACCGTCCTGTCGCCCGCTTCAATGGTGCACGAGAGAATCTTCACTTCGATCGGTCGTTTCAGTGTCGACCGTAAAAAACAGAGAAAGAGAATTCTATTCTATAAAACAGAATTTGAATTACTCTCTTCATCTTTCAGCCGGCTACCGTTTTCTATCACCGATCGTAACATCCAGAAATACCAATATTCAAATATACAATAATAAGTAAGAGGCGACAAACCTTTCCTCGATGACTCGTTCCTACGTGAACATACCCGATTCTAATTTTGTCACAGGAGATTCGAGTGGACATTGGAAAAATCGACGACGACATTTTCGCGGATTCCACCACTGGCTGCGGCGGTTTCCGTCTACGTTGCAAACGAAACCGGTTCCTCTTTATGACGGAATATCGGACGGACGGTCGTCGTTCGGTTTCAGCTGGTCGCTCGTCCCATTTTTGTTTCTCTCAATCTCTCTGTCTCTCTTCATCTTTCTCTCTTGCTGCTCCTCTCTTCCCCTCTTTTTCTCTGTCTTCTTTTCATTTTCTCTCTCTTCTTCTCTTTCTGTTTCTCTCGCTCTTTCTCTCTCTCACTTTCTCTCTGCTTCCTTGGAGTCTCTCTGTGTCAGCTTGCTCCTTGACTGAAACCTGCCGTTTTTTTACGGAGACGCAACACCGGGAACAGAAGGAAGGAAGCGTTACGCTCAAGCCGCAAGGAAAAACGATGAAAACCGGACCCTTTTTGCCCTGTCCTCCGTTTTTCGGGTGAAATCGGGGTTACGAGACTTGTGAAGTGAATTGATCGCGTTCCACTGGAAAACTGGGTGAATTGCGCTATTACAGAGTCGAGAATGACACTAGAAACTTGAAAATAAACGTTCGTTAACTGCTTCAACGTCAAAGTTCGTAGCGATGAAACGTTCCTTTTAACAATTTACGTGATTTCGCTTGGTCCTCGCAAAAAGTTACCACCACTTCCGGTTCGCGGTCGAAGGTGAAGTCGAAGACACACTCAGACTGCGAGACTTTCACGCTTCCTCCAAATTCGGCGCTTTGAGACGGACAATTAACTTTCTTTCGCTTTCTATTTAAACATTATCCTTAACCTACATGTTACAATGAACATTATACACCTGTTTCTTGGATAACCTATTTACAGCAAATTCTCGTCGTATTATCTCTAACATTCAACTCGTAATTCCTCGTTCTCTGTATTGCCATCTTAATACCGCAACTAGATATCATAAAAATTGACATTATTCGGATAAGTATTTCGAAGATTGTATTTCCCTTGCTACTGTGATATGCTAAGAGTAGACAACTCTAATAGGACATCTTAGGAATGTATTTGAGAATGTCAAAAATGGATAAGTTCAAACTTAATTTCATGTTCAATGAAATCGCTAATTTTTGAACAAAAATCGATTTTCATTATAAAAAAAGATTGAAAGTTGCGATCCGTTGTTTTCAAAGACATTTCTCCATCTTTCTATTTAGTTCTCAGCCCAATCTGAAGCGATGTCATGCAACAGGATGACTTTACGGCTTCCTTGACCAGTGAACGAAGTCCTTTTCTCCAATTCGTGCTTTAAATTCATCAACAAAACGTTAAACGACGCGTTATTCTAAAGAAGTGAATATCAACACTGTAAACGACGTGAAGAACGAGAAGACATCAGCTTAAAGTCATTCTAAAGACTCCAAAAATTAAAAACACCGAGCACTTTCCTACATTTAATATTAAAAAAGAATCCAAAGTTTGACCAAAAGCAGCGAATTCTTTTCTACAGCTAATATTAAAAAAAGAAAATGGAAATCTTAACCGAGTGTGCACGATTAATCCGTCTAATCGAGGAACAAAAGAAGCCCAGGTTGAGCGTGTCGTGGACACCGGAGCGAGACAACGGTTGTTGTGCAATGGCAAGAAAATCGTGGCCAAAAGAAGCGGCGAACGGACAATGTCGTGTAAATACAAAGGCACGGTGGCAAAAAGATGAAGGCCGCCGCTGTTCCGCCGAATCGACTTTCCAGAGAGCGAAATAAAAAGAGCTTCAGGGCCCGGCGGAGACCGCAGAAAGCGTGGTCAGATGCAGCTGGATGCTTCGTTGATTTCTCAGATCCGTCAGAAATTTCTTTACCAAACCTCACCTCCCCTTCGTTCGACATCATCCCTTACACGGGATACAGAAGTTTTCGTGACAGAAAAAATCGTGGTTAAACGGTGGTCGCGGGCAAAAGACGTCGCGTGACGTGAGGCAACGTGCAAATTGGTTGTTCATGCAAATGCCAGATGGTTGAAGCGGATCGTTGGCCGAACGGTTAGGCTCCTTTTTCCCCCCAAACGCGCGCAAAACGAGGGTAATGGCCCGGTGCGGACAGAAGGCTTTCAATTTTGACGCGAAAACGAGGTGTCCGAGGTTTCCGGTCATTTAAAGTGTCCCGTGATGTTTCATTCTCGTTGGGTTTCCTTTTGGTTAATAAACCTGTCGACAGTGAAGATTCACTTCTGATGAAAGTGAAACGTTATCGAACATACGAATCTCGTTAAAACGTTAAATAATAAAATTCGTATTTCCCAAATTCTATCGTTGCCTGCAATGTACAATTATCATACAAAAAATCGTACAATTACACCGGAAAAGAAAAAAAAAGAAAAAGGAAACATTTATTCGATCACCAAGCAACATCTCACCGTTCTCCTCGATGCCGCGGCGCATTCAGTTCCGCGGTGACATAACAAAACGCCAAAGAACGCGGCCGTCCGCGATCCAACAACGTTAAATCCTCCGTTCTACGAAGCCGCTGCCTACGCCACTGGTCGTACCGCAGTCCTCTCGCGCAGACGGTTCTCTGGAGCAGCGGCGTGGAGCAAAGAGTAGTCGCGGTTCTCGTAGGACGAGCATCGACGAGACAGCGGCACGTGTTAGACAAGGATAGCTAGCAGCGGGTTCCGTGAGTGGGCGTGGCCTGTCGTTCGACCGCGAGCAGTGGTGGGGATGGCGGTGGGCGGTCCTTCGCGGAACTGTGTCCGCCCTACCTTGTGACGCGGCGGTTTTCACGGTTCCACCGCGATGCGGCGCTGCCTCTGGCTGGAACCAGTTGCAGCTGTGCCGGTTCCCTCACTCCGCATCGCGGCTTCGGCTCGGCAGACGGGCCTGTATTTACCGTGGCGCAGCGTGCTCGCGCGTACCTCGTTTTCTGGCGTCGTTCCTCCCGACGTGTCCTCGTCGCCGTCGTCGCCGTCGTCGCCGTCGTCGTCGTTGTCGTGTTCGTCGGTCTCGTTCCACCGTCTACATTGAAGGCACATGCGCCATGAAACGGGCCTGACGTTGTCGTCCGGTTCCTCTCGTTCGTTGGAGCACGGACTGAGATCGATTCGCTGTCAATGCTCCAAGGACACACCAGGACGGTGGTAGTATTCGAGTGCAGGTGCGCGGACTAGCCGGGTGTTTTGTTGCCTTCGTCTCTCGCCTTCGTTCGTTTCTCTCTGGCTGAAGTGCTTTGTGAACGGTTCGGTCTGGACGAGATGGAACCAAGGATCCGGCGACAGGATTCCGCGATCCGCGCCGATGAACCTCCGTATCATTCGCGTACCTAGTGATTGGTGTATATCAGTGAGGGGTGTAACTTTTCCTGTCCTTCCTTTCGTAACGTGACTGATCTATTCGGTGTTTCTGTACTGTTCGTCTACTCATATATAAGCAAGTTCATTCGTGGAGAGCAGAACTTGCTGCTGGGTACACGGAGTGCTTGTTTTTCAGCGAGATGTGCCCGTGAGGGCGCGGGTTACCCTCTGGATCAGCTAGACGAAGATCAGTTCTATCATAGATCCAGGCTTCTTCTCACGTACATACGTATTATTGTATTATCGAAGAAGAGGGTACAGAAATTGAAAGGAAATCGCGAAGTTCCAAGTGACGTTCGTTGAGTGTGGAAAAAATTGTTGAGGGAGCTAACGTGAGGGTTTTCGCGAGCTGACGCTGGTGGAGGCGGAAGAAGAGGAGGCAGAAGAAGAGAACCTGCGCAGCGGACGCCATCTCCGCGTTATCGGCAAGCGGATCCCCCGGGACTCCCCCCCAAGCAGCTTCGGCGTCGCGCACCCTCGGCGGGACTTACCCCGCGACAGCAGCCACCCTGATGGGAGTGTATGAGGAGCGCGCCCCTCCTACCACCGGCATGCACTGGGTGAGTGTCATCCCTCTGTTCTCTCTCTGTAACACGCTCATTGGCCCTGCCAACGCACCTACGAACCTTGTCGAAAGGGGCTGCGAGCCGTCCTTTGTCAACGTTGGCCTCGATGATCCGTGGATGATGATCCTTTGCTCGAGCTTTTTCATCTTTGACTTCACACTCGTCCCACCTTGAACTGTCTCTTTTCCCTCTTTTCTATTCTTTTTTTCATAAAATGTCGCAAGGTAACCGGTGGATCGTGAACTTTTGTCGTTTAAGACGATCGAGTAGATTCTTTGCAGTTGGTCAGACTATCATCCTTGCGCTTCTGTTAAAAATTCATCGCTCGTGTGATTGGTTGAGTGGTGAAACGTTCCGAGTTTCTTCGTGTTAACTTAACGCTTTGCACTCTACTGGCGCCGCTACGGCGACATTCGAAATATGCGTTATAAGTACTGAGATAATGTAAATTAACAAGAGAAAGAAGGATAAGTAAATTCATGAACGTTTAGAATTTTTTCTTTTCGACAGAAAACTTTCGGTTTTCGAAAGTTTCACTGCATAAGTGTGCTGGAGTGCGGAGGGTTGAAGTTCATTCGCTTCTTGATAAGTTACTGTCGAGGAATCTAAGCGCCAAACAAAACGAACGTGGCATTTCATTTTAAGTGAATCAACATGATGGAATTCTTGCTTGAACTGCTTCTAAGTTGTGGTCAGTTAGTTGAATGACAAAAATTTCATTTGTTCAGATAGTTGATGGGATAGCTTTTGTCGTTCACGAATGACACAGGATGTTGGAACGAGATTTTCAAGTTTTAGTAGAAATAATTTTATTTACCAACATAGCGTTATTTTGCTGTTTTTGGTTTTGAACGATGTGAGAATCTTTGTACTTAGTTTTAACAGATTTTCTTCAAGTTCTTCTTAAGTTAAAGTGCAACATTTTTACTCCGCACTTCCCGCAAAAGCAACAAATTCGTGAACTACATTCCGCAGTAGGACAGTTTTTTCGTATCATTCCTTTGTATTTGAATTCCAAGACTTTTGCACAAAGACTTCAACCTTCTATCGCTAAATTCATTCCAAAAACAGAAACATCATCCAGCAAAAACACCCATAAACTGACAGAAGACACATTTTCACCTCAACTTTCTAGAATTCCCTTCCTTCAGAATTCAATTCCTCATATTTCCATCGACGATTACAAAACTGGTCAAAGCAAAAATCTAACAAAGACTGAATTTCCTCTTCTGCAAAATAATCAAAAGTTGAACCGTTAGAAAAAACAGTCAAAAACTCTGAAGGCCACTGTTACATTCAAACATACCCCAAATCCACCAACATCTTCCACCTCCACGCTTCTACGTCCTCAATCTTACCACCTTAATTAAAACCTCGCTTCTTCAAGGATAAGGGCGGCTGTTCGCGGTTGTACCTGTTAATGGAAACAAATCCTAGGCCGGATAATTCGATCCGACGATTTTATTACCGGCTATTCCGTAATTGGAATATTGCCGGATCGTTCGCGAGTCGGCCGACGCTT
>NW_017100166.1:17015-23946 GCF_001263275.1 Habropoda laboriosa
TGATATATTCGTTGCTCGCGGAACGGGTTCCACGATTTGCAACGTTGTAGATCGCCGCGAGAGAGTAAAAAACGCACGCCGACGACAGGCCTCTGCGTGCGTACACGCGTTTGACGGATCGCCCCGAACCTCGTGAATTTTTCGGGTGTCACCCGGTGTAATGGATCGCGACACGCGAGCCCAGACTCGCGCCCCTGCTTAATTGATTCTCCCCCTGTATCAGGCGGGAAAGGGTTGCCGATTTCGATCTCAGCTAAAAGGTGCACATTTTTCTTTCGTTTGATACCTTCACGTTGAACGGGGTTCAAGGTGATTTTTCAGCAGGCCTTGTTTTAAGCAAACGTATTAGTAAATTGGAGAGAATTTTTATTAAAACGAAGTGTTTTCTCTTTGGAGGGAAAAGTGTCTTTGGGAATTTAGGAATTTTAGGGCTCGAAGTTGAGGACACTTTTATCTGAATCTTTTTTGGAGAATTCGATCCTCGAAATTTGGTATTCTGTATATAATTGTGAATTTTTGTATCTTTTTTTTTAAAGAAGAAAATATTCAACGTGAAGTAATGAAAGTAATTGAGACAATAATAAGTGTTCCTTTTTAAACATTCCTCCGTAAGTTTTGCGAATCCTCATTTTGCGTTTCGTACAAATGGATTACGTGTGTGCTTCGTTACAGGGAATGCAAAATGTCTAGAGAAAATGTATCCTCCGGTTAATCGAATGTTTCTTCTTCTTCTTCAATGTATTCTGTACGGTTCGTAAAATTGTACTGGTTTGCGGTTGTCGATGAAATCGTGTCGATTGGTAGGAACGTGGATGCTCGTGATTTTCAGACGGCGACGTTCGTTTTCCGATCGCACGAGCGTATTCGAGCAGTGTCGAGCAATGTACGATCAGCGAAACCGGCGTTCATCTTCGAGGAATGTTAATTCCGTTTTAAACGACTGCTGAATGGCCGCGCCGTTAACGGGTACACCTTGTAAACAAACGTAATTGATTGTTCCGTGTCACCGCGTTGGCCGCTAATTGAACCGATGCATTAACTCGCGGCTACGCCGACGAAAGGAGCTGGATGCAAAACGCACGCCGTCGTTTTTTTTTCGATAGTTCGCTGGAAAATCAATTTCGATTGCTTTTAATCGTCGCCTCGAGCAACTCTCAATATTTTCGTGGTTCCCCTTCGTTGAAACGAATGACATTCGTTGGACATTTTTCTTCGTTTACGTCAAGTTTATTCTTCTTCGGGAACTTGGATATTTTATGGCATTATAAACGTTGGGTGTGACTTTTTTTAAGTTGAGGAGAATTGGTAGTAGTTCAATTGTAGAATTTTTGTAATTTTCTGTGAATCGGATGTGAACGATTTTGTTGCCTTACTTGAGTATCTATTTGACACTTAGATTTTGCAATTGTAATATATTTGCCTCCTTTGAAATTTTTCTTTGTCAAGTCTTCTTTGCTTATATAAAACTTTTATATTACATAAAGTATTGTACTTCGTAACTTACGTTTCGTCTTATTATTGTTGTTGAAAGTGTTAAAATAAGTTATGAAATATTCCTGTAAAAAATATTACTCCTTAGAAAAGTTCGTCGGGTAAACATTGCGTTGAAAACATGGCTGACTTCACAAAGTCCTTAGGAGTACGCTGCACATGTTGAAGAAGTTCAGAATTTTTTTCAAACAAACATCTTAATGAGTCAAAAACAACAGGGCTATACACATTTATCAAAAAATATTATTATAAACCTCATTTCTTGTGTTTCGAATTAGAAATCAATTAATTCTACCTGCAGAGTCCTCAACAAAACATTCCATCATTCTTTCTGTCCTTTCTCTCAACATTATTCCTTCGAATTTACAATATTTCCTCTTTCATTCGTCTACACCAATTTTCGAAGCTTCCATACTGAAGAAATACTGAAGAAAAATAATTTTCAGACAGACATCGAAATGAATCGAAAGCAACACGGCTATCATTATGTATCTCATTTCTTATGCTTCAAATTAGAAATCAATTTTTTCTACCTATTGAGTTCTCAACAAAACATTCCATCATTCTTTCTGACTTATTTCTGAATTCTCATTTCTCGTGTTTCAAATTAGAAATCAATTTTTTCTACCTACTGAGTTCTCAACAAAACATTCCATCATTCTTTCTGACTTATTTCTGAATTCTCATTTCTTATGCTTCAAATTAGAAATCAATTTTTTCTACCTATTGAGTTCTCAACAAAACATTCCATCATTCCTTCTGACTTCCTTCTCAACATTCACGTTATTCACATTACTTCCTCACTTCTCATCGTTCAAATTAGAACACAATTTTTTTCCACCTACAAAATCTTCAACAAAACATTCCATCATTCTTTCTGACTTACTTCTCAACATTCACGTTATTCACATTACTCCCTCACTTCTCATCGTTCAAATTGGAACACAATTTTTTCCCACCTATACAGAGTTCCCAATAAAACAATCCACCGTCCTTCTCGACTTCTTTATCAACATTATCTGTTGGGATGCACAATGTTTCCTTATTCGTTCGTGTGCACAGATCGTCAAAGCGTCCACGGCGAAAAAATACGAAAGAAACGCGGCGTAACTATTTTGTTTACCGCGGCATCGGCGCTCGATTAAAGCCTATCGTGTTAAAGTCCAGAGGCGCCGCGCGTTAAGCGTCCTAATCTCCTTGGAGCGACGCGATTATTTTATCGCGTTTCGCCTCCGCGCAGAAACCGGGCGGAATGGTCGCGGCGTTTTCGAGCGTGTCATCGAGACCCGATTTTCTCTGTTGCGCCGTTGCGCAACCTACAGATTTTCCTACGCGCCTTTGTGCGCTCGAATAATTCATCCCGCGACGCTGGCCACGACTGCGGCGAAAATAAATAACAATTTCCGCGACACCAACATGAATTACGAGTTCTCGACGACTGTGTGGGATTTTTCAAACGTTTCGTTATGAGGGGACCAGGGTCTGTCTCCGGTCTTGTGCTGCTCAGACATTCTTGTTACACGCTAGACTTTGTAGATAGAGTTGACTTTCAGATTGAGTCGAATTATAATACGCATGAAACGAGAGTTAGATTGAGGCTCGCTCGAATTAAACAACGGTTCTTGTTTTAGCAGTTAGATGCCAGAGAAATGAAAGGGAAAATTGTGTCTTCTTGGATTAGTTGGAAATAGTTGTTTCTGACGTTAAATTCCTGTTAAATCTAATTTATCGAGATTAACTTTTTCATTTTTTCTTTTCAAAGAAATTTCCCTTTCTAACAGAGAAGTAACAGAGAAACTCTTGTAAAGATATTCATGAAGTGTCAGAATATCAGTGCAACATAGTAATTTCACATAATTTCGATTAATTTGTATTATAGTGTCATATACGAAAATGCGTTAAACTAACAATACGTAATTCTAAAGTACAATAAGTGACGTTTCATATCGGGAAAGCGTCACACCAATCCTTTCATAATTAACCAAATTACTTTAGATTAGAAAGCAAGCTTATATTCCAAATATTTTTGGAAGTACCTAACTGTGCTAATTTTTCTGTATTCCTATTTACCTGTAACATATCTACATAACATAAGCGCGTTAGTGTCAATAGCACGTACCATTTTGCAAAAAGAAGAAAAAGAACGGGAATAAAAAATTTTTATGAAATTCCACAAAAATTTCTATCAACTGTAACATCGAGACGATCGTTCGAGTCCCTTAGAGAGCGTCGCGGCGGCGCGTACACGGCGTCGTTTAGTCTCAGGACGCGTCTCCGCGATCTTTTTCCATGCACGCGGCCGGACGCGTGCGTCAGCGTGGAGCCGGCCGAGGAGAGTGTGATTATTGTAACTTCGATGAGATAAGGGCGTCGTGGCACGAACGTGTCTGCCCGTGATAGTAGTCCGTTTGTGCCGAGCGTAATTTATTAGCCGGCATAGCCGAGATATATCCGCCGCGCCGCGGCGGTCATCGCGGTCCCGAATGTTTAATAAGAGCTCGCCCCGTCTTTTGTTGTTTATTTATTGCACCCAGACGAGACTCTCGCGATTAACCGATCGCGGAACTTGTCCACTAACGATAAAACCTCTTCACTTCGTTCCGCGTCTTCCGTGTTTCGGAAATTTACGAAAAACAGACTGATTTTCTTCTGTAATTTCGAAGTTGTAAGTTGATTTCCATGGTTAGTGGAGAATTTTCTTCTCTCGTTATTTGGAAGGTGAGCTGCTTTTGAAAATGAGGGAAATTGTCGGGTGAGATTCAATTGTGATAGAAGTGAGGCTGAGAAATTTGGAATGGTTGATCTATTCGAATAATTCGGATGATTTCGAGTACGAATTCTTCATTTGGATTGTTTGGATATCCCAAGAGCTTGAATTACAGGTAATTCGAATATTCGAAGTGTTATGAATTTCGGATAATTCGAATATGCCAAGTGTTATGAATTTCGGATAATTCGAATATGCCAAGTGTTATGAGTTTCGGATAATTCGAATATGCCAAGTGTTATGAGTTTCGGATAATTCCAATATTCGAAGTGTTTCAATTTCGGATAATTCCCATATTCGAAGTGTTTGAATGCCGGATTGTGCCGAATAATTCGTACACTTCGCGTATTCGGATATTCCACTTATACAATATTCAATTATTCGAAGTTGCAATCTGAACACTGAATATTCGTAGAAGCTCTTCACTTCGCTGCAAGTCTTCCGTGTTTTTCAAATTACAGAACACCAAATTGATTTTCTTCCATAATTTCAAGATTTCAACAAGATTCCTTTTGTGAATTAACGACTCGTTTCCTCGTTAAATAGAAAACGATTTGTTTTTTTTTTTCTTCAAAATGGACTAAATAATTGAAGAAGATTCGAACGAAGAGTTTGTTAAGTAAGACATTGTTAAATGTACGTTCCAACGGGCAGGGGATTATCGAATAGGATGTTGCTAAGTGAGGAAACAGAAGGAATGAAAATTCGCCGGGGTAGAGCTTTGATAAGTGGTTAATTTATCGCACAGGAACTTGTTAATGCTTTAAGTACACGTTAGCGAGGAGATTCGTGGAATAGAAAACGTGTGTTGAGCAGAATAGAAAATCCTTTAATCACGATCCTGGTGTTTCGCTCCTTCTTCTTCGTCGTGAATTTATGATTTACGTTCACCGGCAGGAAATTCGTTTCCCACAGCCAACTTCTTTTTCTCTCTTTCACAAGCTCTACGCAAAATTTCTCCTTTGTTCCTCCTAACATTATTTCTCTTTCGTTTTTCGTTCGAATTCATTTTTCCTGCACGATAAAAAACGCTTCGAAATTTCTACAAAAATCCTAACGAATTTGAAACTGGCAGAAAATTAGGCAGTTCTGTCGTTTATCATTGTGTAGCGTAACTTGTGCTTCGATATTTCCTGTAATTTTCGAAGAATCCCTGTTACGAGACGTCGGAACGTTTACTCATGCTTTCAGCGAGCCGATCACGGTTTCGCTGCTGATTAATTGCAGTCGAATCGTACGGTGTTGGCAGCGAAGACGCGATCTGAATTTTCGCGGAACGCGACGTGGTGGTCGAAGGGAGGGAAAGCAGTATCTTGGGGTCAGGTCGCGATTCTTGGCCTGCTCGGCGTGCCGCCGCTCTGTGTCCCTGCATCTCGTCGCCTTTTAGCATTTAAATAATCGTTCTCTCGTGTCTGCGGCAAACTACCGACTTTATATTCACGTTTCCATTTCAATTTTATCCGGTAAATCGAAGGATCTTTTTTCTCCGTTCAACTTTCCTGGGAAAAAAGGAATATTCTGGCAATATTAAATAACACTCGATGACTTATAACTCGTAAAAGTGTCAGTAATAATTTTCTTATTAAATGTTTTCTGTTGCATGAAAAAAAATTTTTTTCTCGTTTGAAAAATCCAACGACTCTAACAAGCTTGCGAGTTAATCGTTGATTTTACCACTTGGAAAGAAATTCGCGAATTCTTCGTGGGGAATTTTTTGAGCTGGTAAATTTTCGATAAGAACTTCGAATAGCCGAACTATTCGAATAATTCGAAAAATTCGGGTAAGTCGAATATTCGAAGTGTTTGAATTTCGAATAATTCCGAGAGGCTGAGTAACGCGCGATGGCTCAAGGTTTATAAAAGTGTCGAGTACTGGTGATTCTATCAATCTATTACTCCCTGTTTTCTCACCTCGTACGCGCAAGTGGAAGGAAAAGAAAAACACATAAGCAGAAAAATCTCACTACGAAGAAAATTCCATCGATTATTAATCGCGTTCATCTGTGTAATCTGCTTTGACACGAAGCGAGGATGAAACCGAGCGTAACTCTCTCGTTCCGTGTGGATACGTCGCAAGAAATGGTGGATCGTTTGCAGAGAGACGTAACATACGAAACGATCGTTTGAAATGAACTATTCAGTAGTCGTTAAATCGAAATTCTCTGTACAAACATGAAACAGTATCGTCGATTTCCCGGAAGAATAGAAAATTCGTTATTTCTCAATTGTCGTTACGTATACACCTGCACCTTATTTCATGGACAATCAAATCGCTCCCCTTCGGTGCATCTCGATCCTTCCGAGCGATTGCATAACAATGCACCGGATGCATAGCAAGGACAACAATGTTTTTCCATTACCACGAAATGTGTATGGTACGACTTTTTCTTTTATTTTTATCTATTATCGTTTTTCCACGAGATAGAGAGCGCGGCTCGATCGCGTGGAAAGCGCCGATAGCGTGAATTTATCAGGGGAAATTCGAGGTCGAAAACACACGACCACGTTCGGGCACGTCGCTGATTCATCGAACTTGCAAAACGCGCGTGTCGCAACGGCACGCAAAAGCGCAATAGGCTTGTGAATTAATATTCATAGTGATCGGGTTGCGTAGTGCATTCGCGCGTCAGAAATACGCGAAAATTTGAACCGATTCGCTATCGAACGTAGCTC
>NW_017100166.1:24113-33550 GCF_001263275.1 Habropoda laboriosa
CGGAATGTTGTATGCTGAATGAGGTTATTGTGTTCCATAGTAGAAGTTTTATATTCCTGTTGGGGAATTCTTCGGATCTGCGAGGGTTATTTGAAGAATAGGTTTTCATTGGTGTATCGTGTATTTAAGAATTTTCGATGGAAATAGTTTTTTAACTGATTGAAGATTTGGTTAATAGGAAACTTTTTGTTTTGAAGTAGCTGGAAAAGTTTTGTTATCTTAATTTGGCTCGGAGAAATTTTATAAAGTATAGAAGATATAAAGTTGTGAGTAAAATTACACAGTACTGTATAGAATTTTTCTATCCAACGATAAAGAACGAAGAAACTTTGATAGTAATGATGAAAATTCCGAAATTCCGAAAATGTTTAAGTATTTATGCAATGACAAAGGAACGAAGGAACAATAATTTAAGTAACGTTTATAATAGCCTTTGCATCCAAAATCACTGATACCAAACTCTCAACGATATCAGTGTCTCGCTGAAAGGGGTAGAATTTAAAGTTCCAAATTTTATCCTCACAAGAAATAATAATTTAGGTAGTATCTACAAGAGTCATATTGAACTCGATTGAAAAATCATCTACTTTAAATCTTCAACATCAAAAATTATTAATACTAAAATCTCAAAGATATTAGTGTCTCGCTGAAAGGGGTGGAATTTATTCTCAACTTTATTCCAAAGTAATCTATACCCAATTCAATTAAAAAATCATCATTCACCCTAAATCCCCATCATCCAAAATTACTCTCGCGGTAATTCCTCGTCAAAATCGATTAATACTCTCAACGATACCAACATCTCGCTGAAAGGGGTAGAATCTACGTATAGTTAGAGCTTCTGTCCTCACAAAAAACGTAATTTAAGTAACGTCTACAACATCCGTGCCCGATTCAATTAAGAAATCATCACTCACCCTCGATCCTCCGTATCCAACATTACGATTACGCTAATTCGTCGTGAAAACGTACTAATACCCAAACTCTCAGCGATATCAGTGTCTCGCTGAAAGGGGTAGAATCTATATTTAGAGCTTCTATCCTCGCGAACACCTTCTTCCACTCTCTTTCTTTTTCGTTTCTGTTTTTATTCTTATTCCTGATCGGAGTGCCGCCGTCGCAGCCGAATAACCAAGGTGGCACAGTAGCACACGAGTAGCCACGGTCCAATATTTTTGTCCTGTCGCGAGTGGCTCTGGGTCCAGGCCGGTTGGTAGCTGGTCGCCGCAGAGAAGTGCAGATAGCGAGCAGTTTATCGGTTCTCTGCGGTGTTAAGCGTCGCCCACGCGTTTTAAGAGAGAAACCACAGGCTGCAGCCGAGTGGACGAGGCTGTTTATTGTTATCACTATCATGCCCGGCCAAGGGAAGCTGATACCGGGCAACACGGGACGCGCGTGTTTATAGAATCGACAGAGAGAGAGAAAGAGAAAGAGAAAGAGTTCCTGGTTGTTTTTCTCTGGTCTGATTTTTTTTTCTTACCATCGGTGGCTGAGGTCGCCTGAAATTGTGGGAGTTGATGCTTGAGGATATTAGCACGTGCAGCGTGTGCTCTTGAGACATTTTTGACATTTGCGATTTGAGTTATTCTTGTGATTTGTGTGATATCTAATATTTTCGGGTTAAAGCTATTTTTGTCGTGTTTGATTCAATTATCTCATAATGGAGACTTCCTTCCTCAGAAGATACTTTTTACGATGTTCTTGAGACTTTTCAATTTTGGGTTGAAATGGTACTCTGTGACATTTGAATTTATCTAGTGTTTAATATTTTAACCCTTTTTTGTACTCTAGACATTTTTAAATTGCCAGTTTAAGTGTGTATTATATTTGGCAATATTTTTTTTTATACTTAGATAAGCAACATGTATATGACCCTTTTTTCTAAAAATAAAGTGCAGTTGTTACAGAAAAGTGTCATACATGTGATGAAGCAATTGTTTACATTGCTTCCTATCAACCAATTCTCCTTTGAAGCACTTTTTATATAAAACACTTAAAGTAACGCGAAGTTATTGGAAGGAAAATGAAAAAAGAATTCAGAGTGCAAAGGGGTTAAAGTTAAAATGATATTTTCTGTTCGGTACACTTCCTTCAAGATCGAAATCGTTCGTCCTCGAAAAACACTTTGCATTGTATACTTGAGATTTTTTAATTTCGTATTAAAATGGTACTTTGGGACATTTGAAATTTTTGGGGCTGAAGTTACATTTTCTGTTTCGTACAGTTTCCTCAAGATGGATACTTTCTTCCTGAGAAACTACTCTACACGATCTCTCTTCCTCGAATAATCTCTTTCAAAGGAACAATAGCATAAAGTAATTTAAGAAACACCACATAAAATTGAACAACACACTCGTTTTTATCTAAATAATCGACAGTCAATCTTCGAGTCTATCATTTAACAATTTCAATCTAAAACAAAAACAAAAAAAAAATCGTTCCCAAGCAAAAATTCACCAGTTTTTCCCACGTGGTCCTTGAAAGTTTTCCCGACGTGAATAAAACTCACTTCTCATCCTTGTTGAACGGAGCTGCGGCTCGATTCTCGAGCAAAATTTTCCCATGGTTAAGTCTGCAGTTAGTAGAGAGCAAGAGCAGGCTACTCGGTGTTTTCCAAACGAGGGGAACGATCCGAGAAAAATTCCCGACGCGCTCGTTCCTGATTCATACCGATGGCTTCTCGTAAATCATACGAGATCGTGCCGCGCGACAAAAAGAATCGCGCTCCAATTACCCCGATTCTCTTGCCCGCGAAAAGAACGGAAAAAGCCGCCGCTGGGAAGAGAAAAGAGTCATTCCGCGAGAACCATTCGACATCGTTCGCCCTGGTGCGCGATAAACCACCGTGAAATAAATTACAAGCTGGACACGGTTTCCAGTGATATTTCGAGGAATCGTCGCTCCTGCAGCCGCTTTATTGTATAGAATCGCGATGATTCCGCGCTAGAGACGAATCTCTCGAGTGATTCCTCTTGATCTTAGAATTTTCTTTCTTCTCGAAAGGCACAAATATATTTTCAACCGAGGAATTTTTCTTCTTCTTAAAATTCTACGATCCAGAATGTGAGAAATCTTCTTAGAATTCTGTGATACAAGGATTTTTAAGCTACACACGGCTTCCAAAGATATTTCGAGGAATCACCGCTGATGCGGACACTTTGTATAGAATCGTGATTATTCTACGCGAGAGAAGATCTGAAATGGTTCCACCTGATTTCTATATTTTTCTTCTTTCTTAAATAAATGATTTTCCAACGAAGAATTTTTCCCTCTTCTTAGAATTTTGTGATTTACATCTGTTTGGATTTTTCGTAATTTTCAAAGATCTAAGATTCCACGTTTCGTTGCATTTTTGTGAAATTCGAAGATTGAAGATTCCAGCAATTACGAGCGTAGAATTTTTCAACAGTTCTTTATAACCGCGACAGAAAGAAGCTTCTATCTCTGCACCGATAACTCCCATTAACGGCTCCATACAAATTTCCCCGGCGTCGCGCAGATGAATCACCGATTGCCTTATCAATCCCAAAGTCTCGCCGCGAACTTACTAAATCACGCGCTTATCTGTCCGCGCAGCCAGTCCTCGTCGAAAAATGAATGAAACCGGAGAAAAAATCTGTGTAAAAGAGAAAAAAAAGAAGAAGAAGAAGAAGAAAAGAAAAGGTTAAAACAGATGAATACACACGAAAGGGAGTAAATGCAATCGTTCGTCGATATCTCGCAAGCGGAGCAGAGCGTGGCTGTCGCGGTTTAGTATATACACAATCGAAACGGCCGTCGAGCGACATTTCTGGCGGCATTCTACTGGCTTTTCGTGCCGGCATCCCGACGGATTCCGCGCTCGTTATTTACTTCACGTTTCGTGAAAATGAAAAAGGCGGAGTCTTGTGCAAGTATAGTGCCGCAGTGAAAGTCTGTTTTGCAGTCGGTTGGCACCGGCCTCCTGGCAGGTCCACTCTCGAGATGGATAAGGATCTGCTCGCGAGGCGAGTGAAGATCGATCGGCCGGTCGCGGGGCCGTTTCGTGGGAAATTTATAGGATGCCCGTATCGATCGTCTGTTTCGCGCGCGCGCTGCCTCGCTCTCTTACGAAATCCCGCCGATCGGGGAAATTCTGGAAATGGACACTCGTCCTGCCACCGCGGTCTGCGGATCGTGGTGCGCTGGTTTCGCGAAAATTTCGCTCTTTGCCGTGTTTCAGCCTCCGGTGAAATAAAGCGGGACGGCGATGAATGTTTAGAAATTGAGAAGTTTTTCGATTCTTCGAAGGTAAATTTTCGAGATTTTTGGAAAGAGGTTGAAGGGTTACTTGTGGTTTTTTTTCGATTTCTTTCTTCTGGGAAGTCAAATTACATCAAGTAGAATATTAATTTAATATTTGGGTATTTGAAAAGTTTTTGGCTTCCTTGAAAGTGAAATTTGAAGATTTTTGGGGATGGGGTGAAAAATTGTGTGGATTTTCTCGATTCCTTTTTTTTGGGGGAGTCAAATTACATAAAGTAGAATATTAATCTGATATTTGGAAATTTGAACAGTTGTTAGATTTCATCGAAGTAAATTTCGAAGATTGTTGTTATTAGATAAAGGGTTAAATGAGGATTTTAGAAAGTCACATCAAGTAGAACAGTATAGTTTATGCGTTCCATCAAAGTAAATTGTGGAACTTCTCTATACGAGGTAAAGGGTTAAATGCCTGTTTCTTCGATCTAAACGCGTTTCTAGAAATAACTATAACTTCCTGTACCTTCCTTACATTCTATTGTTCGATATGAATTTTTCCAAGTGGAACAATTGCTATTGACTTAAATCGTCACAGAAATTAAATGCTTGTTTCACTGGTGTTCTCTGTAATATCGAGTTCACACAATTATTACCATAATCCATAAATCTTCCAATTGTGAGTTGCCTCAGGAATGAGAACGTCGTTCATATTCACCTACTCTTGTTACAATTCTCTATAACTAGTTCTTTCTCATTATCAAATTTACAAACTATAAATACTTTTTATATTTATATTTATATTTACTTCGCTATGTTGCATTCCAAAAAATAAAACTCATCTGTTTGTGAATTATCACACTTTCAAGGAAATTCACGCATCATTCCAATATGGCTGACACGAATACATTCTAAACTATTTTTTTATCTAGCTCTGCTTCACTATATCACAGTCCGAAAAATAAAACTCGTGTATTAATCACACATTTGAAGACACTCACGCATCATTCCAATATGGCCGACATAACACTCAGTGTACCTATCAATCCTCACGACCATAACAATTACCCTAACCTGACCTAACCTCTTCATTCTACTCGATAACCCCGTACAACTGTGTTACAAAACAAAATCCAACAAAAAACATTCGTGAGAAACTTACATTCTGCTTGAAAAAAAAAAAGAACAGAAATACGATTTCCATTCGCGTTCTCTAAGGAATATCTCAATTTGCATTCGCCGTTGGCGCTTCTTTCGCCGTGATGCCCGATACGAGTGTAAGGTTGGGAAATCCCCCCATTGAGCCACGTCGAAAGAAAAGCGTCGACCTGTGGTTCTTTCGCGGGGAACATCTTCGCCTCGCGGCTGTTAGAGCACAATGGAGTGTTAAGAAATGCGCCTCGCTGTTGGAAAAAGCGCTGCATTGTTCCAGCCGGAGGTTAATAATGACATTAAGCGAGGAACAATATATGAAAACCCGGTTGACTTCTTGCACGATGTAATGTACCAGCGGTTATCGCGGTACACTTTGGTGAACCAATAAACGACCGAAAGATTAAGCTGTATCGTCGAACGAAACTCTGCATAACAATCGATTTGTGCGTTCTATAATGATTCGTAATATTCTATAATAGTTACCAAAAGGAATTCCCATTAGCATAACACAAATTGTGTATTATCCATTTTTCCTACTAAATGATAATCTTCCATAGTGATCTCTCAATTAAATGTGGAATAATTTATTTTTCACGCTCGTTTCTTTAAATGAGATCTAAGATTCGCGCGGCCGATAAAGGAAACATGTGAAAAGTACAGAGAAAGAGGGGGGCAGGAGGATTAATTAAATTAACGAGGAAGAAAAGAAAAGAAGAAGAAGAAGCAGCTAAATTCGTAATCAACACATCATCCTTGTGCGATATTCGTTTAACACGCGCAGTTAAGCCGAGTTAGCCGACTCGTTCGAGAATCGCATATTATTCACCAGGGGGAATCGAGTTCACCACCGCGGGGTGTCGCGGCTAGACATCAGCTGCAAGAAAGTCGCCCAATCAAAGTTCCAATCGAAGCTTAATCAATGATCTTCGATGGAAACGAGCCACGGTACCAGATAGGTTGCACGCCAGAAGCACCCAGCAAGACACGTCGAAACGCGCGTTCCATGGATTCTTTCCGCGACCCGGTTTATTACATAAGAAAGAACTCCGCGTAATCGTTACGTTTGTGCACGGGTGAAAATCCGCCGTAACAAACGAACTCACGGCAATTTCTATTAGTTTTTCCTCGCCTCGTGCTCCGCCCGCTTTATCCGATCGATCTTTGCTGGCGCGCACGCCGGGCTCGCGCGGACCATTATCTTTCGACGAATCGGTCGATGAAATAGCAGAAAAAAGAGAGAGAGAGAGAGAGAGAGAAAAATAGAAAAATATTGAAGCCACTGTAGTCGATCGGAGAATCGGTATCCGTGTCGCAACTGGAACGCGAATTTAATAAGAAGATCGTCGTGGTGATAATTCCTTTTCCTTTTTTGCCCGACAACTGCTGTCGATACTTGGTTGAATCGAATGTACGAGCGGGTCATGTGAAAAGATCTCGGAATTGGAATGGAAAGACAGCTTGTATCATTTGCAAATTATTTTTATTTTTTCGACGTAATCCTCTTTGACGCGAATGCAAAACCGTTACATCATCGCGAAACTTCGGTTCGTCGAGACATGCGAAATATTTGTCGACAGTTTCCTTAACTGTCTCGTTTAAGAAGAATTTTTTTCTTCCAAAGAATTTTGGAACTGAGGGACAGCTAAATAAATCGTGTTTGTCATGTCTGTCAACTGTTAGGAGAGACACACTATACTATAGTTATTTATATTATTTATGCGACAAATGAGAATCTCTGATCAGCTGAAAATTTCGAAATCCCTATTGCCACCTTTACTGTGTACCGAGAACATTTTAAATAACCCGCGTAGTAATAACGACACTAAAATCGGGGAATCGAAAATTCCCTAGATTGAGGGATCTCTAAAAAATCCCCCAGGACACTCTGCCGTGGCATTAATACCGGCACCGTACGATAGAATTCGAACTTAAATTCGTCACCGTCCACCATCGCGATCTTTACGACATCCTACGGTCAGAAGTTAGCCGCCCTTCGTTCTCGATCGCAAACGCGCCGCTTCTAGGGAGATGCAGTAAATACCGGTATCTGGTGTCGTAAAGTGCGGCATTGGTTTTCCACGGGAGCAGCGCGGCGATGGAAGAAGAAGAAGAAGAAGACGAAGAAGAAGAAGAAGAAGGAAATGGGGAAGAAAGGGTTCACCGAACAGGAGAAGGGAAATGTGTAGAGAGAGAGAAAGAAAGAGTGAAGCAGCGGGGAGAAAGGGAGAGGGGTAGAGAGAAAAAAAAGGGGGAGGCGGAAAGAGAGAGGGACAAGAAGGAGAGGACCAGGCCGCGTAATTTATGTCTCGAGCGCGCCGCGGTACGCTGCAACCGCGTTGACAGTTGAAACACGGCGGCGGCTCGGATTGGTTGGCTCTGGGCGCCTTATAGGGTCGCGCGCATGCGCACACCGGCTTACGACATCCATCAGAGGCGACCGGCTACTGCCGTCACTGGCGTGCCACTCTTTATCTGTTCCTCCTTTTCTCTATCCCCCGTTGCCCTTTGCCGATGTCAACCGAGCCGTAATCCGCTGTCACTTTGGATACTGCGCCCCCCTCCCCCCGTTCACTGTCGACGACGCGTTCCCCGTACCGCGTAGGTTGTTGTCCTATTTCGCCTATTCCGGTTGCCAGTCTGACGTTCGCAGGAGGTTATCCTCGGCGACGTCTTCCGACGATGTCCTTTACGGTCCCTTCTCGTCAGCTTCGAATGGTGGAAAGTCTCTTCTCCTTCTTCGGTTCACGGTTAGTATCTTCTTTGTTGGTTACTTTTACCAGGATACGTTTTTTTTCTTTTTCTTTTTTTTTCGAGCCTGCTCGGGTCGATGGAAATTATAGGTTAGGGTAGGCGTTTCTACAGCGTTGACGCGGCGTTTTCTCGACGTCTTTTGTTCTCTTCGGAACAGATCACAGTCGTTCGTTTCTCTCGGAAAGGTTTAATTGAACGTGCCTCCTTTGATCACTTTCACCGCGTGCTTCTCTTTTGACGGATGATTTCTAGCGATCGAGTTTTAACACTCGATGACATAGATACTTACTCGGTGTCTAACAATAAGCGCGGAGGTGTGAGAAATTTCATTCGAGCAAATCGACTGTGCTTCTTTTCAACGCTGTACTGCGGTTAGATTCGATAGATCGCGGTTCTTTCTAGTCGCTTTTTCGATATGTCCATCGAAGCGTGAACAGTGAAACACCATCGATGTTGCTTTCGGTGTCGCGCTACACTCGTCGAACAATCTTTTAACGTGCGCGCGCGACATTGCAGTATACTGATCAATTAACGTAGCAGTCTCGTTCCATTCGTCTAGAGAACTTTTTCTCACGTTGAAAACATCAACCTATCGTACTTACCTATTCTATCTTCTTTGTCATTTTTCTCTTATTAATCATAAGTAACGTGAAAGATCGTTTGTCAATCTTATGAAGGTTTCTAATGTCCTCGAATTGTGATGTTTGTTCCAGCAGCCGGCCAGCTCGCAGGAGCGTGGCAGCGGCTTGGCTGTGGGGCGTCAAGGGGGGCCCGGCAGCGCGGGGGGGCCCGGTGCAGTGGACCAGGCGAGGGACCTAAGTCCCTGCCTCCCTGCGTCTATGGGCGACGCTGCACGACCTACCACCTTGCCGTGCAGTCCTCCTGCCGCCCACCACCACGGGCCCCATCATACGCCCCTGCATCAGACCCATTGTGGCACCAACAACAACTGCTACGACGGGCCCACCACCCCCTACGACTCCAGGGACTATGATTCTCCTGGAGGTTGGTTGTCTTGTATGTTTTACCTTTTCAAATACTTAATACCATTTTTTCCACATATTATTCATCATTTAGTTTGTAAGATAGATTGTTTCGAAATGTTATTTAACACGTTCAGTGACGACTTTTCGTGGTCTGCGTTATTGCATTTATTGTATATTATGTTATTTAGCGAGTTGAAAACGTGTCAGTACTCCGCGTGGGCCACCGATGGTACAATGATATTTATGTACCAGTTGTATTACGATATGAAATTATGCTCCGATGTACCACACGGCACTCAACGTGTTAATGAAATTTTTAAGTGTTAT
>NW_017100166.1:33741-49821 GCF_001263275.1 Habropoda laboriosa
AATTTTGTGAATGTCTTTCAAAATAAACAGTTTCCAAGTACTATTGACTAAAATCTTTTTTAAAAGATCGTTTTTCGTACAACCTTGAATTAATGTACCTCCAAACTGATTCTTCTGTTTGCATTCAACGTATTGCGAACCGACACGCCTAAGACATCGAACGTTCGTAGATACAAAAGTAGAATTTACGCCGAAATGGTTGACTTTAGGAGTTAAAGCATTGATTAAGGATTTTTTACTCCTCTCAGTGAGCACTATAGGCCCCCGAAGTTTCAAACACTTTTTTTTAACACCCTATATACACCTTTCGTTCTTAACACGTTCAATACGGCGTGATCCAACGGTGAGTCATCGAGTGATTATGGGTGGGTTTTATTCGTCGATGTCACCATAGATGACGAACGAGATTGAATAAACGGTGTGACCCACAGGTGGGTCATCACAATATTCTATGAAAAACACATATACTTCACAAGTAAAAAAAGTAGAAACTGAAAAATTAAGTATTAACCCTCTGCACTTGTAGGTATTTTTGCTACAAGAAAGGTTGCAAATCTGAAATTTTTCAAAACTAACGTAGAAGTATTTCGTTTAAATATTTACCGTATTCATTATTTCGCTATGGTGAACAAATTTATGGAGGCCCATAGATCTGCTATACCAGAAAAATATTAGCTCTAAGAAGGTCCTCATCAATTACTTACCAAGTGACAATTATCTAACGTCGCTTCTCGATTGCAAAGGGTTAACGATAACAAATCATCCTGTTCCAATAAACACCGGTTGTACCGACTATTTCGCCAATTTCACCGTCGTCCTGAACGTGTTAAAGGGTTAAATAGTATCATCGTCAGGTATCATCATCATTCTAGCATAAAAGTTAAAAATCAGTTAATCCATCAATAAAACCGATCTATTCGTCCGTGAACCAGGTGGCCAGGAGTACAGGAACAACAACAACAGCAACTTCGAGAACCCGAGCGACCTGAGCATGCCCCCTCAGACCGCGCACCACCACCATCATCACCATCACTCGCACCTCCATCCGCAGACTCACTCGCAGGAGCAGCAGACCACGGAGCACTTGCACGCGATCCCGAAGCTGGAGCCACCGCCCACCCCGCCGGCCCAGTCCGACGATGTCCCGGGGGTGGTTTGCGCCGGATGCGGCCTCCGGATATCCGACAGGTTTTACCTGCAGGCAGTGGACAGGCGGTGGCACGCTGCTTGCCTGCAGTGCTCCCACTGTCGCCAGGGCCTCGACGGCGAAGTCACCTGCTTCAGCAGGGACGGAAACATTTACTGCAAGAAGGACTACTATCGGTGAGTCGACGACATTCGTTACGGTGATTAAACCCTCGACTGGTGGCCAGACGTAAGTTGTTACGTAACCGTTCGAGGTCGAGACGGTGAATTTACGTTTATCGCAGATAGTGGATTATCTTGGACTACTGACAGATTAATGTAGGTTCTTTTTTCTCTCTTCTTCTTCGTTCTCACCGGGTCCTTACAGTCGAGGGTTGAGATTTATTTCGGTGGAGTTTGATGGCAGATTTTAATTTAACGGTAATTCTAATTGAAAACAATCGGAGATCGGAGAGGAATTGTCGCAAAGGAAGCGAGATTTGTGAAATATAGATAAATGGTGTAGTTAAATGAGGATATGTTGATTTTTCTTTTTTTGCGTCTACTTGGAGATTTGTGAAAATGTGTGAAGAGGCGTTCGAGGACAATAATTTGGTAAACGTGATACGGTAAACGAACTTTCAGTTGTATACCGAGATAAAGGGGTGGATTTCAGACTTACAAATAGAGAAATGGTCGGAAATAATTCGCAATCTTTGCGGCTTCGTTAAATTCTCGACATTAGGTTAATCCAGAAGTCTATTTTATAATAAGCCGCACGTTTATCGCCGAGATAAAACTGGCAGGTACGATCGTCAATAATGATCGAATCGTAAAATCCAAAGTTTCGAGATTTCTAATGTTTTTCCATCAAGTGCAGATTAAATAAATTACACGTGCCGTATTTATCCCTTTCTTTTTGTCCATCGATAGTAATAGCGGTTTACAACTGTATTTATATCTGCATGAATCTTCATGCGGCCGGTTGATAATCCCCCCTTTCTCCGCTTCTTGACCAAGCAATTAAATTAAACCGCAAAGTATAGTGTCTCTGGTGTTTATCGACACTGGTTCCCCAGGAAATCCGTAGCTCTGCGGTTGGTGCAGTATCGTGGCTTCGGAATGGACCATATCTGTGAGGCCTTGATATTTCTCAGTTTATTTTTATGTACATATTGCACCTGTAATGTGTTCCTCCGAAATCACAGGATTCATTCTTTTTTGCTGCTTTTATTTGAGATTTCAGTCGCTTGAAAGTATTGCGAAATTTCGGAGCATTATTTTAGTCATTTTTAGATATTAGTGATTGTGGGATTTTGGTCATCTTGGAATTTCAGTCATTTTGGGATTTCAGTCATTTTATGATTTCAGTCATTTTGGGATTTCAGTCATTTTGGGATTTCAGTCACTTTGGGATTTCAGTCATTTTGGAATTTCAGTCACTTTGAGATTTCAGATATTTGGGACTTCAGCCTTTCTCAGAAAATTTTACATTTCTAATCTTTTAGGTGAATTCTCTAAAGTCTCAATTTTCCTCTAATTTTCCCAGAGAACTGAATCATTCCACATTTCCCAAATCCCTCAATTTCCATTTTTTAATCCTCGCATCGAACACTTTCTCAACTTTATCAACATTCCAGTTCGCTATACCAATAATCCAAAATTTCACAACACCTTTAATCTGTATTATTCGTTCAAATTCCATTTAATGTCCCTCCTCGAATTGAACTTTTCATTTCTATTTCCATCGTTGCATTAGTCTCGATTTCCGTGATGTGTCGCAAAATCTGAACGGGGTTAGGCTCGTTACACGCCGCCAAGAATAAGCCAGGACGCTCGTCATGGCGGCAAGTCAACCGCGAAGCGGCAATTTCTGTAATTCCAGGGGCCATTCGTGGCAGGCCGTGATTTCAGAGCGGGCGAAGCGTTTGCGCAACGCTCGCCTCGACGAAGGCCTCGAATCTCTTCAACAGCGACGATAAGGGCCCGGTTTTATCGACGTGCACGCGATTGACAATAAATTACCGCTGCACCGAGAGGAATAACAAAAAATTATCGCGACACTGCGACTTGTGCGCGCGGAAAACAATGAGATACCACCGAGTAAAACGACTTGACTTTCTTCAAAAGTTCCGTCGACGAAGAATTTGAAACTGTATGAAATAATTCGCATGATTTTCAACGGAGTAAACTCCATAAAAAATGATCGAAGATCAATTGTACCATTAAAAAATTTATTATTATTATCGCAAAACTGTTAGAAAGGTATATGATTTTTTTTATTATATTAGAATATACGTTGAATTAAATCGAACTACATTTAAGGTATTCAATTTTTTCACTCCATTATTGTAAGAATATGAATTATTCTTCGACTAGAAGATTTTTTGTACGAAATTTTTTTATCAGAATATCCGTAATAAATTACGCAACCGCGGCGATTTCTGTAAGGGCAGGAAAAGCTGTATCAACCGTTGCAACCACTCGAATTCCGCGGCTCCTTTAAAGCCACGAGACGAAATTCCCATAGATGTTATACACATAGAGTGTACCACAAGCGAACTTGGCACAGCTTCGTAAGAATTCTCTCACGTTTCGCCTGCGCCAGTGATTTCCATTCCGAGAAACAATTGCGCCCTCGACGCAAGCAGGCAGCGTACGCGGAAATCACCTGTCTTGCCATATTTCGCGCCGGTTCGAGACACTAATCCTTTAGGACGCGATCATTTCGCCGATCTTTTTCGAATGAAAATCGCTTGCGTACCATTTCGAACGCCTTCGAACGAAACTTCCGCGTCTTTCGTTTGGAAGCAGACGTATGATTTCCTGGTGTGAAAGAATTTGTGGGTAAAAAATGTTTAGGCTAGAGATCAGGAACTCCATAGTTCGCGAGAGAGTTACGAGGGAGAGCCCCGATTTTGGCGAAGCGTACGTATAACGTTTGTCTTGGAAGAAATAATGTTTCACACGTACTATTTTTCTTTTTATGTGAAATTCTCATTGAAGAAATTAAAATTTTGTGTTTTTAACTTTGAAAAAGGATGAAATATGTAGGTGCTCATTGGTAAGGGTAGTTTTACAAATTGTAAACTGCAATTTTAGTGATTCTGAGATAAATAATGTTAAGCAGGTGTTGAGTTAGATACATAAAAGCATGGTTTGTTAAAAACATATTTAAAATAGTATTTTTTCGCTCTCCTAAAAAATTCGGTTTTTGCAGATTCGCTACTTTACCAGAGAAGGGATGAAATGATCTATACTACTCATTTCAAAGATTATATCCATACTAAAAATTTTGTAATTTTTGTTTGAAGTGCCATTCCCAGCATTCTCAAGTACAGTCACTACTTACAAACACAACAAAAGTAACAAAAATTTCCAGTTTAATTCACATACCACCATTTTGTCAAAATTAGGCGATCAAGTAACATTTCGTTTTTACTCAACAGTCACCAACTAATGAAAGCATCATACTTTCCCTTTTACTATCCCTCATTCCACCACAATAAATCATTAACCTAACAACTTTTCTTACACGCTGAATTTCCTCGAAGACACAATGCAAAAGTTGCTCAGGTAAATTATTCCCAAATACTCAAACTCAACCAGTCACAGTATCATCGCAGAGATAAAACAGTCATCTCCATCCAGTTGCTCCATAAATCTTCCACTTCTGCTAGCAGTAGGAATGAAAATATCAAAGCAGCTCAGTCATCTCGATACTCCGATCGTCCCCGTTCGATCGTCCAGCGAAATAATTCAAAGGTTCATGAGGTTCATATCGTCGTCTGTGGGGACGATAGCTGGCAGAAGGGACAGGGAACATCGTGTTGGGCCGTGGAGGAGGCCTCACACGGCGCGGATATTAGCGTACTCCCTCGCTCAGCCTCACACACGGCTACTCGCTACGTACCAACTGGCCACTCCGTGGACTAATGGTCACGACTCGACCATTTACCTCCGGCGAAGCGTCGATTCTTGATAAGTAAATCACCGTCGATCTACATTTCACGAGCGACGGACGATATACACGTGCAACTGGCTGGACGTCATCGCTGAACGATGCACCAGCGTCGTCGTCGTCATCCCCCGGATGTTGTCCCACTTCTACACTTGCTTTTCTCTGTTTTTCTCATCTCGTCCTCCGTTCTGCGTCCTTCGATTCTGCCCTTCGACCTGCCGTTCTTGGGATAAATTCGAATTCCTTCGTACCTCTTTTTGCCCCGCTTTGTTAATTAGACGAGTGATGAGGCGAGGGTTGTTTGTGTGGTGCAAGTGAATTTTCAACCGTTTGCTGAGAAAGCCAAGGTAAATTTGGTGTCTTTAAATTCTGCTCTTTTGTTTTAGAGGAATAGATTGAAATTCTTTTGACCCGATTTTGCTTGGTTTGTTAATTAGACGAGTGATGAGGTGAGGGCTGTTTGTTTAAGTGAATTTTTATAGGTTTACTGACGAAGACATGGGAAATTTGCTGTCTTTAGATTCTGCTCTTCGACTTGTTCTTTTTTTTTGAGGGGGATAAATTCGAATTCTTTTGACCTCGTTTCGCTGGGATTGTTAATTAGACGAGTGATGAGGTGTGGGTTGTTTGTATGGTGCAAGTCAATTTTTAAGGGTTTTCTGAGGAAGGTTAGGCAAATTTTCTGAAGGATTATATGCGTTTAATTGTTTGTAGGAATGGAGATGGAATAAGTGGCTGAAATTGTCACTGATTTTTAGTTACGTATTTGAGAGAGTGTGAGGAATTTCTGACTGAAAGATGAACTCAATTAGGAGTTGATATTAGGTTGAGTAATGTGAAATGAGGAATACAGCTTTAAACATTACCTAAAGATTTCTCATCAGTGACTTACCAAGAATTGCACGAAGTTTAAGTTAACACGAAAAATCTCAGAACTTTTCAACACTCAAGCAATCACTAGAATGATCAATTTGCGAGCAACTAGAAATTCAACGTTACACATTACAGGATTTAATACTTGAAAATCTTACGAATTGCGTTGCAAAGTGAAAATTCAATTCTTGGTCCTCATAAAAATAGACAATATTCCTCGTTTAAACTATAAATAAGAAATAAGAAGCTCTTTGAAGAAATAAGATACAGAAATGTTCAAATTACACACTACTATCCGCTATACCTGTTCAAGTGTCGATTATTCTCTATTAGACGGTATATTTGATCGAATCAAAGATTCCGAAAGGTTCGAACAACCTCAGACGCGGCAATTTTACAGTTATTCGTGTTGGTCCAACACATGGCTCGGGAGAGATCATAGATAGGCGTGATTCATTAGTACCAACCGTACAGTTATTCGTGTTGGTCCAACACATGGCTCGGGAGAGATCATAGATAGGCGTGATTCATTATTACATAAATCATTAGGCACATCGCAGAGGCTGAAACTGGTCGGTTTGAGGGAGCTGAAGCAACCGCGTTGCAATTTCGGTAGCCAGACGCCCAACAGAGGCTCCTTTTGCTCGTCTTCCGTCCTCTCTACACGCTTTCTGCTCGCTCGTGGACGCGATGGTATGCCTCGAAAATCATGCCAGCCGATCTCAGAGGCCACGGTCGAGATCCCTCGGGATAAGGGGCTGGTTTTATCGCGCGAACCAGGACGCGCGAGTGAAGACACCCTGTGACAGAGACGAGATTAGACTCCGCGGAGAGGAGTCCCGTCTGCGCTCTTCAACACATGTTTTGGCTAGTTTTACGTCGCGGGAGATTCTACAGATTGAAGTTAGAAGAATAACGTGTTGATTTGTTCAATTATTAGATCGTGTATTGTGAAATGTTACGTTTCTGTTTAGTGATACCTAGTACCAACCCTCACACTTTTCAACACTAACTCAACAAGAATTGTGTGAACTTTAAGTTAACACGAGGAAACTCAGAATTGTTCAACATTCGATTCGTCTGGAAATTCATTTCTTATTACACGATTATTTTAAGTATTTTCAACTTGACAGATGAAATTTGGGATCGTTTGTGCGCCCTTTGAGAAAATTTGAGTAGTACTCTCTTTTCGTCGAGTAATCGAAGTAAAGGATGATGTTAAAGAAAGGCCAATTTTGGCATACGGCCGGAATGAAAAATTTTTTTACAGCATGATTCTACGCATCCTAATTGTCATTTTTCCCGGAAATGATGGGAAAGTTATGAAAAATGCGGTTTAAGGTAAGAGTAGGCCATACTTATAATTTATTATATTCCGTCTCGTTTTCTTCGGATGATGGACTGTTCGTACATTAACCACTTAGAAACTCATATTGAGTATTATTTACAAAGATTGTTGTACATTAGTATTTAATAAAAACCAAAAATAATGAAAAATAATAAATGACAAATTAATAGAATCAAGTTATTTATTCACGAAGTGATAAAAGTTATAATAAACTATGGTAAATATAATAAAATAATCGTCATGACAAGGATACAATAAAAAAGTAAGACTCTAACAGAATTTGCATTTCTTAACTGTGCATCTGGTGATTTCATTTCTCCACTAATTTTCTTTCTTGACTTTTCTTACTCGCACGAGAGTTCTGTCAAGAATACGAAACTGCTTCGTGTTTGCTAAGCAATTGTTTATTCGAGTCGTAACTCTCAGAGAGTTGAGCGATGCTCTCAGACAGTCACTCTCAGACGCGGTGTCCACATTCTGTCAAGAATACGAAACTGCTTCGTGTTTGCTAAGCAATTGTTTATTCGAGTCGTAACTCTCAGAGAGTTGAGCGATACTCTCAGACAGTCACTCTCAGACGCAGTGTCCACTCGCGAGAGATACTTTCGAGAGCAACTCGCGATAGTTTTACTCTCAAAAGGACAGTGTAACGATTTGAATTTAAAAGTGGCGCGCTTTTTTACCGTGATCGGCGTGCGTCTGCCGAGCGGCGTTAGGAGTGGCGATCGCGCATGCGTCGAGCGAAAAGAAGTATGGCGTATTGTATTGTAAGAAGTACACGTGCGTGTCGTTTGTTCTCGGTTTTGCCAATAAAAGTAACATAAAATCAGAAAATTCTTTTCCTGCTAACTCTTTTCTGTGCGCGAACAGGCAGCTAGTTTTATGTTTGTCTCGATGTACGTACAGCGACCCAGGCTCGCGTTTCTTATGTTTGGCACGCAAGAAATATCACGAGTTCGAAGAAGTTAAGAACAGTTGCGAGCGTACAGCGATCAGAAATCGGGCAGGACGACTCGTCCTCAGTCGGTGTTTACCAGGCCGTCGAACGAGTGCCTCGACGAACGACGAACGTCGCTTATACTGCGCGATTATAGTCTTGTAGGGAATACATCGAACAACGCGTTTTCGATTATACGTGGATTTCCAATCAGTTTACGTACTTAGCATATTCGTTCGTGTGAATTAAGTGCCGCTGCATACAAGAAGCTAGTGTACCGAATTTGTGTACAACGAACAGCTCAGCTTGGGAGAAAAATCAAACGAAAAGCGTGTCTCTGCGAGCTACGCAGCTACAGTTTCACGGTTTGTGTGTGCGTGAATAATATGTATGTATATATACGAAAATAGAGGAGAGCCTACGTATAGCTAATTAGATCAATTACTGCAACAATTTCGTTTTATCGTATCCTAAGTTTATTTTTCTTGAAATAAGATGCGTTATAGCTATGAAACAACAACAAAGTAGGTTTTTTACTGTTGTTTCCCCGAGACATGTATGTACATATTCTATCCTTTTCTGGACAAACACTGTCTCTTAGTAAACAACTAAGTCTTTACACACGACCTACTTCGTTTGTTATTATTCTAACGACAATATACGACAATTGACGATTAGACTTCAATTTTCCGTAAAACCAAGGGATTGTTCCCAACTACACAGATTTCCATCTACGCGGAAACAGTCGACGCCTCTAACCTACGCGTAGTTCGACAGAACACTGCATACATATAGTACATACATACATATACGTTTAGACTGATATGTAAGATGATACTTTTTCCTCTGGCTTTCATAGTGGATACACAGTTAAGAAATGCAAATTCTGTTAGATTCTTACTTTTTTATTGTATCCCTGTCATGACGATTATTTTATTATATTTACGATAGTTTATTACTTCGAGAATAAATAATTATCGATTTCTGATTGCTTAGAACATAAGCATTGTGTCATTGAAGAATTTCTTTTTTCGATTAATTTGTCATTAATTATTTTTCATCATTTTTGGTTTTTATTAAACAGTAATGTACAACAATCTTTATAAATAATACTCAATATGAGAACAGACCATCATCCGAAGAAAACGATACGGAATATAAGTTATAAGTATGGTCATACTCTTACCTTGAACCGCATTTTTCATAACTTTCCCATCATTTCCAGGAAAAATGACAATTACATTTTCCGTTCCGGCCATATGCCAAAATTGGCCTTTTTTTAACATCCTCCTTTGATTAGAGAATGTATGAAATTGTCTCATTGCGGTTGTATCTCAAAGCAACGTAAGAAATAGGAAAGCTAAAGTAGTCATCTTTTAAGAGAAATGAAAATTTGAAATAATCACCGGCAAACTTTAATAGAAATCTAAAAAATCACCTTTCGAGAAGATGGATATTCGAAACAATCATTCTTTCGTAGAGAAACAAGGAAAATCTAAAGCAATCATTTTCCTCGACAAGTAGAAACCTAAAGTAACCTAATCTCTTCAGAAAACACTTCCTAAATCCATCTATTCAGAATTCATTGCAGTTTATTAACGCGAAACAATAGGGTTGGTGGATAAAGTGCAATAAAATATCGTGCAGAAGATTATGTTCGTTCTTTACACGCCGATCGAGGTAAAAAGTGGAGATTTTCAAGTTCCTGGTAGGAAAGTTGGACGCGTTTCCCATTGTCGCTTCTTCTCGGGACAGGAACTTTATTCGCGGCGGTATAGTGTGTCGGCGTTACGCGATATCTACTAGGAAAAGGAATAAATTTGTCGCTGGTGCGATGCGCGCCGCGATTCCACCCGGTGATTTACTCGCGCGGCACTCGTAAATTAAGCCTTGAAATTTGAGAGCGTAGATTTCCCGTTGATGCGATTGTGTAAGACGAGCCCCCCAGGCTCTTTTTGCACGCGCACGTTGGATCACGTTGATTCGTCGTTTCGTGCCTGAGATGCAAATGCCGCGCTCGCCGATTACGCGAGCAACTCGCGGCTCTCTATGAATCAGCGCGGGAGGATCGACGAACTCTCTGATAACGTCGTTTACCAGCTCCGGGGCATTTTTCAAACGAAACGAGAAATTTCCCTGGAACGTGGAAGTAAGTTGGAATAATTGGCAAAGTGGGTGGATTAGCGAATGGAAATTTTGGAAGAAGGGTAATGGGGAGTAGGAAAAGAAAATTGTAGTTTATTGTTTGACAAACCAATTCATACAAGAAATCAACCTCAACCTGGTTTGTCAAGAGTAGATAGCCAGTTGTTCAAAAATTAGAGAGATGTTCCAGAGTGAATGCAGAATGATTAACTAACCTACTCTTCAAACCACGTCAAACCATCAAACTGAACCAAACCAAACAATTCAGAATAATCTTCTCATAATTCAAAGGCAACTAGACTAACAGTAGCGTCAAAGCAGGGGTCTCAAATAAGAAATATTCTAACATTAAACTACCATCTAACAAACCAGTGCATACAACAAACCAAACTCAACTAGGTTTGTCAAAACTTAATACATCCAATTGTTCAAAGTCAGAGCTAGAGATAATTAAAACAATTAACCTATCAATAAGCACTAACGTATCCTTCAATAAAGCAACTCAATCTCAAACCGAACCAAACCAAACCATTCAGAATGATCTTCTCATAATTCAAAGGCAACTAGACTAACAATAGCGTCAAAGCAGGGGACTCAAATAAGAAATATTCCAACATTAAACTACCATCTAACAAACCAGTGCATACAACAAACCAAACTCAACTAGGTTTGTCAAACTTAATACATCAAATTGTTCAAAGTCAGAGCTAGAGTTAATAAAAACAATTAACCTATCAATAAGCACTAACGTATCCTCCAACAAAGCAACTCAATCTCAAACCAAATCAAACCATTCAGATTGATCTTCTCAAGATTCAGAAGCAACAGCTCCAAATTACCAAGTACCATAGCAAGAGTGTCGATGCAGAAGGTGTGGCAAAGTCGTGTTCGCACGTTGTGCAGCCCTTGCACGCAAACGAGCGACTTAAGGCGCGTTTTCTCGTGGTCTGTCCCCGCGAACCGGTACACGCGTGGTGCACACACAGTCGCGTCATACAAGAGTGACAGGCAAGATGGAATAGCGTAGACATCCCGTCACGACACGGCTTCGGGGCCCGAAACCCTTATCTCTTTGGCTCGCATGTGCGATCTGCTGTTGTCGCTGCATAGCCGGCGTGTCGTTGCTGCCGCTGTCGCCGCGACCGGTGTTATTAGGCGGCGCGCGTTCGCGTGTCCGTCCAGTGAACCCGGCTTTACGCGCGTGACACCCTTTCGTAACTCCCGCGCGGTTCGAGATCGGAAGGAATTATTTCCAGCAGCGGGCCCAAACTGGTCTTACCTCTGCTCGACAGGACCGAGCTGTTGACTGATCTAACGCGATCATCCGTTCACGTTGACGCGCGAGCTTTCTAGGATCGTGTTACGTATGTTGGATAGTTCAGGGAGTAGGCGTGTTGATGGTGATGGAGCTTGATGGCGAGAGGAGAGCAGTCCAGCTTTTTGGATGGGTCGGAATGCTGGGCGGTATAGTGGCGGCCATGATACAGCTATTTAGGTCGTAAATTAACCCTTTGACAATTGAACTGTATTTTTAAGAATTTCTTATCTACCTTGGGATCTTCGGTTCTGTAATGAATATTAAATTGGGACGAATTTTTATTCGAGCATACTCAAGTGAGACACATGTCCCAGTGATGAAGAAAGGGTTGAAGCATCCAGGTTACTGCATTCTGCTTCGAAGAATGACGTTTACAAGTGGAAGATTTGCAAACGTTAATTACTCTTTGGAATATTTGAAGTTTCTTCCTGTGTCTGAGTAGCCATTGATTTCAGAAGAATCAAGCATTGGATAGTAGGCAATTGTAGACAATGTTTCTGAATATCTGTATATTCGATTTACCCAGAATTTTATACAGGATCGTTGAAGAAAAATTGTAACTCACGAAGATCAGGATACTTAACAAACACTCTTGTGATTTTTCCTATTCTTCAACACCTGCTACTGCCTCACGCTCACAAATCCACTCTGTCTTCCTTCGTATCTTACATACGTGTATCTAAGTAACAATTACTTCTCATTTATTTGCTATTACTTCCGTCCATCAAACACAAAATTGAATCGATATTCCAATCATCATAACACAGTCTCATTTCCTCCATGATCGCTCTTATCATCGTACTCCATCGAAGAACTCTGATAGAGCAAAGGAAGAAACAAAGATCTCCACTTACCCCTCAACCACGGAGATCCTGATATTTTTGACATCGAGCAGGATGTAATTAGCCAAAAAAACTAAAAAAAGAAAAAAAAGAAAATAGGAAGAAGGAGATGGAAGAAGAAGGGTCGCGATCGGCGGCTTAGCCAGGGGCACATACAGGTGCTCCAAAGTTATCCGGCTTATCCGTTTCGTGGAATGGAGTGGAGTGTGTCGAGCGGTCTTAACGAGCCACTTTCCAGCAGAAATATGAATGTATATCTGCGCATAGCCTGGCAGACGGTAGAACGGTCGAAAGTGGCTGGTCACCTCGCGTGTTAGCTCGGCCCGGCCCGGTGGCTTCGTCGTAAAAATTGCTTGCGCGTAAAGAGATCGTTGCTCGCCACCGCTCGCCTCTAAGAGCTTCCTGGATTGTTCCGTTTCTTTTCTCCTCTTCTATCTTCCTTTTTCCTCTCTTTCTATCTCTAGCGTTGTGTCCATCGTGCTCTGTTGAAATTACGCTGTTGGTCTCCAGTCTCCATCCTTGTCAGAAGCGTGGCTAAGTCTCACATAGCCGTTAATATGAGCGGCCGTCGGTAATCGAAGCGTGTCCAGCCCCCTGATCGCTGATAAATTGCTCTAATGCGACTAATGAACTACCCGGTACAAGATTCAACCGCGCGGATGCTTTCGAGCCGCTCGATGATGCTTCCTCCTCCTCCTCCTCCTCCTTCTTCTTCTCCTCTTCCTTCTCTCGACGTTGGCGAGCGCGAGTACGCGCGCACAGGCAAGTTCAATGCCGGTTGGTAATTAATTCGGGGCCTCGTCTCGCTTCGGGGACCTTTCGGAATTTCTTGCCCACGCCGACACGGCAAATTCGCCCGCGAACCATGCAGATTCGTTACGTGGGCGATGGGTGTTCATGGATCATGAGGTTTTGGCAAGTTACAGGGATTCGCTGTGTGATTCGGTTGTTTCAGGGTGGTTTCAGCTTGTTATAAGAGTTGTAATAAGGATTTTTGGGGATTCCAAGGAGATGCGGCGTATAGTGATCGCTTGGACTAAGAGGAGTTAGCGTTTTGATCCTTGATTTCATGGAAACTTAAAATGCCTGGTTTTACTTAAATGTGAGGAGGATGTGTAAAAGGTTGTGTGCAAAAATGACGCGAATTGTAGTTTTTATTACCAGTGTGTTCTTTCATTCATAAAAGTTTTCAATTTTGACTGGTATTTGTTTAAAATCAGTTTGTTGGACTCGCGCCCTACTTGTGCTTACTTTGTCAACGTTATTTAACGATTTGACGTTGATTGCTATCATTTTTAGGATCCACGTACGTTTCTATTTTTTCGTGTGTGGCAAAGCACAGTAGAATGAAGACTTCTATATATTATTGCAAGATGAAGAGTATAATATGCATATTTCTAAGTGGGATTCAGTAACCTGATTAGAAACCTGGAGTTACTTAGTACTGTTCCATTCTGCTAGATCCATCGGTATGGCCATTGTGAATGTTAAGATTCCAGCGAAGATGAAGGAATCAGATACATTCTTACAGTTTAAGGAATCGAAATGGATCTGTGTATTTAACGTACCTGGAGGAAGATGCAGGTTATTATATAAAAGTTAACCTTTTGATTTATCATTTCCTGGTTCTATTAGGAAGTTCCTAAGTAGGATCCTGATTCAGTAACCTGGATGGTAGAAACTCGGTATACTCGGTCCCATTCAATTCTAATGAATCGGGTTTAGGCGAATTCATTTTAGTTCAGTCTTAGCCGGGTACTTCCGCGATTGGATGGTAGTTTGATAGTTTGATAGTTCTAAAGATAGCACGGCTACCGTGGAAGCGGTTCCAGGTGTAAACAATTTCTTGGAAGGAACCTCCTTTCCTGGTGAAAATGGAAAGCATAATTTACATGTCTCTAATCATTAACCACAATGATTCCTAAATTCTCGGAGAAATCTTAACCAATCTACTAGAAATAATCTCACGACAAACGTTTCGTTAGATGATCTCACGCAAATGTCAGGTGATTTATCATTGAAATTGCTGATATTTATACACGCAATTTGTAAATCTCCATCGGGTGGATTTGACAGAAATCTGAATGAAACAGTTCATATGTTCGCACTTTCTCTGATATTTCACGAAAAATAAGGATAATCTTCGTTGAAAAATTGATCGATTTACGTCGAATAGGTTCGATTGCTATGACCACGGGTTTCTACGTGTTCCATCGTGGCAAAGAGAAGAGAAGGATCGAGTACCGTTAAATTTACCAGCGATTCCGAGTACCGAAGGGTACGTCAGATCGGATTTGCTGGAACGCGCGTTCCTGCAGGTTTATTTTCGCTATTGGTAATCGAAATCATTGCTGGAACCCGGTGTTCCGTCCCCCCTTCCCTATCATACGCTCTCTCCTTCACCTTCGATGGGTTTTCGAGGTGTCCAGGGCCGAGGCAACTCATTATTTATCGAGCAAACTCGTAGCAGCGCCACGTGGGACGCTGGACACGCATAATTTATCGCCGGCCTCTTTGCATACAGCGAACGTATGAACTTCGAGGATCCACGCGAACGTGTTTCGCGGATTGGATGTTCTTCGGCCCTAGTGAAATTACTAAACAAACGGAGAAATGTGATTTGCAACGAAACGTGTTGGGAATTCTCGAATTTTCGAATAATTTCGAATGTTATTCGAGGATTTAAGTATAACAGTTAGCAGATAAAGGGAAATAACGAAACTCGTGGTTTCTTGAATTTCGTTTGTCACCAATGTATAACGCGATAAAGTCGCATAAGGGTATAGTGTGGTATAGTTGGTGGATAAAACAAGTGAAAAATTGCGTTCTTTTCACTTTTTCTAATTTAACAAATCACATCATCGTTCCAATGGTAAATTTGCGAATCTTCAAGGTTTGCGAATCTAAGTACACGATTTCACTTGTTTGTCATCAACGTATAAGTGGATAAAACGAGTGCAAAATTGCTCTCACATTGACAACTGACAAAGTGATTTTCGTCTCTCTTAAAAAACGTAAGTTTTCTCTTTCATCACATTTGATCGATTTACGTTAAAAGGAAGTTAAACGAAAATCTCGGTCTGGATGTGCTAATATGAACGATTCGATGAACATACATCTTACAAATGAGTTAGTAATACACAATGATCGATTACAACTAGTCATGCGTTATTAATAAATCGATGTTTATACCAGAATATTACCATCGAACAGTTTGCTACGTCGTTGTATTTTCACGACGGAAGATGCATGATCGCATAAGATTCACTTATTCGTCCGTAGAAACCAGCCGTACCTTTCAACCGGTTCGCCGGAATATCCTGCGACCGGTCGCTCGCCGATGGCTCTGTTTCCTCAGGACGACTTAATGTCGCCGCCTCTTAGCCTTCATTTTACCTTCCTCGGATTCCGGTTGCCCCATTCGAGAGCTCCACAAACCCTGTAATCTCAATCTTCCACTCTATACTCATCTATTTCTACATTTTAATATTTCAATTCTCCGCGCTTACCGTCTCTGCAATTTATCCATTA
>NW_017100166.1:50218-84371 GCF_001263275.1 Habropoda laboriosa
CTATGCGAATTCGCCGCACTGTAATCTCTATCTAAGATCTACTACTGCAGTTTCTGAACGACTTTATCCCAAAATCAGCTCGGATAACAAGCGTTCGCCGTGGCGAAGACAACCGTGGAGGAGGATGAAAAGATGGAAGAGGAGGAGGTGGAAAAGGAGGAGCCGAAGAAGGAGGATGAAAAGGATGAGGTGAAAAAGGAAGATGAAAAGGAGGAGGTTCCTAATTACAGGCGAAAAAAATCGCGGATCGGCTCCGGCTTCCTGGATTTTCAGGAGGCTGCTTCTCCAGACTGGTGGCAGCGGTCATGCATCGTGGCCGGGACGTGCGTGCGCTCCAGGATTCACTGGCGTTCAGAGCGCATCTCCTGCGTGTCTCGTCGGATATGCTGTGTGTGTGCGTCGTTTTAAACGAGAAGGATCGCGTGCATAAGAGGTAGCAGATCGGTGACTTAGGTTTTGACACGATCTTGTCCAGACATTGTCTTCCAGCGAGCGCTAATTAGTCGGAAGAAATTTTCTCAGCTTTCTTCTCCTTCCTGCATCATTTGGCTCTTTTGTTGAGATGGATCGAGAGACGCTGGGAACACTCGGCGAAATTAGCTTTACGCCCCTTTCAATTTGTTGCAAGATCGTTAGCGGCGATTGTTAACAGTGATTTGCTTGGAGATTTTGGGAAACGTCACTCTTTATGCAGCTTTGTTAGGCCAGAAATTGTGGATAATAATGGTTGGTAATTTTCTGAGGTTTGCGGAGACTTTCTACGTAGAGGTGCCTATCGTGACCTCTTGAACTCGTTGGAAGATTGTTAACCCTTTCAAACCTGAGCAGTTTTTCCTAGACTTTTATTAGTAAAGAAAATTCCACAGTTAATTAAAATTTTTATGCACACGTTAATTTATAATTTGAAGGCTCAAAGGTGCGTGTGAGCATCTGTGCTCATGCAAGTATAATATATACCTAAGGGTTAACAGTGATTTGGTGTAATTCTTTATGCAGCTCTGTTATCAGAAATTCTGAATAACAATTTTCAGAACACGACGAGGTTTTGTTCGATTTCCAAGACTCTCAAAGTTTTAACATAAGAGAATATTTCGTAATTCAAAATGTGCTAGAACACTTTTCCAGTAATTTTTTTAATTGCAGTTTCCAATACGGTTCTTCATTACGTACAGCGTCTCTCTTCGAGCGTAAAATGAGTCGCATCGCAATTATAAAATTTTCCATTCGCGCGACGATGGCCAAAGACAAGATCGCAGGGTCTAGATTACGCTACTAGGAAGAGAGTGCGTGCAGAGCCCGACACCGGGCGACTATGTTTTACGATTTCCTCTCGATGCGACTACCGAAGTGGTCTGACTGCAATTAGCCCCCTATCTGATCGCATTAAATTTCGATAACGATCTCGCGCTTAACATCTCAATCCTTCGATGACGCGCACGCGTGAAGTCTCAGTTGCAATTCGACTGTTGCACGCCGGCTAACAACGATTAAACCGTATCTGGTCCATCTTGGTATCCCGTATAATGTGCCGCATTGTTAGAAATCGCCGCATTACCGAATTCAATTCTGAAAATAGATAAAGAGAGAAGCGTGAAACGATGCTTTAACGGAAGATTGTAGAAAATGTTCAAATTTATGCTTCTCCTTATCGTTGCATAATTCCCAAGGAATGATAAAAGTGATAAATTAAGATAATATATACGAGAGCGCAGATATTCGGAGAAATATATTCGTAATTATGCTGTAACTTGTGAAATAAAAAGTACTCGGAGTTAATTACCGATAACTTATTTCAAATACTACTATTTCAGGTCAACTTGTTATTAATAGAAGATTAATCGACAACCGTAGAAACTTTTCGTCGTAGAGAAATATTTTCAGGCAAACTTTTAACCTAAATATTAACTCAGGAATTCTTTGCTCAATTGACAAATAATTCTACCAAATTTCTCGCAGCTTTCAGTTCATCTTTAACCCAAATATTAGTCGAGAAATCTTTGAATCAACTAGGTAATTCACTTTTTAATCAATCTCGATTAACTTCTATACAGCAGACTTTTTTCTAAAGGACAAGCTCTATTCGTGAATCAGAAATGCTTGAAACAATCGCGAGTGTAACGTTTCAAAGGTGAAAGATTCGTTTCAGTGGTAGCGGTGAATGATTTAAAAAGTACTTGAAAGCGTCTGAAAGAAATCTTGGTGACCGGGTTTCACGGATCGTGAAAGATCAAACGACGGTTCGTCGTTAAAAAGTCGCGTTTCCTACCGTTCGAGACGATCGCGAAGGACGGTCCTTTCGGGCGCAGGAAGTGGTCGCCTTAAATCAACGACTCGCAAAGGAAATAGCGAGTGGTAATTGAGCCATAACCCTCGGCCGGCGAACACACAAATATTTCAGCGCCGGGAGCTCGCTCATAATTTAGCCCTCATAATTAAGATGCGCCGCGCAGACTCCGGGCCCGCTGGAACCCCCTGGTCGCGTCGTACGCGCGAGAATCCTTGCTCGAAAAAGGACGAGTATGAGGCCATGACCAGTCGTCCCGAAAGATTCTCACGAAAATAGACGCAACTTGCACCGTACTCCTTTCGAAGCCTCAAACAATCTTCCTTCAAGAATTCTTTATTTTTACCTGACGATTTTTTTTCTAATTTGGAAATTATTGATTTTTATTACTTTTTTCTTTGGACGTAATTGGTACTTTCCTTCTGGCTTTTCAAAGAATCTTTCTCTCAGGAATTTTTTATTTTTACCTAACGATTTTTCTCTAGTTTGAAAATTTTTGGCTTTAATAATTTCTTTTGGAAGTAAGTAGCGTACATATCTTCTCTAAAGAATTTTTTATTATTAGTACGATTTTTTCCTAATTTGGAAATTGTTGATTTCTATTGTTCTGTTGGATTGTGAGTAGTATTTTAATTACAATTCATAAGTTAAGGAATATGTGTTAGTTTTTCAAAGCAGTTTCGAATTTTCTCTGAGATTTTCTTTCTTTTTATCACTAGCTGATGACTTTTGCTAATTTGGTAATCATTAATTTTTATAATTTTGTTGGAGTAAGTAGTACTTATAAGTTAACGATGATTGCTACTTTTTGGTATTATAAAATATTTGTTGAAATTACTTTTTAGTAAGATCTTAGAGAAGTAGTATTTTTTTATGTGAATTATACTAAACTCTGTGCTTTCTTTATTCATTCAGTTCATGTCCTCCGCTTGTGTAGAATTGTTACTTTAGATGGAAATACTTGTGTGTACCTCATTTCAACTAACTTTAAGATTTAAGAATATTTTTATCCACTATACAATCCTTCACTCATTTTAATGTCCATAAATAATTCGACAGAATCATTATTCTGTCTCTTATCTTTTAATAATTTCCTTAGCAACAGCTCCATTTTATACCTCCAATATATATACAATCCAAAACAAGTCTCCTAGACAAGGCTTTGCATTTTTTCCTTGGAACAAAATTACTTCATCTTACTACCACATCCAACAATAATTCACAACTCTCGTACAATCGTACTTTTCGTAATATAATCCTCCTTCTATACATCACACAATAACCCAAGAATATTTTCCAAACAATCCCACACAACCCTCAGAAACATTTCACCTCTCGGACCGAAACACCAAAACACCATCGAGCAAACACCAACTATACCCTTGAACATCACACTCACCCTCCGAGCTAACCCAAAACACGCTTCTCACCACAGTAACCAACGAACCTGAACATCCTCTCTCGTAGCCACGATCATCGAGCGGAAGAGGAACCGCGTGGTTGTGAAGCGGTGGCAAAAAGTCTGGCATTAATCAGAACGTTGGGTGGACGAGGACGGTGGGGGTCGGTGGGTCCTCGTTGTGGCTGTGCAACGATAACGAGGCACGGGGACATAACTCGGTGCGTCCACCGTGTTACGATCTAAGAAAGGGGCCGAGAAATACTGCGACACCGGGACGGCTACCGATGATGCATGTCCCAGAAGTGGCTGAGAGAGGCTGTGCACGCGTATTATGTTACCCGTTGCGACGCACCACCACTCTGTCGTCTACCGTGCGTGCGTCCCGGCCACTCCAGGTCGTGACTCTATCATATTTATGTCCCTGGCTGGCCGTTTCCTCCGGAGGACCACTGGGAGAACGTCGAAAATTCCGGATAGGGGAGGTTAGATGGAGGGCCAGATAACGTTCGGAGAGAGAGGATCTTCGATGGACGTTTCGTTATCTCGACGCTACGATGTCTAATCAGTCCCTCTTGTAGAAAGAGAGAAGTGATTAGACAGCTTGGAGAAACAAACGCCGCCTGAACCGTATACTTTAAGGGCCGATTTCGAAGATATACCCTCGTGACACTGCATTCCAGCAGGCGTAATAGCAGCTGGTCGGCTCTTTCTCGCAGGGTTTATCGGCCTCGTTAAACGTCGCTTTCTTCTGGTAGCCGGGGAAAAAGGATCGTTCGGCGATCGATTTTCAGCTACTTGCCCCGAGGAAAGATCGTTTGGAGGATCGACGTGAGAGGATTGATGCACGCGGAGGTCTTTGTATATGCTTTCTATTGAGATCTTTGGATGCTTTGAAGAGTCGCGGAGGGAAGAGTGACGGATTGAATAATGCTCATTAGAGGTATTATTCGCGAAGATATAGCGTGTGTAGGAAGTGTTTGTGCGGAATAATACTTCGACGTGAACGTCACGATGAGAAGGTTAACCCTTTCGATAAATTTTTCTCGGTCGTGTGTAAAAATCTTGCATTCTGTGTGTTAATGGATTTTTTAAATTACGTAGAATTTTATGTGGAATAAACTGTGGGGTTAAAGCGGTTATCGTTTCACCGAAGAAATTAAGAAAATGAACGGAGATAGAGATAAGCATTTAGAGATACGTTGAATCGACGTGAGCATACAGAGGGTACAAATAGATCACTCGTTCAGGGGATAAGAAGAAGAAAAAAGAAGAAAAAGAAAGAGACGGTCGCGATATCTCGATGTCGTAGATCCCTTTCGAGATAGCCGGGCCAGCCGTATTTGTCCCGCGACACCTGCGCGCAGGACACTTCATGTATCAGCCGCAGGATGCGAGCGGACGCAGCGAGAACACGAATGATAGCTCGGAGGAGCGACGATATACCTTCTCGCCATTATCAGATTCGCCCGCAATGGCGCCCCGCTAGGAGTCACTTGCCCGTTCGTGTTACAACTACCGTCACGTCGATTTTTTCCCGCCTGTCGCTGCTCGGTCGGTATTAATTTTTGATAATCCCCAGACCACGATCGCGATAACTTTCCCCGACGCGTTTGGATTAAACGTTATTTCGTAATATTTCCTTTCCCAGTTCTTCGTCGTTTTATATATGTGCACGCTTAATGTTCAACAGAATTCAATTCGACAAAGGTTTGTTGGTCTGTTGAAGATAAAGGAGGAAATTAATTAGGAGCCGTTTTGAAGATTGAAAATTAATTGCGGCATTAAAATTACAGAGACGGAATATCGGTTTGTCAGTTTTGGATGATGCGAGCTTTCACTTTTATTGTGGAGCATCTGCAGAGTTCTCCTTAGAATGTTGTCAAAGTTTGCGACGAAATTTTACAATTTTTTTCGTCTTAGAGAGGTTCCATTTTTCGATTTTTGCTCAAACACTCTCAAACTTTACTAAGCTTCGTTGCAATCTCGTCGTGAAACATCAAAGACGTTCCAAATGATCTAGAAAGTTTATTTTTTTATTTTAATACACTATAATTAAAAAGCACCTCCAAAGCTCTACTCAAACCTTCTCAAACTCCTCCAAATTTCACCATAATCTCATTGTAGAACATCAAAGACATTCCAAATGGTCTACAAAGTTTATTTTCTTGATTCTAATACACTCAAACCCTATGTATGTATTCTATAATTAAAAAGCACCCCCAAAACTCTTCTCAAACCTTCTCAAACTCCTTCAAATTTCACCTTAATCTCATTGTAGAACACCAAAGACATTTCAAATGGTCCATAAGATTTATTTTTCAACTTCAATACATTCAAATCCTACATACGTCCTCCATGCATAATTACAAATCACTTCAAACATTCTCAAACCCTCACAAATTTCACCATAATCACATCGTAGGACTTGAAACACATTCCAAATGATCGAGAAGGTTTATTCTTTAACTCGAACACGTTCAAATAATAACAAATTACCCCGAACATTTTACTCAAACATTCTCAAACTCCGTCAAATTTCACCGCGATCCGAAGGTGTCTCGAATCGTGTAGAAGGTTCTCCTCTTCGATATTCCTCCGGGCGGCCCTTAATTCCTACGCACTCCAGCGACACGTTCGCGCGTATAAACCTGATTCTGCATACGCCTCGTATCCGTACGGAGTTTTTACGAGTGGCTCGGCCGTTGCTCATCGTTACTCCGTAAGAGGATTCGGCGTAGCCCGGCAGGGGGTCGATCTCGCAGGGCCCTGCAAGGTCACGACAAGTCGTGTGTCTACCACGGAATTGCGAGTGTCACCACATAAACCATCCCCGCAAAAGTATCGGGTTACCGCGATCCTGAGGCCCTCGACTACCCTCTTTCTCCTTCCTGTTCACTATGCCGCGCAGATGAATGGCTAGATTGTCGTTGTGTTTGCTCCTCGAGGCGTTTCTCTAGCTACAGTCGAGTGTTTCTGCTCTATCGCAGGTAGTATGGTAGTTTGATCAAGTTTGAGGGTTGTTCGAGGGGAATGGTCAGCGAGGATGTTGAAAATTTCAAAGGAAATAATAGAAAACCCAGGGGAGTTCGACAATTGAAATTTTGTGGAACGAAAAGGATTTTTGAGCGCTAAAAATCAAATGCTTCTTACTTTTCTCAGTGAAAATATTTTTGTTATTTCCCTTTGTGACTTGCTATGTTTGAATTACTTACGAAAGCAATGCAATGCCATCACGATCTTATTTTTACATTTTCTAGACTTTGTCGGTTTTTCTTCTGCGCTCTTCAATTATGGCAGGTTATTCAAATGAGATACTCGGGGTATGTCATTAGCATTATCGGATCTTGGGTAGATTCAAATTCCGAGCTAATTAATTGAACGTAGAAAATATTAGTCTGCCAAGGCAATCCACATCTCATTCATGTAAAACATTTGCAAATCTGAGTTCGAATCCCAATTCAGAAATCCTTCCGAGGGTACTCTATTTTGAAGTTCTGAAGCCTGTTTTATTCCTCAAAACGAGGACAGAAAATTTGAAACCCTCGATACTGAAGAACGATACACTGAATCTAATCCAATCAGATCCTCGAATTTCAAGCTCGATACGAAATGATACGAATTTCACGAGCGTAAACAACGCTCAAAGTCCATATTTCGGATCTCTTAATTCCGTGGAAGATTCGAGGCGACTGGATACGCTCGGATCGAGCTCGTCGTAAATTGTCGAGCGGAGAGCTAGCGCGGCGGTACGCTGGGAGGCGCGGTTGAGTTACAGCCGCGCAACATTGTAATCGTACGTATTTATTGCGCCCGTGGAGATGAGCTACGTACCCTCCGGCTAGATACCCCACATATCACAGGACGCAGCGTGTCTTCCCGTCGAGTTTATATTTCCTCGTCCTCGTAGATCAATATTCAGATTAGACTGTTCGAGAGATAGGCTAAGGCTCGTGAGGTAATTCCGTGATTATTATATAGTGAAGGAAGGGTTTTATGGTCGATGGTTCAGACCCTGAAGAGAAAAGAAAGGCGAAGAGTCGGGGGGAAGAGCGAATTTTATTTAACCAGGCGCGATTCAGTGGATAAAAGGTGAAATGAGGAGAGGAGAAAAATCGAGAGAGTTGAGTATCGTGCAATTATTGTTTAGGATGGTTGTGTACGTGTGTTTTGCGTATTTATTGGAATAAAGCAATTTTTAGAGGAGTAGAGAACTGATTTGGAGATCGATGAAACGTCAAATTGTTGCAAGTATCGTATATCTATTATTTTCCTTATTGTCAAGTGCTAGGATCACTTTGATTTTAATGGCAATTGTACAAAGTGGTGCTTACAACATTGTGGTATCATCTTAGTTTCTGAAAATTTGGCACTTGCAGATTTTGAGAAAATACTAGTTAAAGAATAAAAACTAGTATTTTTTAAATATTTAAAAATTACAGTTTATTACCTATTCATAGTTGAAAGAATACATATTTCATTTTTTTGGCTTTAATTAATAATACTGAGATATTAGCCACTTTTTGTAGTCACCTTCCCAATTCTTAGAGTGAATTGAAATTTATTTTAGAACTACCACAGAATAGTGATAAATTAAAAATAATTATTTCAAATTTATCACGAAGTGTTTCCTTCACTTCTCCTCCGATTTCGAAGTTTTCCTCTGATCACTTCTCAATAAAAAATCAAAATGACAAACCAATTCACAAGTTATTCCTCTTGAATTCTTATCTACGAACGCTCGGCATTTGTTCTAGTCAAAACTTTCCTTTGTTTACAATTTCCTGCTTCGTTTAAAAAACCCTCGACATTATTTTCCTTCGAAAGTTCTTTCTCCATCGAACGAATCCGAGTTTCAGAAGCAACTCTAATCCCAATCGAACCAAAACTAAACTTCTAAAGCAGACTCGTCAATTTTGCAAGCAAATCTAAATTTCAAATTCACGATTGACTTGAACCGCTATCACCGAAGATCGCCGAAACGGTACGTTAATAAAATCCCGCCGAAACAACGACACCATTCAATCTCTCCCATCTCGCTTCCTCAAAAACCACTAGCCACAACTTTCTACCGTAGCCGAACACCTCTCAGAAAGACGAACGAGTATCGGAAGTACGCTCGAGCAGTTCCTTTCGATCATCCGCTAAATAATCTCGCCAGCTTCCCTTCGAACATCCTCGTACAATCCGAACGTGCTATCCGCTGAATGATGGATGCTCGAACATTAATCGATCCTGTTCGTTCGTTCGTTCGTTCGTCCGTGCAAACCCGTACGCTCGAAAATCAGTCGTGTTGCGCGAGGCTAATATTTCCTAAAGCGAAAAGAAACCCGGGGGACATAAATTTTCCTCATCGAGCTGTGAGTCTGTTGCTCGTAAATGGATAGCCGTGGCCATTTTCAGCCGGATCAATTCGTAATTCGCTCTTGTTCCACTCTTGTACCCTTAGGAAGCTGTAACAGGCCGTGTATTAAATCCATTCTCGCGTTCGTTAAGCCGCGAATGGCCGCTAACCAACGACACAATCCGGATACAAATTTTCCATCGATAGATGGACTCTCCTGGACTCTACTTCTTTTTCTCTCTCTCTCTCTCTCTCTACCCTCCCCGACTTCTTATTTCGATGATATTGCAATTATCGCGGTCGGCGCAACACGAGACACACGCGGCTGGTAATTATATGGACTGCGATATTACATTCCTCTGTTACGTAACCGACACGTTCCCTCTGTGTATGTAACTTCGCTACGTTTTCTCAACGATTGTTCCCGTGGCTGATTAACGTTTCCAGCACGGTTTTATCGATACATCAGCCACGAGTTTTCACGGTGCGCGGCTACAAGAGACGTTTCCCTTTTTGGTTTCTTTGTTGTTTTGTTGGTGTAGGAGGGGGAGGAGAGGATACCGATTGGAATTAGTGATAATAGCGTGACTTGTCCGGTTTGCAACGTTGTTGGCGTTGATATGAAGAATATGACGTGTTTATGTCTGGTTCGGTGAAGGATGGTCGGTGTTGTGACTTGTTTGCAATCCTTCTTGTCCCGATAAGTGTGGCAGTTTGCTTGTTTTATTCGATAGGAAGGTGGATGAAGTTGTTTCATCTGTGAAGAGTGTTGCGTGTTTCCTTGCTTTCACAATGGGTTTGCAGGGATTTCCGTAAGTAGGAAATAGTGTTCTTGGTTTGAACGAGTTGTTGCTCGAGATCGTTGTTTTCACGATTGGAGATGGAATATTGTTTGGAATTTTTGGTTTCGAGTTGGTAGTAGTTGAAATTTTCAATTCTAATTTTGAATTTTCTGATCCTTGATTCTAGCTTTTCTTTCGTTTTCATGAAATTAGTGTAATGAAGCGGAAACCTTTTGCATATTTGATACGTAAGGGAAATTTGTACGTAATTTTTAGATTCCATTTTTAGCAGGTCTAGTAACTCTAAAATACTCTGGATGAAAATTTACCCACATTTGAAAAGCAGAACTATTCACTTTTCTCTCTATTCATTAATATTTATTCAGTTTCATTATCAAATTACCCAATAAATTCTTTTAATATTCATTTCGTTCGTTCGGTAATTGTAGGCTGTAAAAGTAATGAAATCATAGAACAGAAGCTATATTAATTTAAAAATATAAAATTATACGAAACATATTGATTTAAAAGGTAGATAAGAGGCTGGGTGAGAATTCCAGGGTTAATTTCTATACCGGAGAATAATTGAAACAAATATGCAACATCCTTCAAGCTCCAGAAGCAATTTACCAGTATTCTACACGTCATTTGCACACAAATGTAGATCCCATATTTGCTTATCATTCTACTATCCCCTCTGTTTATCAATCCACTATTCCATCCGACTATCATTCCACTATTCAATGTATCATTTGCGCATAAATATAGATACCTACTATTTTTTCTGTTACTTTTATCAAATTACTACAAGAAAACAGAGAACCTTGTAGCTCTTGGATGATCGACTTATTATCCAAGAATATTTACTACATAATTTTCACTAGATAAGCGAATTCATCAAAGACTGATCGAAACAAATATCTAGCATCCTTCAAGAGCTCCAGAAACAATTTACCACTATTCCATTTCCGTATCATTCCACCATTCCATTTGTTTGTCATTCCATTATTCCATTTCCGTATCATTCCACCATTCCATTTGTTTGTCATTCCATTATTCCATTTCCGTATCATTCCACCATTCCATTTGTTTGTCATTCCATTATTCCATTTCCGTATCATTCCACCATTCCATCTGTTTATCATTCCACTATTCCATGTGTTTGTCATTTCACTGTTCCATTTCCGTATCATTCCACCATTCCATTTGTTTGTCATTCCATTATTCCATTTCCGTATCATTCCACCATTCCATCTGTTTATCATTCCACCATCCCATTTGTTTGTCGTTCCACTATTCCATGTGTTTGTCATTTCACTATTCCATTTCTGTATCATTCCACCATTCCATCTGTTTATCATTCCACTATTCCATGTGTTTGTCATTTCACTATTCCATTTCCGTATCATTCCACTATTCCATGTGTTTGTCATTCTACTATTCCATGTATCATTTGCGCACAGATGTAGATACCATTTTCCCTTTTACTTTCATTAAATTACTACCTGCCAAAACAGAGAACCCTGTTGCACTTAGACGATCGACATATCGCCCAAGAATATTCCTACATAATTTCCAATAGACAATAGAACGCGTCAAGGAATGATTAACCCTCGTACGACGAATGCAGGGTCATTTTGACTCAACAGCGATAAAGTCAGGCGGCTCAGATTAGAAAATACACCTATTTTATGTATCAAATGTAAATAACCAAGAAAAATATAAAATATATATAATTGAAAGTATACAAATTTATACCCAATCCCTTCTTGAAACCCGTGTACGATAGAAATTTTGCTACGCGCCAAAATGACCCTGCATTCGTCTCCCGCGTCCGTCTAAAACCATTCGCCTTCCGAGGGTTAAAACAAATATCCACCATCCTTCAAGAGTTCCAGAAACAATTCACCACCACTTTCTATCCGTTTATCATTCGACTATTCCACGCGTGATTTCCGCGCAAATGAAGATCGTTCCACCCTAATCAGCCGCGCGTAGCTCAAATCAAGCGAGGCGCGACACGGACGAAAGTCGAGGCGACGCTGAAAATCTTGACGCGGATTGGCCTGCCCAGCGTACGCCACCGGGGAAGACGAACGATAATGCAACGCCGTGATCTAGATTAATGCTCGAACGCCTGGCGGCCAGCGTCCCACGCGCGGCATGTCCTCCTCCTCCTCCTCCACCTCCATCGAAAGGGCAGGAGGGAAGGAGCGTATCCGCCCGGTAGTCTGTCGCTACATTATTCATAAAATAAAACGCTGGCCGAGCAGACGGCGCGAGAAAATCAACGAGAAAATGCAGCGAGCCGAGGAGAGCGCGAGCGCGAGTCACTGTTACGAGAAGATTATTCAGCGGGGATCATTCAGCGGCCCTGGCCGCCGCTTCCGCTCGCTCGATGCCTCGTAATAAAGTGATACACGCTGTCAGCCTTTCGCTGTTAACGAGGAACTTTAACGAAACACAGGACTTTTTTTTCATTTTTCTTGTTTTTTTTTTCTTTCTCCCTTTACAGTCAGGTGGAAGTGAAATGTGGGGGTTGATGCTTCCAGAGCATTCGATTTGTCAGATTTAACTCTCTTCTCGACCTATTAGCCCTCGTATGGGCAACCGAAATGTTCACGGTTGTTTCAAGCTTTAATATTTAAAATTGTTTGCCTAAGTTTTTATTTTGTCGTAAAAGTGTCCGAAAAATGGGGATCCGAAGCGATTTTACGACGCCTTCATAAGAACATGAAAAATTGTTAAAGGAAAATGTAGATATAGGTACCCGGTTGCCTACACAAGGGTTAACTGGGTTCACTTCCAAATAAAAATTGAATTTCTTTGAATCACTATATTTAAGAATGTGTAAAAACTATAACCAGTGACTTTATTTTTGTTCTCAACGGTGCAGATAAAAATGAGGAATCTCACTGTAAATAAACCATCGTGTTCTAAGCAATGGTTAATCCAGCGTCGAGTTAACTCGTCTTTCACAGTTAACAGGTTAATAATTTCTTACTTTTTCTAGCGATTCTCCCTTTCAAATTATGCATCTTTCACTTCTCACACTTTTTTGTGCAACGAATATCTACCTTACGAATGATTTGAAGTCGTCAAGTTAGGCGAATCACACTGTACCATTTGAAATAAGGTTTAAAATAAATCTCTAAATTGAGACGAAGTTAAAAAACTATATATAAATATCTTACTCCTGATAAGTATCGATAAGGTTGACTTTCTACATTTTAATATCCCTTCGAACATATGTTGAAAATACTTAAAAGGAAAAAAAAAAAGATACTACGAGTCACCTACACATTCTACCTAAAACGTCTGAAAAAATCCATTTCGACTTCTCATTTCCCTCTCAACAATCCAGTCACGTCTGCAGCGAGGACGGTAGCCGAGATCGTCGAATCTTCCCGATTAGATTCGCGAGGCTGAGGAAGGACAGGAGCGGATCGTTTATCGGTGGACGCATTAATTACACCCGGGGATTCCAGCCGAGGAGGACAAGCCTTTATCGTGGAAATAATAATTTACAGCATCGCGAGGCCGGTTCGGTTAATCCCCGCGTGGCTTGTCAGCAGTATGGCGAGGCCGCCGCTTAATATACGACGCTGCTGACCGAATAGAAACGTTCTGCACCTTTTCGGGCTTCCACACGAGCTAACTAATGCTATTGGAACACGACACGCGTGCAATATCGACGAGTTTTCTGAAAAATTTCACGCCAGAATGAAATCTTTCACGACGAGTCAATTAATTTCACGATTGGCGAGGATCCGTATAGTGGAAGAGTCTTAACGACGTTGCTGAAGAAATTTAGGAAGGAATGTGGGTTGAGTTTGTGGCTACATTACCGAGAAATTGCTGAAATGTTTAATCGACTGAGGACGAAGTCAGAATATTCCGTTTATTTTACTTATTTGTTCAAATTCTTTTATTTATTGGTGTAAACATATTGTAGTACCTAATGTACAGGGTGTCTCAAGATAGGTGGAACAACCAGGCAAGAGGTCATTATATATAAAAAATTATTTCTAACATGTGGAATAAAATTTATTCATATGGAAGTTTAGTCTTCGAGAAAATTGCATTTAAAGATTCGCGATAAACTAGAATATTCATAGTATAATGTTCATATAGGAAATCGGATTGAAAGTTTTTTGTAGTAGAAAGTTATTGATTACTCAAATATTTTTTTCTTTTACTATTCAGCTGATTGTCATTGGGTTTTGAGGATCTAATAAAGTATTGTTTATATGTATTACTTACTGCAAGAAAGATTTAAAACAGCCTTACTTTGATTTGTGAAATTGTTCTTGTTAAATAGTATAATTTTAATTTCGATCTTAGCTCACTTTTCAAGTTATTTTTTGCAGGCATCTCAAAACTAACGATTTCCGATATGTCTCACTCTTCTAGCAAATCGACGATATTATTCATAATATTATAAATATTTGAATATTTCATTACAATATTTAAAATATGACTATTTTTGCCTGTACCACGTTTAATGGTTGCTCTGCCTGAATATTTCTGGTAGTGCTTGTACCTTCCATTTACACAACGAACCAAGTAGCTTTCAAAGAAACCGTCCAAGACCATCTCAAACTCACACAAACCGCATTTCTCCCTTCGAGCAACATTCCAAGGCAAAAAAGAGCGTATACGTAAATGCTAAGCGTATATATCCGGTGTGCATATATATATATACAAGCATAAAGAAACATCCCCAGAAGCGTCCGCGAAGGAACGTAACCGCGGGGTGCAAAGATTCGAGGATGAAGACGCGTGGAATAAGCCGGGAGCGGCGCTAGTTGTCGAGGTCGGCACGTGAGAAATCGCGGGGCCGCTGTGGGGCTCGTGTCCTCGCGGGCATATCTGAGGGCCCAGTGTCGGGTAGAGAGGACAGGAAAAGAAAGAAAGCGGCTCGAAAGCAAAGGCTGGGCGTCGGAAGAAAGGAAGCTGCTCATTCTTGAGAACGAAAGAGAGAGAGAGAGAAAAAATGAGAAAGAGTGAATCCACGTGGTCCACGGGTGTCGTGAGTGTGCGAACGCGCGGCAAGTGGTCCCAGCTAGCGCGAGTAGTCGCGCTATTATAAAAGATTTCCGACTCTTTGTGGCGGACACGGTGTATACTCGGTCCGTTTAGGAGGCGAGCGAAAAACCGTGGTTCTGGGTCGTGCGCTTAGAATTTGCCGCGGCAACTCGCATTGTATAATAATGTATCGCATATGGCGCATCTTGTAAAACTCTGCGGGCGTCCCCCCACTATATGAGCCGGGGAGGAAGGACGGATGGAAGCTGTGAATGAGGTTATTCCCGGTCGTGGAGCTCGTTCATTCATCCTATCCGAGGGACAGCCCTCGTGGGGAGGCGAAGACACGCTCGAACAGCAACAAGGAATTGCCGAAACAACCTCCATCCCTCCCTACCCTCCTCTCTCGCAGCGATTTTTCCTCCCTGAGAATACCTTGCGGGATACTGACGTGTTAGTGAGGTGTTTCGACCTGGGGGCTAAGCGATTAGCGCAGGGAAGAAGGTGATGGGTTAATGAGGTGGGAAGTTTGCTTTGGAAATTGGAATTTGAGGTTAGGGTAGGGTAGCGAGGTGAGAAAAAAAAATGTCCTGAATTGCAACATCTTTTTAACATATTCAACGGCGTAACAGTTGCTGGTGAACAACAACAACGAAGTTTCTACTTAGCAGAAATCGGAGGGTGACAATTAGATAAACATGTCACGTGTTATATCTTTGGGAAATTCGATATTATAATTGAATATAATTCAGAGGAACTTTATTACCTCGTTATACCTTCTGTGTTTGATGAAACGAATTGTATGGATCATTTGTGCAGGTTAGCTAAGAGATTTACTTACAATTAGTCACACATTAGGCTTTCCTTGCAATGCAAATGTCTGTTTTCAGAAATTGAGTTTTTAATCTATTGTGTGATTTTTCTTGTATAACAAATAAGAGGGCCTTGTATAACAGTAAAATCAAAATAAAGTAAAGGTGGAAGACTATATTTCTAATATGCCAAAAAAATTCACTACAGTTCAATATTTGATAGCTAAATCACAAAAGAACAAACAACTTTAGCAAGCCTTGTTAAAATTTCGAAATGCGAAGAGCTAGTTAGAGAGCTAAAATAGGAATTTTTTCAAAGAAAGAATGAAATATCCCAGAATCTTCTTACCATTCTAAAAAAAAAAAGACCACAAATTAGTAGCCAGCGAATCTCAACAACAAAGCTTCTGAACGCAACAAAAGACACCGCAACCCCTGGCAAACACCTTCAGAAAGCTTGAAAGCTTCGCAAGAAGAGCACCTATGTGTGTCGAAGCAAAAGGTGAATTCACCAGGGTCATTCGATTACCCAACACGCTCTAGTGGATCCGATTAGGCGAAAATACGCGGCGTGGTCCCGCTGGGCGCAAACCAGACCACCACAGCTATTGTGCACACGATGCGTGGCATGCTTGGGGCTGTCAATAGGATCAGCAAACGATAACAATGTGTCTCGAGTCAAGAGACCCTCGACAGAGCCCATGAACTCGCCGTGGCTAATCCATTAGATTAGGTTTAGGTTTTTCGGGGAGTGCATGCTTGGAACTTCTCTCTCTCTCTCTCTCTCTGTGGTTCGATGGAATAGCTTTGCACTCAACACACCGAGGACAGGGCGCTGAATGACTGGCTACTTTGTCGTGACGTTCAGGTTGTTTCACCCTGTGTCACCCTGTGAAGAGGTGTTGACACGTCTTGACGTTAACTCTCGTGGACGCATGAATGGAACTGTGAATCGAGTCTACTTGTAGGACTCCTTTGGGGACCGAATATTTTTCTAACGAGGACTCGAGGAGGTTGTTCAGTTAAATGTGAAATTGAGGAAGAGGATTAATTTGGTTTGTATTACGGTCAGGTTTCATATTGATCGAGTTTGAAGGATGAATTGTGACGTACATACGCTAGAAGTCATTGAAACGATCCGTTCGAACATGTTTTTGTGAATTTAGCTTGATATCTGAATTAGAGGTCAATCAAAATACTAATTGAGGTATTTACTAGAGGTTTGTGTATGTTTCACATAAATTCACGTGTAAAGGACTAGGATTACCAAAATGGAGTGTTAATTAACACTCAGAGGCCTATGGAAGCCCTCGGTTCGTAATAACTGGCTTAGGAAATACTATGTCTTCCAAAATGTAGTGCTAATTAACTCTCTGAAGCCTATTAGATCTATTTAGAGCTACGTTTTCGAAAGCTTAGGCTTCTCAGCTCATGATAATTGGAAATATAATACTATGTCTTCGTATACTTAAAGAAATTTTAACTTTAATAGAGGCCACAGGTAGCAAAATATAGACAAAAATAATTGCTGGAACAACAATAATTCAGAAGCTTGAGGGATGATTTGTACGTGTCAGGAACGATAATAAATATAAACTGACATGTGAAAGTTGCCAAAGATATGTATGCAATATGCATTCTCTACGTTTTATTTGAAATTTATTTATATTTTGTTGTTCCTTTAAATTCTTCGATAATCTTCGATAATCTTCGATAACGGGAACTTTTTGAACACAGCAATAAATCTAGGACTACTGGAATACAGTGCTAATTGAGATACCGGACAGAAGGCTGTTGTATTACACATTTTTTTTAGTCTGGCTGTGGTATCGAACACGTCAGATCGTTCCCTTTTCGAGCTTGTAGAATATCGAAGAAATCCCCAGTATCGAGAAGCAACGAAACTCGTTATACACGCGGTGTTCGGCTTGCTTTTCCGTTCTCCGGTATATCTGATCGTTATTCCCCATTTTCTCGTTTTCCAATTGCTGAGATCGTTGCTCCGCGGTGCGTGCACGATTCCGCGCGGCCACATCCTCCTTTTGTTTTCCCGCATTTCCCCATTCACTCCGTCAATATATCGGTCGATCTCTGAAAAATCATTGTCTCGCTACGCGCGTTGACATGATTTAAGAGGGCTCTGTCAGGAAAACCGCTTCCTTCTCAAGCTCGCATTAACAATTCACATTTCTTCGGATCGTGGAAGACAAAGGAGACAGGTTGTAGAAAAATTTTTGATTATTCTCAGCGAGGAATCTAATTTTCTCTATGCTGTCTGAACGAAATCTAGATTGAACTATCCATTTTCATCTTTCGGTTCCGATGTTACCTAATTAAGATCGAATTTCTTATTCCTAGGAGATAACACGGTTTATCAGAATATTTCCATTAATACACAGGGTGTCGAACTAGGTTGGTGTCAGGAAGGACAGGTAGATAAAGAAAGTTCATGTGAACATATCTCTGAAAATGATTTATCATAGAGTTCTGAGGAATAAAAGAATCGTTGTTCATTAAGTAAAGTGTTACTACGCTTTTCGGTATCACAACTTTGTACCTATAGTTGCTGATTGATAAACGAATGCCTGTCATCATTGTCAGTGATTATTCTCTCGACTTTGTCAAACAGAATGCACGTAAAAGAATATTCAAATATTCAAATGTAACTTTTCCTTTTACCTTACAGTGCTAACGAGAACCTCAACATGCATTGAAACAACCGAACAATTTTCGAAAACAATGGTTCAGAGCTGTTGATACAATGATCTCAATTGCAAAGTGCCAACAATTCAGAATTTCTTCCTTCCACCTTGCAATTCTCAACATGTGTTGGAACAACCGAAAAATCTTCAACGATAATCTCTAATATTAAATACTCTCAACTTAAAGACTTCTAAACTTCGCGACTAAACGACAAAACCTGCTCGAAAATCGCATAAAGTATCTAAAATACGTGTCTCACGTGTCCAACAAGCATGAACTTCACCCTACCTCAGGCTCTCCTCTCGAAACTCTCAATTTGCAAGACAACTATTCCTCGCAACTTAAAAGCCAGCAGAGGCTAAACGTTCTATCGAAGCGGCGTTGGTCACCGTGCGTCGCGGGGGCATATTTTGTCGAGCAGGTCGGGCCAATTAACGAGGCAAGAAATCGAGCAACGTCCGTACAACGTTCGCCGACACTACGCAGAGGCGCGGCATGCCGGCCATAACAAAAATAACCAAGAAATTATCGTAACTGCGGGATGCAGGCGGCGCCCATTTTTCCATTCACTTTAAACGATACAAACACATCCGTATGGAGAATGTTTCCCATCGTCCGAGATATCCGCCGTGTCCCACAGATAGGGTTCCGTTTAAATCGAGAAAAAGAAAGAGAGAAGAAAAAGAAAAGAAGGAAGAAGAAGAAGAAATGAACAGTCGAAGCCAGGCACAGATAAACGAGTAACCGACAGAGAGGCGTCCACATTCAGGCGACCAAGAGGGGCGAACGGGGCGAGGCGGAGGAGAGGAGTTGAGACACGTAGAAACTCGGTTGATATCGCGAAGGTAAAGGAAGGGACGAGACACACACGGTATGGTAAAATCGCGGAGAGAGCGTAAAGGGCGGAAAGGGAAGGAATATACCGATGCAACGGGCACCGTGACATCGCTACTGCATTAGCGGCACCCTGCAGTCTCCATTACCGAAGCCGGTCGACTATCTACCCGACATCCACCACGGCTACCTACCTAACCACCTATCTCGCTCCTCCACCTCCTCCCAAATATATTACGTCCCCTCGCAGCCGTACTAAAGAACCTAGATAGAGACGTGGCCGATCTTATAACCCTGATGCCGGCTCCACTCGGATACAGTCCCGCTTCCCAGCCGCAAACGCGGAGATATACGTGACAGCCCCTGGCCTCGCGCCACTCCAGACGCACGCGCTGCCGGTTCTTGAAGCTGACAGGTCTCCACGAGCTAGTGGAATGGGTGTTTCGAGGATAGAGGGGAAATTATCGTAGTGAAAGTTGGATAGATTTTTCGATAGACTTCGGGACCATTTTAACCCTTTCGCCGCGGCTAAAGTTCAATCGTGACCGCGAAACCTTTCCTTTCATTTGTTTTGTTATTAAACCGCGGCTCGCGGGTCGCAATTGGCTCTTCAGTCACTGACCTACAGGGACTGTGTACATATTGCTAATACAAAGTAAATTGAATTACCTAAGAGAAAAGCGTTTTACTGTAAGTCTATGTCAGAAATAACAAATTCACCCTATAAATTAAAATTCTTTGATTAATATATTTGTAGGGATCGATACAGGTCCACGATTGCTGAATGCTAAATGCAATACAATACTCGATACACTAAGACACTGGCCAGTACTGATAGTGAGCTAAGCCTATTTCCGCACGTATTCTTATACCTCTCTTCGCTGCCAGGACCGACAGAAGCTAGTAAATAGACGACAATAAACACGAGTACGAAAAGTACGTTAACCGAGAAGAGGAGAGTCCGTCTTATAAGAACCGAGCCTACGTGCCAGACAATGTTTGTTGACACTCTCTCTCTCTCTTTCTCTCTCTCTCACTCATTCTCGTCCTACATATTTAAGTATTGAATACTGCGTTCGTTGCGGTCCGCGTAGAGTAGGTACAAGGTTTCCAGTTTTGGCCCACTGCGGGCCACAGGTTGCTCATCGCTGGTGTAAGGAATAAAATTAAGGATTGCACGGAAGTGAAAGTACGTCGGAAAAGTCTCTGCAGCACAGTACCAGTAAATTTTCACAGCGCCTGCAGGCGTCGACAGCAATGAAAGGGTTAACGTGACAATGGTTGGAACGTGGTGACTTTGACTTTTCTGAGAACGGAAATTTTTGGAAGAGAAGATTATTACAAAAGATGATTTTTAATTACATATTCGCTTGCAACGAGTAATTATACCTGGAAATTTTATTTGGTTACTTTATACTTAACACTAGGTTTACATTTGCGTCATTTTGACGCATTTCGAATTTCACAAGGAAAATTACAGAAATCGCTCCTACCACTTGTGCTTATTAGAAATTTTATAGGATTATATAATATCACGTAGTTTCGTTTATAAGATAATAGTGTATAATATGTTGTTTTTTAAAGAAACTAGTCCGTAGAGATAGGTATATAAGAAATTTCCGTAAAGCTAGTGTTAAAAAGACCATTTTTATCTGCAGTTGCGTAATATCGACATTCCATTGATTTTTCAGAATGTTCGGCAGCATGAAGCGGTGCGCTCGATGCCAAGCTGCGATCCTCGCGTCGGAATTGGTTATGCGAGCCAGGGATCTGGTGTTCCACGTTCGTTGCTTCTCTTGCGCTGCTTGCGCGGTTCCTCTGACCAAGGGTGATCATTTTGGCATGAGGGACGGCGCGGTCCTCTGTCGGATGCATTACGAGATGGCGGCGGAACTGCATCCTTCCCAGAGTCCTCCAGTTCCGGTTTATCCACCTGGCCCTCACTATCCCGGTCAACCATTCCCCTCGCCAGAATTCCTTCACCATCATCATCATCATCCACCGCACCCTCACCACTCGATGCATCCGCAGCATCCGCATAGTCACGTGAGCCCGGTACCGCTTCAACCGTCGACGCCGTCTGTGCCCGACGCTGGCTCACCCCCCAAGGTACCGTACTTCAATGGCGCCGCCGTGGTGCCGCCACCGAGACAGAAGGGCAGGCCTAGGAAGAGGAAACCTAAGGATCTCGAAGCTATGACCGCTAATATAGGTGAGTTATTCTGACGGAGATATGTACAGTTGATGGAAGAAATTTAGCGAAGTGGAGGGAGTGGTGTGGAATAGTAGGAGACGAAAGTTGTAAATGAAAGTGAGAGGTGAAAATGATTGGGGTGAGTTTTTGTGTTTTAGTTTTTGGGTAGGTACTTAGGAGACTTGAACCTTCGAGGAGATTGTTTTGAGAGATATTTCAGTGTTGCTTTATTTTCTCCATAAGGTCTATTTAATTCCTTTGGAAAGTGTGAAAATAGTAAACGATTTCAGTATTTCTTGTGTCACTTAAATTGCTATATTTTTTACACCGAATATACCGTATTTAGGGAAATATAAGGAATTGGAAGAAATCGGTGAAGACAGTGATATAAAATAATAGGAGATGGAAATTGTAAATAGAAGTAGGAGGTGAAAGTAACGAGGGTGAATTTTTCTCTATTTTTTGAGTACCTGGAGATTTGTACCTTTGAGAGACGTTCCACTGTTGCTCTATTTCTTCCACAAAGTGCAATTAAAAAATTTGGAATACGAAAGAGCTGATGGATCGAAATTTTTCGTGTCACCTGAGTAGCTATATTTTTATTCCATCAACTATACCCCGATACGTTAAAGAATACGAAGGTTTACTCGACGAATGGAACCTTGCATCATTGTTTTACAGCCATTATTTTGACTTGTATGATATATTAATGGACGCGAGCATCCTAACAGTCACGAAGTGATTCATCGCTTTCTCGGTTGCACCACGTGCCAGATTTATAAAAAGCCCCCCGCGCATTGTCCTTCGAGGAATTCAAAAGTTATTTTAGAGAAATTCTTCATGCGCAAATTAACACGCGTTCTGCCAGACTGGCATACGTGTACGTGTTCATGCACAATTTTCGAGATTCGATTGCAGATGAAGGTAAAAGAAAAAGGAAAAAGGAAAAAAAAACGCGCCGATAGAATACATGCAAATTGCAATGGTCGTGCTAGAATGTATCACGCAATAATCATGGCTGGCAATTAGAAAGCCCCAGACCAATGCAACTCCACCAAATTGCTGTACGATTTTTTGGACCGTGAACTGAGCGAATGTTTGCTTAACAAGAATACATTGTAAATTGCGCCGTAGGAGCAGAAGAGGAGGCACGGGTGTGTTGAACCTGTGATCTCGAAAAATGAATAGCGCGAGAACCGTCTGCATGCAATGTAATTCATCGACGACTCATTTTCTGACAAGTTAACGTCTGGTAATTTGAGAGAAAAAGAAAAATAGGTAAAAGAAAACATCTCGATGACGCGAGCTTAGAAATTCTTCGTATGCACTGCTAAGTGGAATCTCATCTTTCATTGCAGACAGCACAAAAAATCTCCAAAAGAAATTCAAAGTCTTTCAGCTACTTCGTAACAATTGCCATTTAAATCTCCAAATTTCACTCGAAGAATTGTGCAATAAGAATGCATACATACACCCACCTAATCGTCCTAAAACATCCACTGTCCACCAAGAAGGAACGAAAACATTCTACAAATCCTCCGTGGCAAATCAGATTCCTCCGTTTGGAAACAAGCAGAGCACACCGAAAAAACATCTCGACACTCGTCCAGATACCAGCTTCGTTCCCCCTAATTATATCACACTCTCAGCTGTCCGCGTAACACGTATACACTTTACCCCGTTCGAGTGAACCTGACAGACTGCTCGTCTTATCTAACCTTCTCTCTACCCCGTGGCACGGAACACCACCAACAGGAATACAACAACCTGGATCAGCCTGTAGAATTTTCATTGTCGTTCGGCGTGGCACGATCGCGATCATTCGTGCACGAAAATTCCTACATGAGCGCCGGACACACCGGGTCGCGGTGCACGCGGTCAAGAAGAGATCGCGCCGCACGTAACACAACAACGAATCCCGTGTGGTGTGTTGCACAGCCCGGCAAGTGATTTACGGGCACGCGTGGGCGCACGGTGTTTGCCACCGAACCCTGATAAAATTTGTCGCCGCGACATAAATTCACGAATCCAATCCCAACAAAGCGTGTACGTGTCGCGCGTGGGCAGCCTCGCCGCGCCGCGGCAGCTTCCTTCTCTCCCGCCTCTTTCGAGAACTTAATTTCGATTGTTGACCGACCGTGGGAACGAGCACGATGGAACGAAGAAGACGAGTCCCCCGTGGACGAACCACCCGGTCTGGCTGTTTCTGGCCCTTTCCTACCTCCGCGAGGACCAGTTTCCTTTTCTCCCTCGTCTTTTCCGTTCTTTTTGTCCGTTTTTCGGTGAAAAAGATCGTGGCGAGGCGTTTCGGTGTACGCGAACGATGATGTCCCGACGTTCGGACCCACGGATGACTCGGGAATTATTTGTTCTGTTTTGGCCTGGCCGCGAGGATAGGAGGTGGTTCTCGGCCTGAAGGAGGCGCGAGAATTTATCGACGGAAATAAAATAATTTGATAGGAGGGGGAGAGAGAGAACCTGTGTCGATTGGACCCTCTCCGCTGGCAAGGTCGCCTGGTGCACCTCTTCCACGCTTTCCTTTTCTTCCAGGGAGAGTTCGTTTTCACGACGGTGGCCACGGAATCTTTCTTATTCAGGACGTGTATTAGGGTTTTATTAGTGTGCTAGATGTGACGAAGTGCGGTGAAATATAATATTTGTACGAATGTTTCCTATTAACTTTTGCATACTTTCACTTATCTTGATCGAATTTTGCATAGTTACTCTCTGGGACTCTGTGGAACGTATAGGCTACTATGAAATCTGGACACCATAGCTGAACACCATGATCCCATCCCCTTGACACTTTGTCGTAGTTTAATTTTAGAGCATTGTTGCATAAGTGAGCATTGCGTAATAAGTGATGAAGGCGCCAGGACATAATTTGGACATATTACGTCTATGCAGAAGTTCCCATCGTGTTTTTCTGGATAACGTGTATTTATTTTTTATTGTATTTTTAATTCGTCGTTATGAAAATAAGAGTAATATAATATTAATACTATATTCAGTGAAAATTTAAATAAGAAAAGAAACATACAGTGCCTTTTACTGTCGTCGATTTACAAACGATAGAAAATTTGCATATACCTAATATTAAAATACCCAAGCAATCCAAGATGGGTCAAACTAATATTGGATAGCTTTTGTGCATTGATCTGAAGACGATGGAATTATTCGAGAATACTTGAGCACTGGGTCTTTGATAACAGATTTGTCACCAGAGAATTTTTACGTTAAAAATTAGTAACAATTGTTACACGTATCAAACGTATCAGAGCCTGTGCAATGCAGTGGACGCTAAACCGTGAAAGGGTTAAAAGTTCCTCGTCAGTCTTTCCGAATTTTTACACAGACTGAACACGGTACAGTAAACGGAAGAGGAAACACCGATTCCTGGGGCATCCATATCGATTCTCTCACGGTTCTGAATAATCGGCCCGTTGGTAATTAGAAATTCTCACAAGGGATCACCGTGAGATCTAAGAGAGTTCATCAGCTACTGTAACAAACTCGCAGAATCCAGTTCACTGGACGTTAGCACAGTGGTGAACAGTAGGAGCAAGACTGATCTGAGAAAGAGAGAAAGAGAGAGAAAAAAAGTGGCTCGTTCATCCTGGACGAACGTCGAAGATTTCCACGCGATACCAGAATCGATCTCGATCTTATCGATCGAGCATCTGGTTTGGACTGTCGAGCGTCGCTTTTATCCTTCGTCGACGGCCAAGTCGTCCGGGTACAAGATAGAGGGTATACCGGAATGAGGTATCGTGCCTGCAAACTATTTGCTGCATAGAGTTGTAATTGGCCGTGTATCCACTGGTCTTTCGCATACGCTATCACCCTTCTTGTTTGCACTCGAGGAGCTAATGAGCTGTGATACACATCAAACAGCGCTAGGAGTCGCGACCACAGCCGCGTTGCTGCTTCCGACGGTTCTTCGTATTGCCTTCGAGACCTCTCGGCCAATTGTTGCTGCGATAACTTTATTCTTCATCGAGACACTCCATCGCTTTATCACATTTCACATTTTCAATCTGCCAGATTGGATTGTCCGTCGAATGTTCGTCAGGTTGAGGGAATGTTTTATCATTCTTTGTCATTCATGATGAGGATGGATTATGAGGAAGCTTGTTCGGAGAGGAACGAGTAACTGAGAAGGTTGAAATCTGTTCTTATTGCTGGAATGTAGTAACTAATTCTGAGAATAGCTGAATGAATGCTTCACTTGAGGACACTATTTTCGTGAGGGAGAATGGTCAGCCTTGAGAAATTTAATTGAGAATAATTTGTGGATAAATGTGATTATATTGTTTTATTTAATCGATATTAATACTTGTATTTAGCTCGGAGAAGGAGTTTTGAGTAGCACTGTATAAATGGTTGAAGTTTCAATGCTTCATTTTTAGTATTGTGATATACCAAATACTTTGACCAATGATCAAAATATTGAATCAAAATATTCTGATGCATAAAACAAACAAATCTAATTCCTATTTACTTTCATTAATAATATTACTATATACGTTTCAATACATATTCCATCCATAGAGAGTACTCTTACAGAGCAGAAAAATTCTATTCAAAGAAATTCCTAAAAAACTTCCAACGCTACTAAATTAGTCAGGAGAACAATCACTCTACACCCTAATAAATCCAAACTCTATTTCATCTAAATTTTCAGTTCACCTAAAAAAAACACTTCAGTAGTTGAAACGGTATAAAATGTACCATTTATTGTCCCTCTGTGAACACTGAAAATTCATAGCGTTCGCCTGATAAACGATGCTGAAGATACTGAAAATTTTCACCTCTGGCACTTACATCGTGCACCGTTTCAGCTCGTCGATCATTTAACAAACGATAAACGTTCGCAACAGTGTCACCGCGCTATTGACATTTAGTGGTAGCAACGAGACGAACGACGTTCAAGGCGAAACAAATCGAATCCGTTGGTCCAACCCTCGGGACGCGCGAGAGTTTCAGCCGCGCCGCCGGAAAAGATCCCCCTGGCTGATACAGCCGATACGGGCGACTTCAAAAATACCCCGCGACACCGGTGTTTAATTAAGACGCATAATCCGGATGTTGGGGATTTATGTTGCAGATTTGAACGCGGACTACATAGATATGCCCTTCGGCAGAGGAGGGCCGACGACTCCTGGCATACCTGGTTCCAACAGCAGAACAAAACGAATGAGAACGAGTTTCAAGCATCACCAGTTAAGGACGATGAAGAGTTACTTCGCGATCAATCACAATCCAGACGCGAAGGATCTCAAGCAACTTTCCCAGAAAACTGGCTTGCCAAAAAGGGTGCTGCAGGTAAGCTTTCTGCCGACGATTCTTCCTGTATATATGTATGTATACTCGTCGTTTCGCGTCGATCGAACTCTTCGCTGCAGTTTGCTCGTGTACATAGTTCTGTGCTCTTTACGACGGTTCCTGTGTCCAGTTACCGTTCCCATGACGTACGTCTGTTTCTTTCTTTTCTTGTTTTTTTTTGCTAGGAGAAAATTAGTTATAGGGGACATCGTCGATGTCGCGGGATTCAATCTGCTTCCATCTTGTGAGTTATGTAACTGTTTCGTTGGTATGCGAGAGTACTCCCCTAGGAGTACATTGACCATAGAGAATCCTGATATTTGTTCGATTTATTTATTGACAGTCGTTCTGTTACTTCTTCAGGTTTCTAAGGCTCGCGATTATATACTTTTTAACCCTTTAACATTTCCTTCCACCAACTTGACGATTGTAAATATATTGGATGATTGCAAACGTTCGTGCTCGATGTGAAAATAGAACACAAGCGGTGTGTGCGAAGGCACGTTTCATTTGAAAATAAAATTAAATGAAATGAATTATTGGAAAATAGAACACATGCGGAGTATCTTTCGATAGGAACATAGCATGACGCTAAAACAAAGATCTGTGACGAAGTCGATGAGGTTCCTGCCACTTTTGAAGATCGGGCACGAACTTTTGCAATCATCTAATAGTTTGTCATGAGAAATGTAGGATTGTTCCTTTGCTGAGAAAAGAGAACATTAGATTTTATCGTTTATTTATCAAATTTTACTAGCTGGAATGAACTTACAAGGTACATTCACCGACAGAGGAATGAATCACTCCACATCCTATTCTTTATCAACTCTCAACGAGCAATTCTAATATTTTTCCATTATAAACTCACAAGGCACCTTCACTGACACAGAGGAATGAATCATTCCACGTCCTATTCTTTATCATTTCCGAAGCTCGATCTCCATTTGTACGATCTCGACGTTGAAGAAGCGTCAGAAGACACTATTTTCAATGAAGTTCAATCTTCCGGATCGCCTAACACGAGTACATGCAACGATCCACGTCGTGTTCACGCTAGACGAAACGTCAGTAGGCGTGGAATCGTCGCGATGCGCAATTAAAAGGAAATTTACAGGGTCGGTTCGCGGGAAAAATATTCGCGTCTGGTGTGCACCGGCCTCCTCCAATTAGTGAGCTGCGTCAATGACGCATGACGCCCTTCATAGGCCAGCTAAAACTGTCCACGGCGAACCTTTTCGGTGTGTACGTCGTTTTGGACAGATTGTATCGTTGCTCTCCCTCTCGTGTTGTTCGATCCGGGACCGCGGTTGTCTTTGGAATTTATGCGACCGTGTTACGTTTATTTCGGCGGCACTCGAAACGTGGAACACGCGGCGGTAGGTTAAAGATAGAAGAGATTGTTAGTACGCGAAAAGAGAGCGACAGAGGGAAAATCGTCGTCTACCGCTTTCCCAGGATATCCTGCGTTTCGATCTCCAACAGACGACGGATCTGTCCATTTCTTCTTTTTCTTCTTCTTTTCTTTATGAAACGCACACGTTGCTCGAAAGATAAATTGACCGATTGTTTTTTCAACGATGAATCTTCTCGCCGAGAGAAGATCCTTCTGGAGGTTCACGAGTTCATTAATCAAAGGAATTTGGGAATTTTCGTGAAAGAAGGTTGAACTTTGACGGTTTGTTGTTTGGAATGTTTGGTAATTTCTTGTGAAATTGAAAAATTTGAGGTTGCAGGAAAGCTTTGTATCTGTTTAATTCTGTATTTGAAAAATTTGATGATTTATTTTAGAAATGATCACTTTGACCGTGGAGATGTTCGAGGAAGAGTGTGATTTTATTTAAACTTTTGTTTAGAATGTTACTGTCACTGAAATCTAGTGAAAAATCCAAAGTGGATTGTGCATTAAGAAATTTGGTATTATTAGATATTGTTGTTATTACATTCAAACGTAGAAGTTATTATATAGGTAATGTTGAAAGCTATGGATAGATGAATGTGCAGAAGTACCGACTTGCAACTCGACTGTTCCCAAATACAGACAAAAATTAGAAGAATTAATACATTAATGTAGACAGCATTGGAAAATGTACGTAATGACAAGTATTGTAGGAAAATGTGAGAAATGTGCAACATTCCAGTAACTTCTTAAAAAATTACTCAAAAATTTCTTCTCTACGAGAAAACAATTCAAACTACATCACAATTCTATTCAAAATTTCACTTCTCCAAAAAAAAAAAAAAAAAAAAAAGGATATTTATCGTTGCAAATTTAAAAAAAAAGCACTACAGTCTCCGAATTTCACTCCGTCGGGAAACAAAATCACCTAAAAGCCAAAATCACAGAAATCACGAAATTTTTCATTAAAAAAAAAATCATCCAAATATTCCTACTCTACAACAATCAACTTCACACCGCAACACAATTCTATTCAAAATTTCACTCTCTCGAAAAAAGAAACACCATCACAATCTTCGAATTTCACTCTGTCGGAAAACAAAATCACCCAAAACCTCCTACTCTACAACGAACACTTTCAAACCGCGTCACAGTTCGATTGAAACTTCCACTCTCCGAAAAGAAAAAAAGAAAAAAAGCACCGTCACCAGTCTCCAAATTTCATTCCGTCGGGAAACAAAATCTGCAAAAGAAAAAAGAAGCAAAACCGAAGAGTAGGGTTAAAAAGTGCCTCGACGAAAAGACGTTGTTCTCCTGAACAGATATCCATCGAAAGGAGCCCAGGCTGTGCCTCTTCTGACGGAGAGGGTCGCGCGGAGGTTTCCAGAGGCGGGTTAAAAAAGGTGCAGAGAAAAATCGCGGTTGGAAGATGGATAGCCGGTGGTTCGATCGTTTTTCCTCCTTTTTTCCCCCCTCTCTCACTCTCTCACCGCTTCTCACCCTTTAGCGAGCCGTTGCACGCCACACAGTCTCCTATAAAAATATTCACGTGTGCAGGGCGAAGCGGCGCGGCGTGCGCGCGGAGACGTACGCGCGCGCTTCTTCCAATTAGTGCGTGCTGCCGGCGGCGCGTTGAGGTAAAAGAACCGCATGGGCCGCGGTGATATTTCCGTCGACGAGCCTCTGTGGCCTTTCCCCGTAATTATGGCCCTCCGTCAATCCGCCGCTACTCAAAATCCCGGCCGGGCAAGTTTTGTCGTAACGAGCACCGCCGCCGCCGCCGTCGCTGTTGCTGCCCTCGTTAACCCACTACCGTTAAATTACACGGCCCAGGAATCTATTTTGTGAACGAAGGAGACTCGAACTATAACGTAGGAGATTTCGTGGATCGATCGAATTCGCTGGATCGTGAGAGGTTAGCCTCGTGTGGTTGAATCGCTGGCATTTAGGCTAGGGCTTCTGGTCTTTGAAGGACGGCACCCGTGTGATTATTGGCGAAATCGTTTCCGGTTGTTTCGCGGTTTACCTTACCGCAGCCTTTTTATAGCGTATTAATCGGAATCGGTCGGTAAATGCCTCTTGTAGAGATTGGTTTATGGATGTTCTGGACCTTCTGCGAAATTTCGAGCGGTTTGAGGATTTTCTTGTTTTTTCTTTTAAGGGAGGAACAAGGGTTTTGGAAGTTACTTTGGGTGTGAACTTAGGGAGATTTGATCATTTTTCGTGGAATTTTTATGACAGGTTTGAAGAAAAGGTTTTTTATATGCAATATACTTTGAGAATTTTGTGGAATGTTGGAATGCAATTTTCGCTCTTCTGTTCTTCTTTTTCAATGAAACTGAGTTTTCGGCAGAATTTATCAGATTTTGTAACTGATAATTTTCATTATATCAGAGTTTTCTATTTATCCTAGGAATGCTAAGAAATTTCAAACAATAATTCACAAAAAAAGTTCTGGAACACATGATTCATATCTTCATGCTGCATTCATAAATCAGTACTTTCACAGAACCCTTTGAGCGGTACGATCGTACATTTACGTTTCGATTTTTGCACCAAAATAGTATTATTTTTTAAATTTGTTATTTATCTGAAGATCACTGAGTCTCTAATAGACTGTTGCAATAGATTAATTTTTCTTCACATATTCAAGTGCATCGTACGTGTCCCACAGGTCAGGAAAGGGTCAACACACTACCAATATCACGTTTAATCTAATTTCAAGCAAAGCTGCAAACATTCAAAAAATCTCACTGTACAAAGCGTTTACCCTCGTTTTCACAACAAATTAATGTAATCCAAATTCCTCACTTCTCCCAAGACTCGAAACTTCCATCTCAAGCATCGCCCAAAATTTACCTCGACAATACCCCATCGCGACAATCAAACGTAACTCCTCCCCATAAAACTCCTTACATCTTCGCCCAATAAAAGCCAACCCATTTCTCCTTCGTCTCAAACTCCGTCCTCCCTTCCTTCTCCACTCCAAAGGATAAAATATCCTCGAAATCCTTGCCCAGCTCACAGCCTCTTCTCGAGGATCCATGCAGACAGAGGAGTCGCCGGGTGACTCGATGGCGCCGGGCAGAAGATCTAGAGAAAGAGAAAAGGTCGTCGTCGTCGTCGGGTGGGCCAGGGGAGGAGGCGAGAGAGCCAGCCTATTGTATTCGGTGCGGCGTAGGGTTCTTGGTCGCCATCTTGCTTGATATTGATCGCGAAACGCACGAATACTCGCTCATTCGATATATTTATATAGAAGTTAATATATATATACACATATACATAGAATGGCGTGGCGCTCACGCGTTCACCACAGGGAGAAACACTCGTATACAGTTCGACCATGAAGGGGAGGCCCACGTTGTGTCGGTTGGAAGTCTCTGCGTGGTTTTCAGTCCGCGGGGGAGGAGACTATCTTGAAAATGGCGACGCTGGTGGATCCCGTGCATCGAGGCCGTCTTTTATCTATCGAAAACAGGGGGTAGAGTGGCGTGGCGGTGGCCTCGGGAGAGCAAGCTGAAGGGACAGGGAGAGGCTCGAGGCTGTGTGTCGTCGCATTATATATTGTTGCATTGTATGGACGATGTAGCTATCCTAGCAGGGACTGGCCCGTTGACGTGCCGCTGCGCGTGCTGTTGCATTTAAATTACTCTCTCTTTCTCTCTCTCTCGCTCTCTCATTGTCTCTTTTTCCTTCTTTCTCCTCCTTCCATTTCGCTACCCTTCCTCGCCTTCGATGAAGATATATTGGAGGCGTGCGAGCTTTTTGGCCCTTGTCTCTTCTGCGTGGCCGCTATCCTCCTCACCCTCCGCCTCCTTTTGTTCCGCATTTCTTTTCGGCCGTCAGGTGTAATGACGTGAGGTAGGGAATCGAAGGTTGTGTGAATGTGAGCGAGGGATTTTTTTGGGGGGGATTGTTCTTTGGAAAGTTCGGTTCTTGGGTTTTTCTGGGAAAAGTGTAGAAGTGGGAATGGTTTTGACCCTTTTTGTGATAGCACGAATTGCAAATACGAGATTTCTTTCTAATTTTGCAATTTGTAAATGATATACCCGAGGAATGTTAGGTTGCAGACAGATTTCACTCATAGAATTAAAGATAATCATGATATTGAAAGTTTTACCAAGTTTCAGAATATTTATAATTGCACATAATTTTGACTAATTTGTATTAAAATATTATACACAAAAATGCATTGAACTAACAATCAGAGAATTCGTGAGGAAAAAATATCAACCCAATCCTTTCATAATTAACCGAAACACACGACCAGAAATTCAAGCTTATACAGCGTCCAAATAATTTCCGAATAACTGTATACGAATGTTTCACAACTTTCTCAAATATGTACACCAAATAAGACACTCTTAAACTCCAACGTCAACTATCTCTGAACGAGCATCCAAAAAAATACACACACATACATACAACTCTCTCCACTTCTCGCTAAACCTTGTAGCAAACACTCCACCAACAAATACCAACGACACTACAAAATTACCCTCGAAAACACGCTGGAAAAAACTAGGAATTCCATGTTACCAAGCACTTCAGCCTCTCCAAGCTACCCCTCCTCGATCATCCCTCCTCAGAAAGCTCGAACATCGAGAATCAACCTTCTACACACGTACACAACCATTGAATTCGTGTTGGTCTCCGTGTGTTCGCAGGTCTGGTTCCAGAACGCCCGCGCAAAATGGCGGCGCATGGTGCTGAAGCAGGAGGGGAAGTCGGACAAGTGCGACGGCAGTGTGGACGGCGGTTCCCTTGGCGACCTTGAGCTTTATGGGAACAGCACCGGAAGCGGTGGCCCGCCGATGAGCCCTCCATTCATGCTGGGCGGTCCACATAGTCCCGCGTCCTTGGCGTCCTTGGACTGCGCGTGATCCCAGAAATCCCGTTTCCGGGCCAGATTGATCGAACGATTCGCTGCTAGACACTCGTCAGTGTACACGTCTTCGGCGTCGTCGGTGCCGAGAATTCGCGAGTTCGACACTACGAATCTGAACGAGGAACTGTTTCGTTACATCGGTGAATCCAGCCTCTCCGTGGCTCTCGACGTCGCTGCGTCGCGACGCTGTGAATAATCCCATGATTCACAGGAGCGCGAGGCTACTCGAAGTTGAAAAAGAGGAGGAGGAGGAGGAGAGAGAGAAGCTACTACTTCTCGGGGTTCTCAAACGAGAACCACCTCCTCTCGTTTTCCTCCGCGTTGAAAGTTGGTGTTTTTCTTCTTTTCTTTTCTTTTTCTTCCTTTTTCATCCGGTTCATCCGAGGGAGAGAGAGACTTTTCATCGTGGAAAAGCTTCGTCACCCTGTGCTTGGCACCAGTGACGACGACGCGGGGAAATAGGGTGGAACTGTGAGGTTTCCACCGATGTGGATCGAGTATGTGTGTTCGATCGGGAGGAAAATCGTGGTTGTATCATAAACGGGGGGGTAGGGGGGGATCGATCGATCGAGGAGCATAGGAGAGCGTTGTATTTATTTGTAAGCGAGACACGAACATTACATACGTACATACATACACACATGTTGTGGCTTTCTTTTTTCATTGCCGATTTTACTTGGTGATGTTCTTCACCGTACGAACACGAACACGCGTACACACGGGGGACACAGAGTTCGGAGCGAGGCACCGCCTCGAAAGCGTTTGTAATTAGTTGTCGATGTCTATTTATTGGTTATAAGCGTTCTGAGGTAAGCCTAGTTAAGGGTTACGAACTTTACCAGTGCTGTGTGAAAATCCAACGTTTCTATGGGGCTAGCTGAGGGAAAGGGGGATGCACGAAAATTTTACATTCGAGCTAATACGTACAATAACAATATACATATATATATATATATATGTGTGTGTGTGTGTGTGGTTGTCGTGTTAGGTGATTTAGGTGATAAAAGATCGAATCGAACGGACTCGATATGATTTATTAACTCAATTGATCGCATCTCAACGACCTCGTAGTCAACGACGTATCATTGGCTCGCGCTTGAAGCACGCGTGTTGAGAGTCATCGAGATTCTTAATTAAAAAATAGAAAAGAAAAAAAGGGAGCTC
>NW_017100166.1:84483-95432 GCF_001263275.1 Habropoda laboriosa
TGTGACTGTAATTATTGCTCAAGAGAAGAATAAACAGAAAGAGAAAAGGAAGAAACGAAGAAGAAACTGAAGAATTTAAAGATTATCGAGGGAGAAGCTAGGACGAATAATTGCTCGCGATCGCGCCCGACGTCGCGAATCCTTGACGTAAAAAAAAAAAAAAACACTTCACGTAATTGTTGTAAATAAAGGACGTTCCTCGAGTTTCTTAAGGCACCGCTATAGGTTGTAGGGATTCTAATTGCATTCGGTAGCGGTTCTGTTAGGCAAGGTAATAATGATGACGACAATTATTATTATTATCACTCCTATTATTAATATCCTTGTAACGAATGGAACGATTGTCTAATTTTGCAAGATAATTTTTTCATTGAATATATTTTGACAATATACACGCTGCCTCTGTCGACTTTTTCTTTCGTAACCTCGAACCCCATCAAACACCACCAATCCTCGATACTTTCGTTTCTATCTTTGCAGACTTTTGCGCATCAACGTTCGAAAGGAACTAAAACTCAACCGTTGAAAATTCTTCGCATTGACATTCCGAGAAAATTGAAATTCAACCGTTGTAGACTTTTATTCGTTGATACTCCAAGGGAACTGAAATTGAACTTTTGTAGATTTTTACGCATCAACGTTCCAAGAGAACTAAATTTCAACCTTTGCAGATTTCTATGCGTTATCATTTCAAGCGAACTAAGATTCAACATTTGCAGATTTCTATGCGTTGATGTTCTAAGTAAACTAAAATTCAACATTTGCAGATTTCTATGCGTTAACATTCCAGGTGCGTTAAAATTCAACTTTCGCAGAGTTTCACGCGTTAACGTTCCAAGAGAACTAAAATTCAACTTAACTCAACACCGAAACCCTGTTCGATCAGCGGAACCTTATCAGCCCGTTCCTGCCGGCAATTTAAATTTCCAGCAAGCTTGAAAATCAAACTGGATCCAAGACCTGGCGCGCAGGAATTCAACGGAGAAAAGGAAAAACAGAGATGAAAAAGTATATATCTCCCGCGTAAAAAATTTTCCCTCGCCAAAGAGGAAAACGAGGCACGCTAAAGGGCGCGCGCGATTCCAGAGAACGCGTGTACCTCTAGAAAAGGAGACAAGAAATTAAAAACACGAGCAAAAGATAGGTATAACACTCGTTGACGAAGCAACGACACGAGCAGTCCTCCGCGGCTCGAGCGGCAGAGCGCGCGGTTTTACAAGGTTGGCAGCCGATTTAACGACCCTGTTACGCGTAACTAGAGGAGCGGCGCGCATCCCGTGAGTGGCGGACATTAAAATTAAAATTACACGTTGCACGCCAATCTGAATTACGCAAGCGAGGATCGCCGTTCCGCGCGCAAATTATCTTCGAATCACGCGCGCGGAAAAAGAAATTTCTCGTTAGCTTTGCCCGAACTCTGGGGGCCGCCTCTCTTCTCTCTTCTTTTTTTCTCTCATTTTCTCACCTTCCCATTTTTTTCTCTTCTTCTTCTTCTTCTTCCCTCTTCTTTTCGAACGAACGCCGACTTTCTAACGGGGCTTAATGGCCGCCGCGATTCTCCAACCGCTGACAGGATACACTTTTGAACGCGGCTGTCGTCCTTTTTTTCTCGTTCTAATTCACTAATCAGACACGTGAGCTTGGTTATTCGTTCGTAATTGATGAACTGGCGAATACTTCGTTAATTTTGTATCTTTTCTTATCTTCTTCAACATACTCTTCTCCGGTGTTCTTCGAAAGAATTATTCGGGAAGATTGAAATTAGGCATTGTCAAGTTACGACAGTGTAGACCTCCAAGTTTTATGGTACCGCGAAGTCTTCAACGTTGGATAACTTCATGTATTATTATTCTCTTCTGAATAGAAATTGTTTAATCTTTTTTACGGGGAAGAAGAGTTAATTCGTCATTTGGTATGTTACTTAGTCAGACGTTTCCTGTAATTCTTGATAGAGACACTCGGCTAACATGTTGGAAAATATTGTTACGAAACATCAGACGGAATTAATTCGAATTTGGCTGGGTTAATTGAGACATCCAGGTAGTCGGTAGATTCTCATCGTCGTGATAAACTCGACGTTTAAAATGGCCGTCCGCCTACGCCATTATTAAAGACGCATTTATACTTTGAACTGATAATTCCTTTTGAAACTCGTATTGTCCCGTGCAATAGATAATAAGAAAAAGAATCAAGAGAAAATTTCGTTTTTTAAAATTTTTTTCGTAGTCACAAATCGATCCTCGATTTTTTCTCAATGTCCCAACAACTCGTACGTATGATAAATATACGTAACGCGTGTAAGACTCAGTTCTTCGACACTGTGAGAGTATTAATTATTTATGGTTAAGAAGATACGACGCAGAAAAGGATAGCGGAAATGCAAAAAAGGCAGAATGCGAGATAGGAAGCATACAATATGCATCCAGTTGCACTGCGCCGATCGCTGAGTAAGCGGCTGACGCACTGACCAATAGGATTTCGAAAGAAGATTATTCGCTGTGCTTCTGATTCGATAAAAATCGCGGACCAAAGGGGAACGGTGGTGATCGTTTTGCATCTTTAACTTTGCATCACGTGAACCGAAGTGATTTAATAAGAAGGATTGCTGAAACTTACTGAATAATTTCCAAAGTTCTCTATCATTTTCTAGGAAGAATATCGACAGTCGCTTCTTTTTTATAATTCTACAAATTGTTTTCAACGCGTGTTATTGAAATTCTTGCGCGGGTAACTGGGAATGAGGAATTAAATGTCGAAGAAGTTTACCAGTAATGTGTAATATCGGATTTCTAATCATTCCCAAAGTTTTAACTAAAGAAACAAAGACTCGCCAGTGATTTTCAAGATTTCATAAAATAAAATTATTTTCAACTATGAATTTATTTATACGCCGTTAGATAATATAAAATTTGAAAATATTCTACCATTGTTAACCTAAACATATTTATACAAATTATTGAAAATATCCTCCTTTGACTTTCACACAAGCTCTTAATCGACAGCTACACGCATAACATTTCGATTTCAAATCAATGACAGATTTTATGATAGATTTCTTTAAAATTATACAAATTCCTATGACTAACAGAGCACACTTCTTCCTCCAAAACGGACAATATTTTGCAGTCGAGAGAATATTAAATCGGATTTTACGGAACTTAACAACCAACTGTGTACACGCTTATCGGTATTACGTCAAAATTTCGGTACCATAAAAATTCCAGAAGCCAGAAGAAGTTCACCGAAAATACCCTCGATGACTTGAAGAATGTCCAAAAATACCGGAAAGCGGCGAGTGTGTTAGCTCGAACGAACGATCCACGGATCCGAGGACACGTTGGACGCTTGCCCGTGATACCGTGGGAGGCAGGGGGGCAGATGGACGGCCACACGAAGAAGTCACGATGCATTTAACGAGGTAAATGAGACGTAGCCGAGGATCGACACCGTGGAGCACTGTCAAACGACCAAGAGCCGTTTCCTCTGGTGTATACGTTGCACGCCTGGCATCGATCATTCGTGTTATCGGAATCTCGATCCCTCGAACCGGTCAGAGGACACCATTGGTCAGACGCTGACATCGCGCCAGAGGATCTAGGAATCTCTCGTTCGTCCCTCGATCACGCCTGATCGGTTCGGAGAGCGAACGGTTCACGAATACGAAGAGAACAGAAAGGAAGGGAACTCGCGTTGCGTGTTCACGTTTTATCGGTAGACGAAACCACCACGATTCCCGTCCATTGTTTCCAACGTGAGAAGAAAATGTGAGAACCCTTGCTACCTCGTCACCGCCTCTTCGGCTCAGAGCAGCCTAACCTTGGCCCATCAATGGGCCTGCAATGCAACGTGTCCGAGCCTTGTAATTCCGACGTCGGCCATTTCGATGGTTTTTAATTAATGCACGTGCTGAAGACGCCGCTTCATTGGGAATCGCTCATGGGACGATGATGATCGTTGGTCGGCGATTGTGGATTGTGAGTCCTGTTGAGAAAATGTTCAGTTCAGTTGCGTGAAATATTTTCGTTGAATTTGCTTCGTTTTGTTTTCCTGCTTTCCTTTGCCGAAAAGTTCTAACTCGTGTGATTTTTAAGCTAAGTTAAAGAAAGTTAGCGTGATTGTGGTTGAAAATTGAGTAGAGATGAGTGTGAAAACAGTTTGGGAAATTAATCGTGTGACGTCCAGACGTCATTTTTTCTGTTCAATTGAATCTTTTCAATTGAGTTTCAGTTTTTCTGTTCTTTTGTGCGGAGAAATTAGTGCGATAACGGTTGAAAATTGGGCGAAAAGTTGTTTCAAAAGGAATTCTGCCTAGAAAATTCTTTCAGAATGGCAATTCATTTGTACGAAGCCCGAACATTGCTTCAAAGATATTAAAAACTTTACACTACGATAACAGTGTCCACTTCGTTCAGAAAATGAATTTCGTTTCCCAGAATCGAATGTTTAAAAATAGACATTTAACCGAGATCTTGATTGCCTTTGCATGGGTGGTTAAACGAACGAAAAGGAGAAAAAAGGAAGAAATGCAAAACAGAAAGAAGAAGGTTACTTCTACGATTTCTAAAAATACGAGTTCTTACGAGGAATTTATGGAAGCGTTTAAGCAAGGAACGAGTTATAGTGATGCGACCAGTAATGGGATTGAAATTAAATGGCCGACCATTCGCGTCTTATTTACATTCCTAGTCGTGACAGCTTTTTTGTCATCGATTCTACAGGTTTGTTTATTGGTGGCCGATATTAAACTCGTTTCTCGATACGCCTCGAAATTATACGCTGATGACTAGACCGGTAATGTATAGATATAGGTCTCACAATTATCGTGTCAACGGAATCCATTAAAAGAGACAGCAAAACATCGTCGAAATTTTATCAATCTCTGCTATCTTCTTTCTCGTTCCTTTTTTATTCCATTTGAAAATACAACATCGAGGATAATTTTAGATATAGTCGAAGTCGAACAAAAGGCAAATTACGAAGAATAACGTGTGTGCACGTTCAGATTGAGATGATTCAATTATACGTTACCAGAAGATAACGATCGCAAGCACGTGAGATATCAAGTATGACTAGATATATGGAAGGATAATGACGAATTTGCATGCTGGGTATGAATAATTATTCGTGTAACGTGCGAATATATTATCCTGGAAGTATCCTTCTGCCTGGAGAACACGAGAATTTCACACAGTTACGACATTTTCACACATTCTTCACGTGTCTAATTTGTCTTCGCTGAAGTTCACTTGAGAAAATGTTGAGAATGAAATTTTTCAAGTTCCCCAGTTCGATGCTTCGAATTTAGTCGATATCATCACGTTGCTTCTGTTTGAAGAACGGAACAATTTTACACGGCTACATTTTCACATTCTTCTCGTGACTAATTTGTCTTCGCTGAAGTTCACTTGAGAAGGTGTTGAGAATGAAATTTTTAAATTCCGCCAGTTTGACGAATAAAAATGGAAAAGTGACTCGTTGCTTTGAATTTATTCGATATTACGCCGCTTCTGTCTGGGGAACAGAAAAATTTCGCACAATTACGACATTTTCACGTTCTTCTCGTGTCCAATTTTCCTTCGTCGAAGTTCATCTGGGAAGACGTTGAGGATGAAAGTCTTGAGGTTCCCTAGTTCGACGAATTAAAATGGAAATGTGGCTCGATTCTCCGAATTTATATTCGATATTACGTCGCACGGGAGCGATTTTTCCGTGGAATTCCGCGGTGTGTTTTCAGTGAAAGTGTTCAGCCGACGTGTCAGCACGGAGATCATTAACTTCATGGTGTATTTGTATCGTAATGACTTGATATTGACTGCACGGTTATTTACAAGAGAAAATCGTTGACGCGGTGTTCAATGGAAATTTATGTACGCGATTCGTGAAAACGTTCAAGTATCGCGCTGTGAAAGAGTTAATCTACGAAAGAGCGTGCACGGTGCATAAAATCAACAGTGATTGCAAAAATGGGCCACTACTGGAACGGAATTATCCACCGCTTAGAAACCGGTGTGTTTGATTTTCCGCTGAACGACCGATGATCTTCGTTGAAATAGAAAATTTATATACTTCGAACGCAATTTATCGTTACCGTTCACCGCGACAGACACATACGTTTGATTTATCGTGAAAATTGTCACGCGACGATAATTCACGAATGCGTGTATTCAAGTTAGTTTAGCGACACGTGGTGGTATGCGACATTATTCATTTTCTTCGGCTACCGAGTTGTGTGCGTTTAATAGAAGGGAGACAAGTGGTTGCAAAATTTCGAGTTTAAGTGGAAAGTTAGATTTCTGTGAATTTATGGTAGCACAGGTACGAAAATAATCTCTGTACAATGGGCTGAAGTTTCGGAACTACTTGTCAAGTGCTGATATCAATATTGAATTTGTTGTCATTTTTCTGTCGACGTAATAGCAGTTTGTTTTGTGAATAGTAGGAGAGACCGGGGCTGGTAGGCCAGTTTTTCAGCTTTCGATTTTTAGTCAATTATCTGGGCGGTTGTTATATTTGGTAAGACGTATATCTGGTTGTCTGATAGAACGATTAAAATTGACTTAATGTGACAACAATTAAGGTGTTTTAACGTTTTTCTAACGCCTTCTATGCTGGTCAACCAGCCCCATGATTGGGGTTGGTGGACTTACAGTATAGGGTAGGTGCAATCAAATAAGAAAATGTTATTAGAAACTTATTTCAGTGGTAATAAAGTAGCACAATGTCAATAAAGTTGTTTTATTATAAAATATGAATTATCTCTCTCACATATTTGAATAATAAACTACAGATTTTTTTCGACAAATTAAACATAAATTGTAATGTATTTAGAAGGTAATCAAATTTAAACAAAGCATAAAAATCGCTTTTTTAACAACAAATTACAATTTAAATTTTATGGTAGCGACAAACACTTGGAGTATTATAGAAACATATACCTATAGTTCTTATGTTACCTAACCTTATAAATAAGTTATTAACTAACCTTTAGCGACGAAAAATTAGTACAAACCGGGATTGGTTGACCACTTAGTCATGTAACCCGGGAGGTTATTAGTCAACCAGCCTCTAACGATTATTTTGACTTCAATGCTCTACATAACTCTAAATTATTTATGTATAAAAAAGAATACTGCTTCAATGGGTCGTCTAATAAACAAACTTTAAGATATTTCTTCGACATTTATTCTATTGTAACTATAGAGAGCGTGGAAACATAAAATCTTGAAGATAAAAAAGGCAAACGCTGATAACACTCAAACAACATGCGATCACTGCGTCGAAAAAGGATGAATGGCATTGTAGAAGTGACTTGTATCTACAATAAATTTTTCCGCGGTATAGCACACGTCGGTGAAATGATATTAACACTTACAATTAGTCAACCTATCCGGTCTCCCCTGCAGTATAATATTTAACTTTGTTCATCTTTCCTAAAACAGGCTTATAATTATGAATGCTAATAACTGTTTAAATTTACTCTACATTCGATAAGTTCTCCAATAAATAATTAACACCTGATAGACTGATGATTAGTGTAAAGTATCGTATCGTCACTATGCACAGAGCAGTCCAGGGGAGATTTTTAAAAATAACAAACAAAAATGTGCAATTTGAGAAGAACCCTTCATGTACATATCATAGAAGATCATAAGAAATTAGAAAATTCGATTAATATTAAAAATAAAGAAACAGAAATCAATTACTTTGTTTGATTGTTCTACTGTTATAGGCGGAAGTGTGTTCTCGAAAAGTACGAAAAACATAATTACAGCTCTTCAAATCTTTAGTAACTTAAATGCTAATAACTGTGTCAATTTACTCCATATTGGACACGTATTCCGCTAAAAAGTAAATATTAGATTTGCTGACAATTAGTATAAAGTATCGCTGCAGAGCTGTACAATAGGTCCATTGTTAAATTTTCGAAAAAAGTATCCAAAAGCAGCGCTGTCAGAAATTCGAATAATGTAAAAAACCGAACCTGCAATTGTGACAATTTCATTTCGACAAAGGACCAGAGCGTAACGCTAAAAAATCGCGCAAAACCTAGATCCATGCGAAAAGCACTCTTCGAGAAAAAACAAAAAGGAATCCAAGTCGGAAACAGTGAAAATTTACGACGCGAAGCTATCGACAATTCCCATTTTGTGGGGCGGGGTACGAGTGGGCTGGCGGTGGCTGAGGATCGCGGGAAGGAGGCCCTCGACGACGGCAATTCCGCGGGTGCTCTTTATTTCCAGTTGCGCCGGTGCGAAACGTAACGAAACGAGGAGTCTGTCGAGGTTGGTGGAGCGTCGTTCCCAATTTATCGAGGCCACATTTCACCGGAAACGAAAATACGAAGCTCGGCTACAACGCGAGTGCCTGCTACGCGACGATTTTCCCGCGCCCCTTTTCCTCTTCTCCTCTTCCCTACCCTCCTCGACCACCGTCGTCATCTTCTTTCCACCTTTTTTTCTCCTTCTTTTTTTTTTTTGTATATAAACCTCGTCACGTTATTATTTCTCGCCGCTACCCGCTCATTAAACTTCTCTCCTTGATTTTTTTAGTGCCTACGCGGCTCTCTCTCTCTCTTGCTCGCTCTCCTCGGAAGGCTCCTCGTCCACGCCCCGATGCACGTCCCTCCCCAACCCACACACCCTTCTCACCGCCGTCGTTCTCTCTTATTCTCGCTGAATCTCGACTTCACCACGACGTTCGGGAGTCACTCGTCTCTCGTTTGTACACTCCTCTCTCCGAGAAACGCTTCCTCTGAGCGCGGCGAGCACCGCAACCCTTTGCTGAGGACTTTTGACGCCCCGCGATACGCTCGAATACCGTTCGACAAGAGGATTCGGGAGGCGACGAAGTTTTTTTCCCTCGCTTCTTTATCTCTCTCTCTTGATCGAGGGAGTAGAAGAGAGAGAGAGAGAGAGTTTGTACGCTCTTTGCCCTCGTTTCTTCCTCCACGATGTGTTGGCTTCTCTTTTTTCTATTTTCAACTCCCGCCCTCGTGACGACGAGTCGAGGAGATCGTGGTTGAGGAAACGGAGGAGTCGCGAGATCAACTCTCCGGGAATATGCGTGATTTGAGGGACGAGGGAACGGTTTTGGAAAGCGGTTGTTTGATGTTCGTTGACGGAACGGGTGTTGGTTAGTGTGATTGATCTCTTCTTTGGAGAAATATTGCTCTAGAGAGGAGAGATTTTATTAGGAAGCTTTCTTGAGATGAAATTTAGGTATTATTGTGGGAATTTGAATTTTTTGTTTGGCCATGTTCGAAGGTGAGAGAACTTGCTCTAGTTGTGTATCGATATTGAAATTGAGGTGTTATTGTAAAATAGTTTTCGCGAATTTGAACTTTTCATTGGTTATATTGGAAGGTGAGAATAATTGCTTTAGTTATGGGTTACTTATTTTTTAGTATCAATATTTCAATTTTAATTTTTGTTATTTCTCGTAGTTTTCTGAGTTACACGCAATGTGCAATTGGTTGTACCGAGCAGACAGTCAAATGTTTGGAATCACTTATTAATTTACACCAATTTTTATAGCTCTTCAAGTCATGTTGCAGTGATTAATAATAATTTATTTCGTTTCGTTAAATTTTGGTAATAAAAAATTAATTTGAAGCTTCTTAAATCTCTAACATTTTTTGAACATTCTTGTGTAGCTTCTAATAGACTTTTGCTTCAAATTTTTATCCACAGTGCACACAGTATGTAACAGAAAATCAATTATCAGGAAAAGATTAATGGAATAATTATTAGAGAAAATTTATTATCAAAGTAGGCACCACAATCCATACAATTATATAATTCTTAAGCTTCTCTTTTAATTACTTCAAACATATACATATAAAAAATAATACAATATCTTGTATAATACTTTCGTCCAAATTTGACCAAATTTACCAACGACACTTGGACTATAATCGAGCACATCGTCCATCGACAACATTTTTCTCACCAAATTGAGAAAATTACGAGGAAGATAATTAGTTCTCCACAGCGCAACGGTTGAAATATTAAAATACCGCGGCACCGTCATATAGTTTAAGCTAATAACGTTCGTTATACATTTCTGCCCGTGCATTCACGGTAAGAAATATCAGAAATAGCTAAAGCTATTCAAGGATTGGTAAACCAAAGCTAAGTTGTAGCTCGAGCAACTTCCAAGAGGTGCATCGCCGACTCTGTTCTAGGGACGCGAAAGCATCCGCGTTTAAAATCCAGCAAGGGCACCGGTTCTCTTTGCCACCGAGTACTTTCGACGGCCCGCATCACGCTTGGATACCATTCGACAAGGGGCGCCGCTCTTCGCGGCCAATAATTCAGACTTCAAGGCGCGGGCGTGAAGATCGCCCTAACGGAATATCAAAAGCCACGCGGCGCTTCCCGTTTCCTCACCCTTTGCCTCTTCCGTTCCTCCGGCACTCAGAGGTCGTTCTTCGCCCAAAGGAGGAAGCCGCCTGAACGGAGAATCTTCCGTGGAACTTGTCGCTACCAAAAAGAAGCAGCTCCTTCGATATTTCTGATAGAAAGAAAAATTTCTGTTTACTGTTCGAAGGATACCAGTACAAAGTTAACTGAATTGCTTCGTTCAAAAAATTATTCACTAGCCACAGACAATTTTTATTCGTACTTTTAATTGTGCAAATATTCTGATATTTGAGAAACATTTAACCCTCTCCAGGCTGATCACTCTATTTGTTATTATGTATTGTTTCTGCATTTGTATGCTACAGTTTTGTCTACAGGTGTCATTTGATAGCATTGTTTGGTAAAATAAACATTTTTACAAGTGACCACACTGTTACATTTGGTGAATTTTATTATTTTGAAATTGTGTTGGTAATAAAGTGTTTTCCCCTTTTTGAAGAATTTAATTTAATCGGGCTGGAAAGGGGTAGAGACTTTTTCTATGTGGAAACATTTAGTAACGCTTGGAAATAAAAGAAAAGTAATGGA
>NW_017100166.1:95486-104707 GCF_001263275.1 Habropoda laboriosa
AATTTGGTGACGCTTGGAAATGAAGAAAAATTAATGGAAATTGGTAGCAGATTCAATATCGGTACAAATTGTAGTATAGCTATGTTTTTTTTTTTTGAGTTCTGTATTTTTGTAGGAAGTTCATTATGCCAGAGTAATAGAGTAAATGTCTAAATAATTATAGTAGTGTGTTGATACATTTGCACTCCCTATAAAGAATGTGAAGGATTGGCTGGGAATGATGAAGACATGTGGTAATTAAATAACTGAAGCAAAGGTGAGATTCAAGTGCATAATATAATATTTATACCTATTGATGTATATATATAGTACAAGTATATAACATGCTATATTAAACCACATCTTTACAACCAGTATCTATAACTGAAACTAACTGGTCCAAAAAATATAGTCACACAGTATAGACACTCTAAAACGAAAATACATTCACATCTTCTATACAAAAACAAATATGACACGAATTCGAAAACATACTCATAAATACAATAATCCTTACACAATCGAAACCAGTACGAACAATTCATCAACCGAGCAGAACGTTTAAACAGAACTCGAAAGGTACCAAGTACCATGAAAAAAGAGCCCTAGAACAATAACCTCATCTCCCCACGAACGAATCCGAACCAAACATCAAAAGTAACAATGCAATCCTAATCCAGTCTCCCTAAGCACTCCACCGCCCCTCCAGATCGCGAATACACAAAACAACCTCCCTGCTAAAAATACTCTTTTTACCGAACCTTCACTCCTCTGCAATCTCATTCACTCTCGTCGCACAACGGAAAACCGTCTAACAACAAAAATCCTCACGATACCAACGAAGAGCTCCGACGAAAATGCAGAAACATACGGTACAGAAGAAAGAAAAAACCTAAAAGGAAGATGAACCCAAAGGAAAAATAGAAGAAGAAGAAGAAGAAGAGAGAAAGGTGGCTGAGGACGGAAGGCGAGAGAAAAGGGAGGAAGCTTCCTGCACGGGCCGGCGCGGGTGACAAACAACCGCGTGGATTCCACGGATCCACGCGGCGCGCAAAGTCCGCGCTAATTAGCAGTTCACGAGCGTGCCGAAAAAGAGACGACGCGCGACGAACCGGGAACCCTGGAGCAGAGGGAGGCAGACAGGGCGGGAAAGAAAGGAATAGAAAGTAGAAACCGAATAAGAAGAGTAAAGTTGGCCAGAGGGAAGAGTTGTAGAAACGTTCCAAGATGGCAGACGTAGCAGCGGGCCATTTGAATATATCGGCGAGGGACAGTGAGCGATGTTGCACCTGCCGCCAAGAGTCAGCGTAATAGCTGCGAGATGTCACGCCACGGTACATGTGCGAGCAAAATTCATACGCTGCTTCCAACCTAACGTTTCTTCCTTTCTGTTTTTCTTCTTTTCCTTTGGTTTTTTGTTTCGCTCGTCGGGGAACGCAGCGACGCCGGATGGACGATTAGTTGGATGAGTTGCGTCGCGCCATGGGGGTGGTGGACGAGTATGAACGTCTTCTTTAAGTCGGTTTCGTTGGATCGGTGATTTGTGTACTATGCTTGCGGTTTTGGAGTGTTTGTGATTTGACGAATTTATGGTAAGGAGAGGGTATTTTTGGAAGTGATTGTTCAGGATTATTGTGGAGATTTGTGTGGGTTGTCCGACGTGGGTTAATTGGATTTAATGTGAATTGATTGTTTGCGTTTCGAATGTTTCGGTTTCGAAGGTTCGGTGGTAGAAAGCTCTGTTTTCGAGAGTTGTTAATTTTGTTAGCGTGTCTTCTGAGTTGTTTTTGAAACTTTTGGTTCTAAGGGCTCAGTGATAGAAATTTTTGTTTAATTTTGGAGCATTTCTCATTGGGAAAATTTTATTCCATTTTGAAAATTGAAAATTGATCGAATATCCTGGGAATGCTCGAAATCACAAAGAAATCATTTTTCGTACATTTTTCCTAAGGTGACTTCGAAATTCAGTTTAAGAGTTAAATGGAAATTTGAGTATTCAGATCCTTCAGAGGTCGCTATTGTCAATTTTATCCTGGGAATGCTCTAAATCACGAAGAAATCACTTTTCGATCAACCCTTGAATGTCCATTTTTCCTACGACTAAGCTAAAACTCAGTTTAAGAATTAGACGAAAATTTGAGTATTTAAATCCTTCACAGCTCGCAAATTTCAAGTAACACTTGGAGAATGGCTTAATAAACGTTTCTTCAAATGTTTAATTGGCACACAAATTTCGGTGGACGTTCTACCGATGTTCCTGATGTACAGGGCCGTACGCATCATTGCCAAGCAAAGCTGGTAGGCGGAGTCTCGAGTGAGCGCACACGGCTGTTTCATTCTCCTCGTATTTGTCAACCCGATCACCCACGTGGCTATTTAGGTATTTTCGTAGACGCGCGTCTTCCATAGCCATCCAACCGATTCACCCTCTTCCGCGCCAATCAAACCATAACTAACATTCTTCTCGCGAAAGGAGCAAGAGAAAATACACTACGAGCCGAAAGTTTCGGATTACTTGCCAATCTGCACCAAAATCGAATCTGCCGCTAATCCTTTACAAACCTGAAATTAATAGCAATTTGCTTCGCTCCAAAATGTTTCTTAAAATTCCCAACTTCTTTCCAAACTTTTAACCGAGAGTGTATACTTCCGTTAAGCTAAAAATTTCAATAATACATTTCGAATTTGAAATTCAAGTAAAATTCCTGCCGATAAAGCATAGTGGCTCCAAACTTTCGACTAACAGCGTACTTCCATCAGGCTTCAAATTTTCAATTTCAACTTTTCAATATCCCTTTCGAAGCCGGTTCAATTCAACGCTAAATTCTGCACAGAAAGTGAAAGATTCCGATCTCGGAAATGACACGTGAAAGAAAGAAAAAAATGAAAAGAAGAAGGAAATAATAAAATCTCCAACCCTTCTGACTTTCACTCGATAGAGAAAAGTTCGTGCATATAATTACGGGGCGGAACTAACAGAAAAAGACACGTATTCCAAAGTGCTTGCCGACGAATAACGATCGTTGTCGCGTTTTTATTGTTTCAATAAATAAATCCTGGTGTCTCGAGACGAGGGTGAGCCCCCTCTGAGTGCACCACTGTTCAAACGATATCTTATCGGGCCGCTTTGTACCGGTTTAATTAACGATTAATAATATTCGCCGGACGTTACGTAAATACGGCGTTTTACGAGTGCTCGCGCTACCCGATAAGCCGCGGGCAATAGAAACGTATGAAAATCGAAATGGATTCGTCGAGAAACCGGTCGGTGGTACCGGGAGATACCGTAACAGGGATTATAACAGGAACTCGAGCGGGGCGGTCGCCTCTCGTTCGTTTCTCCTTTATCACGGTCCGGGTTCAACACGCCTCTGCCAGTCAAATTAACGTGTTAATTGCGGCGAAAGGGAGAAAATGAAGTGGCCAGCGACGAGACGCGCGCGACGTCCACGCCGCTTCGAGATTGTTTACTTATGAATTACACCGAGAGAGAAAATTGAATATCTTGTTTGTTTGTCGCAGAAGAAAATGTTCGACGTTTAGACAACTGGTTTGCTACAGGGTGTATCAAAAAAATTTTCAACAATCATGTGGAATTTTGGAAAAGCAGAATTGATAACGTAATTATATACCTTGTGTCAATTATTTACTGCTTCTTCTAAGGGAATTTTGAAAAAACAGAATTGACAAGATAGTTGTATGGAAGGCTTTGTGTGGAAACTTATCAGCTAGATTGTTTGTCGCTTCGTCTATTTCTGTAATAATTGCCGACTTAATTCCAGACACTTTCATGTATAAAAGTATAAACATTTAATATTTATAATGTTAAGCATGTAACGTTAAATGTTAACGAATCTCTTTCACTTTGTGATTACTTTTCTTTGGTACAAGATTAAATTTGAGCACACACTGGATGGTGCACAAATTGATCACTGCATTTGAACTATAGTATCTAGTAACATGATAGAAAATTGCGTTCGAATGGAAAGTGTATTCCAATGAAGAAGAAGCTTCAAAGATTTCCCCTTTTCATAACAAACTGAAGCAATTCGTTCGAATTTCCGACATTTTTCGATCAAATTATCAGAAACAGTTAAAACAAAGCTGTAGCCAATACCTAAACCACCCTATATATTTAAGAAACAATAATTATTTTTATTTAATTTCACCCTTTTTCCAAATTATCCACTAAGCGTTTAAAAGATCGACAAAAATTCCTGTGCCCTTTAAATTTCAATCATTATTTCTATTTAATTCCACCTTACTATTCCTTGTCAAACATCTTTCCAAATTATCCACTAATCGTTTAAAAGATCGCAATAGATTCCAGTGCCCTTTAAACTTCAATCTAAACTTCTCAATTACATAAATAGAAAAATATTGCTAATTATAATATTTGAGATCACGTGGTTGTAAAGTGTAGGAAAGTATGCTCGAGCACATTCGTCTTTCCGATCCGGGACCAGCGTAGACCGACGCGTGCACGCGACGCAATCGAGTGCCACCAACGCTGTGGCCATTTATCTCTAACGAGGCGGCTTATTAGCTAATTAATTGAAATGCATTATTGCGAGGATCTGGCCGACTGTCGCCGGTAAGGCGAGACCGTTCTTTTCCTTCACGAGCGCGACAACGTTGACCTCCCGATAATTTTGTCCACGTAACCGCTCAGACATTCCATCTCGTTTCGCGATGCAACGAAACGATTCGTGGGCGGGCAAAATGGCGAATGCCTGTTTTCTTTGGGATGATTGATGGATGGAAAAGTTGGATAATACACGATGCCTCTAAAAACATCATTTATTCGTGTAGTTTCGTTCTTTCGTTTAGGGGATGATTTCGCTGTTCCTTTTTTTTCTTCTTATTAATTTAAACAAACTTCCATAGACCTTCAAACTTTAGTTCTCTTGATAAAATAATTTTTGCAGGCTGCCAATCATTTATTTTTATATCAAAAAGGAATTGTACGTAATGAGTCTAAACAACCCAATTATACACCGCGTTTATTTGTTTTTAATTGAAATTAACCACTTACAGCTAGAAAAAACTGATCTAATTTGACTTGTTAGGAAATTATGTCATGAATTCACTATATTTTATTCATAATATCAATGTTCAAAAGAGTAAACATCCCTGAACGTGTTAAATTAAACCTTCTTAACCTTCCTGAACTCGCGTAATTTTTCAGTGCACAGTGACTCACGTCGGTCTCTCACACTGATTTTAAATGATCGGAATATGGTATTTGTACCGTACAGTTTCGTGTAATTCATTACAAGAACAAGGAAGGGCGGGGTGAGAGCGTCAATTGTTTCGAAGAAATAAGCGAATTCCGATTTCGTCAGTCTGTGGGACCGCCACGCGAGTCTAGGAAGGTTAAATAACACTGCAAAAAAGGTCCAAAAATTTTAAGAATCCCTCCAATGATTATGCAATGTATCCACTCCTTACAAAATCATCCCATTAACATACCTAAAAGAACTTTCTTATCTTCCAAAACAAAGCAAATCATCGACAGCACTCCCTTTCAACGTCTCTCGAACAACCACCTGCACCAGTGATCCACCGGTATCGTGCAATCTAAGCAACAAACGATACTCATCGAGCATGCACCTAGGATGCATGGCCACCTGCGAGTGTCCTCACATCTACAAGGGGTACCAATACGACGAACCGGGTTTTGAAAGGGGGTGGTTGGAATCGGGGAGTAGAATTTAAATTAATTGATGGCCAATCTCGTCCGCGACTCATAGCCCGTTAATTGGCAGCTTATAGGCGAGCGAGAGGCTCGTTAGCGGCGCGGTGGTAACGCGAGCGAGCGCGTGCACGCGGACGATGTTCGTGCGTGAGCGCGGCCGCACGTGGTGTTTTCGGATGTGTTATTTCAGCCGAGCGGACACCGGCTACACGGCGCAACAAAGCGAGGATAACAACGGCGACACAGGTGCAACAACCAGCGGCTGTCACGCGTCGCACACACGAGCTGCTCGATCCTGGATGACAGTTCGGTGAACCGTGACCGCTTTAATGACATAATCCAACCCCCCTTCGTCTCTCGTGCCCCGCCATTTTCTATCGGTGTAGCGCTGCGAGCTTTTCGATTCGTGCCGTTTCGAGGGACGCCGAATAGGGAGAGATCGACGATCAGGTGCTTCTTCCTTCAGTTCGTTGGTCATTGGTAATTTTCGGGTTATTTTCGGGCAATTTTGGGGAACCTGGAATGGTTGGTATGTGAAGGGGTCTTTTTTCTTGTTGGTTAGTGGGATATTTATTTTTTTTTTTAATTAAGGTTCTTTTCGTTCCGAAGAGAGTAGAAATTTTAGGGTTTCTATTTTGGGGATAGTGAAAGTCGGTGATTTCCTATTTCGCAGAGGGTGGAAATTCTCGGCTTTTAATTTTCAGGAGAATGGAAGTCCTCAAACTTTTACTTTGGGGATAGTGAAAGTCGATGATTTCCTATTTCGCAGAGGGTGGAAATTCTCGGCTTTTAATTTTCAGGAGAATGGAAGTCCTCAAACTTTTACTTTGGGGATAGTGAAAGTCGATGATTTCCTATTTCGCAGAGGGTGGAAATTCTCGGCTTTTAATTTTCAGGAGAATGGAAGTCCTCAAACTTTTACTTTGGGGATAGTGAAAGTCGATGATTTCCTATTTCGCAGAGGGTGAGAAATTCTCGGTTGTTCATTTTGAGGTAAACGGAAGTCCTCAAATTCATATATTGTAGAAGGTAGAAATTCTCGGTTCCCCGTTTCGAAGTCGTCGATTTTCCATTTTGCAAACAGTGAAGAACCTCGCTTCTCCATACCGTATAAAATAGAAACCCTCGATTTCCCGTTTTACAGTAACGATGAGACTTTAATCTACTACCCTACAGCCCGGTAATACTTTTACAACAATTCCACGTTCCTTCCGAGTAAATTTGCATCCGCTATTTGCACAAGAACCACACGGATCGTTCCCGGCACCAGGTGTGGCTAATTGACATACGCACTCGTCGCCAAATAATTCCAGGCGAAGAAATCCGAAGAGTTTAAATCAAAAGCGTGTTCGTTACGATATCGCTGGGGTGTATTCATGGCTGAATTGATCATCGAGCATCATCCAGACCTGTCCCGATCTGACACTCTCCACGTAATTACCTGCGGAGTCAAAGTATATTTGTATTTCCTGTTAAAACACTCGGCACATTTTTCTGGCACTAACTCAGACAATACTTCATCCCTCGTTGACACTTTTTCTTTTTCCTCAGGATAAACCAGCCGAAGTGTGAACACAGAGGTAGAAAAGTGTTAACAGAGGTGTAATTGCGTCTGCTCTTCGCCAGGAGGCTTTTGTGCAAAATGTAGAACGTTTTTACACCGCAAGTGGTAGAAACAAAGCTTGATTAATCTACACACTTGGATTCACACTTTGGCCAGCGACTTCAATGCAAATTTCATTCGTCACACCTTTCATACTTCCCTTGGAATTTTACTTATGGCAATACGTGGAAAATAAATGCAAATTAAAATGTAGGCACATAGGCGACATTCTCGAATTTTCAGTTTGTTAAATGCAAAATAGGCGAATTTTTCGTTATCCGTGAAATCATCTATTTCTTCAGTTTAAAAAACGAAACATTCCTCCCTGAATGCAAGATAGAAAATTTTGTGTATTTATATTATTTTAAATTTGCGACTGACTTTTATCGGGTCATTTAGCATTAGTATGAAAACGAATCACTACTTAGTTGATCACCCTCTGCGAAATAGGAAATCATCGACTTCCACTATCCCCAAAATAAAAACCCTAAAATTTCTACTCTCTTCGAAACGCAAAGAACCTTACAATTAGTTAGTGATTCTTCGGAAGACACAAAAATAGTTCCTCAAAATTCCCCAAAAAAATCCGTCTATGACTTCATCGACCACCTTCCATCATTGAAAACCCTCGAAACTTTAATCCACTCGGAATCTCGGTGACCTGCAACGAAAGGATTTGCATTCCCCGTTCACCAGAGTCACGCATATCGAGAAGTGTTTAATTTAAGGAACGAACGGTGCGTGGAGGGTGTGTGCAAAGGTGAGGTCGTAGAGCCGCGGAATCGGAGTGCGAATCCAATTGCTTTCTCGCTCGTTCGCCGGCTATCTCCTTCGTGTTCCGGCAATAAATTCAGCGGAATGGTAAACACAACGGACCGGCGAGTGCATCGAAACCCGAAACCCTAAATCACGGCGTAGATCTGCGAAAAAAAGAGTGGAAGAGAACCGACCATGGACTCTGCTGGTGAGTCCAGCGAAAGGGAAAGAAAGAGAGGAAAGGGGCGAACCTCTATGCCTCGTGATCTTCTCCGGAGAGTGTTTGACTAAATAAACAAATACAGATTAGTTCCACGGGGCTACGGGAACGTAAATCATCGCGAAACTCGTTACACACCGTGTATACGTATGTATATGTATGCATAGGCATGTGTATGTGTGTGTATGCATACGGTCAGCCGCGATTTGTTGTCCGAGGAATGGACCGCACGGAAGATCCTGAAAATCGAACAAAACGCGCGGAATTATTGCCTGTATGGCTTGCGTTTATTATTTTCCTATGAACTGACAGAGTTTACTTGTGTTGTTCGAGGTGTTTGAGTTTGTTCTTTATTATTGTGTGCGTGTGACAATTCTTTTTTGGTGAGAAATAAGTGTTGGAGTAATGAAATGTACATTCTTGTATGCTTTGTACTTTGGGGGTGAGTATGTACAATTCTTGTTTGGTGAGGTGAGAGTTTTTATTTGTTAGTGGTTGATACAGTGTTTTACGGTAATGAAGGATAATATGTGGTAAAGTTTGGTAGGCTGTTATAAGAAATATCATTAGATCAAATCTAAGGTTCCAAACCTGATCTTTACGAAGATAAACATAGTTACAACTGATACAATTTCATTATATTTTTTAAATTGTTTTTTATACGTAATGGAAAACTGCTTAAATTATTTCATTAAAAAATATACAGAAGATAATGCTGACCTATTGTTATCAGTATATCCTATCACACATTCCAAACCATCTGAAAAATTCTTCAACATCTTCAACATTCTCAAAGATTTCCATGTAAGTAGGACTTCGAATTGAACAGAAAACACGATAGTAGCCTACTCAAAGATCCTTTCTCATTCTTTCCTCTACGAAATAGCAACAAAAATTCATATACACTTCCACTAAGGAAAGAAAAGAAGCAATCACATAAATTCTACTCTTCCTTTCACTTCATC
>NW_017100166.1:104755-107298 GCF_001263275.1 Habropoda laboriosa
ATGTTACTCAAATAATCCTCCGTCACCATTTCCTCAGCAAGGTAGCAACAAAAATTCATATACACTTCCACTAAAAGGAAAAAAAAAGGAAGAAGCAATCACATCAATTCTACCCTTGTACCTCACATCTCCGATCAAATTAACCCTTTCAACACCTCTCCAGGTAAGACAAACACCCAGAAACAAGGAAGGATCGCTGTGAAGCAGTGGCCAGGAATCGGTTCATCGTCCAGCCGTTCGTTTGGGCGGTTGCGACCGAATCAGGCCTGGTGCTCTCGTTCCAGGAAGCCCGGCCGGATCATTAATTCTCGAGGTACATTAATTTCCCGTAAGCACGAGGCAACGCCAGTGGCAGGCGAAGCTGGTGACCAGATGGCAGCGGGTTTGTTGCTCATTAGGTCGTCACCGGACCTTCGCACTTCGCTTAGACGTGGTCGCGCCTACATCCGAAATCCGACGATCCCCGAAAAACGCGACGCGCTCCATTGAGGAAGTTACAGGAATACACCGCGTTCCGTGGACCACCCAGACAGAGAACCCCGAACTTCGGATGATCGCGTCGGTAGCCATGATAACCGCGTCAGAGGCGGAGGGCGGACAAAATAACTCGTCGACCGTGATTTAGTCCCCCGAACGATCCTTGTTCTCTGGTTATTTTTTGTTCCTTTCCTTTTAGGGAGAGATAGAAGAAGCAGGCAGGAGGTTTGGGGACGGTGTAGCGGTGTGAAGGGATTGTTTGATTGGTCGTTGTAATTAGTGTATACAGTGGGATTTATTGTGAAGGATTTGTGAGATTTATCGTGGGTTCTGTTGTGAGGAAGCTCGTTGATCAATCATGGTGTTAATTTCGCGGGATTGTTGTGAAGGAGTTGTTGAACGATGGTGTCAACTTTCTGGGATTTATTGTTGGTTTTATTGCGAGGGAGTCTTTGATCAACGATGGTGTTAATTTTCTGGGATTTATTGTGGGTTTTATTGTGAGGGAGCTGTTGATCGATGATAGAGTTAATCTTGTGAGACGAATTCGATTAGAATGTGATTATTTGCTTGTGTTACTTTTATGAGTGGCAATGATTCTTCATTTAGGTCCGTCAAGATGGAAGTTTTTCTGCTTGGAATGTGATGTACGAACAGTACCTTTTTTACACATTTTACTGAGTAGAATAAACGGTTGAACCTACTCACTTTCTGTTGATTTAGTTACCGTTTAACCGACAATAATTTTTAAGGCTTCATCCCTTCTCCCATTTCTAAATACAAGAATGAAAAATGTATCCATATGTATTTAAATATCACAATACCTACATAAAAAAGGGATTTTCATTCCTTTTCCCGTGTACCTACTCTTCGATTTTATTTCCACAGAATTAGCAGTCGTCGATCACGTCGAAGACTCGACAACCTCACAAAGATTGCGAAACAGACTTGGATCACGCGGAGATGAGAGAGAGAGGGGGGAGAGTTTGGTCGTGATCGAAAGCGGGGAGAGCCCTGGAAACCGTCTTTGGGGATCATTATGGCACGAGCCGGCCGATTCTTCTTCGTCTCGGTTTAATTAATTGGCCATAACTCAAGAAAACCGTAAATCTCCGATCTCGCGCGCATGCGGGCCCGCCGCGGAAGAATGGCCTCGTAGGTGGCGATTGTCTCGTGGCCCACGCTTCGCGGTGTGTGGGTGTGCAGAAATGGCCCGGCACCTCGACGCGTTCCTCAAGGGGTAACGGCGACTTTTGACGCTCGCCCCCGCCGGAATTCCCGTCGATCGCGCGTTCTCCGGGTCATCTCGCAGAGAAATCGACGTCGAGGGTTGCGTTCGTGCTTGATTATCACTGTTGCAACAACCTCCGAGGAGATTACGAAATGCTACAGGTAGTCGGCCTTTTTGGCGCATGAGAAATTACCATTTCGTATAGGGAAGTTTGAATGGAAATTATTTTTGAATATTTCGCTTCCTTTTTTTATTTAACCCTTTAGCTACACTCGTCTCAGAGATGAGTCCAAATTTTGGAGGTTCGAGCGTTTGAGTACCTACCTTCAATTTATAGTCTATTTCCACAAAAAAAGAGCCTAAATAGTTCTGGTAGGTTTAATTTGTAGTTACGTGGCACACTATTTCCACAAAAAAGATGGCAATTTTTTGAAAATGTTGCGAACAACCTTAACAAATAAATGTATATTATTAAGTGAAATAGTTTTAACACAATGATTTGATAAATAAAATTGCCAAGTAATCTGTAAGGACAGATGTCTGTCTTTAAGGGTTAATCAGAATAATTGACAAACTGAGTTTCTGTGACATATCACTCGTCCCAAAATCTTGAAGGATTCAGTCCTTGATCAGTAGATCCATATACCAAATACATTCACATCCTTTCCTTACTTTCATATCAATACCCTTTCGTATCATTTTCTGTGTTTAAGCTCCTTATGTAAAGAAAAAACAATTCTTTATCAAAAAATCTAAAATCCACAACATTCTCAACATTTCAAAAAAATTAACAATAATTAGGTCTGCGCAAAAGTTTCCACCTGTATGTTTCTTT
>NW_017100166.1:107511-110473 GCF_001263275.1 Habropoda laboriosa
TTATTTAACTAATTATAAATATAATGAAAAGTAGATACACATTCTCCAAAAACATACGACAGAAGCATTTGCATAGACCTAATAATTCTCACAAAACTCACGTCGCAAAACCTACCTAAAAATGAACCGTTCGTTCTGTTATTAGAAGAAGGTTGCAAATATGTGTGTAAGTATTGATACGCTAGTAAATGCTCGCGTGAAAGAGCGACAGCGAGCAGCTTCGTCCAATTACAAGCAGCGTCGAATTCTTTTTCGCGATCCCTTCTCTACCCACTCGAGGCTCTCGGACACGGTGAACGAGGGGCTCGTAGGTAGCAAGGGGGATGATAAGGAGCAGATCGAGTACGATAGCGTGAGGGCTTTGTGTCGCCGTGAAGCGACGGGAGATCATCGATCACGGCCCGGCGAATATGAATGGTCTACTCGCGTACTACTCGCCCCGTGCGTCTCTCTCTCGAACGGAGAAATTTGCAAGAAGGAGACGACGTCGCCATGGGACCACACGCAACTCGAGTATTCTCGATTCGACCGGACTCGTTGTGTTCCGGGGTTTGGTGGAAACCGCGGAGACCGGTGCTCGAGGCAAATATTAAATATAACTTTGCTCGATGTTGCACAGGTATGCTTCGTCCATAAGTCTCTGGACACTTAGTGCAGTGAGTAAAAAGAAATGCAATTGCCGTGGCTTTAGGGGGTGAATTTACCTTACCTACACACCTGAATCGGTGCACATTTGTGAAAAAAACTTGTAAACAATGAAAATTGATGTTAAATGATGGCGTGAATGTCGTGTGTTTGTTTTGAATATATGCGGACATTCTGGGAGTCTCGAAACGGCTTGAGATTGGCGAAGCGGGCAGTGAGTTAGTAGGAATGGGAGAGTAAACAGTAGAGAGCGTGGTGGATGAAAACAAGTGAGAATAAGTGAGACATAGTGAGTATTCCTTTTAATGTATCGTTATCTTCGTTGCGCAATTGTCCATATTAAATGCGTACCTGTTAAAAATCTTCGACCACGTGTTATTTACCCACAAAATGGACGTTTAGATTGGGAATAAATTTATGTTGTAGTTAATAATTTATATTGTAGAGGAAAGTAGATTGTCATGGTTTTGTATGATCTTTGTAAGAAGACTAGGTAACAAGTGTTCTGTGACTTATGGTCAAGAGACAAAAATTCGGTTAGGGAAGGAAAATATAATTTCCAAAATTGTTGTTTTAATAAGCATTGTGCAATATATTGTGTAAGATTTGTACATTATTATTTGCAGCCTCTATTCGAGGATATTGGTATTATAGAGGATTGAAATATGTGAAGTGTCTACCTACATTGATAATTTGAAATTGATCTTTACCAAGAATTCTACCAAGAATTTTCTATTTCATGATTACTATGTATTGTATTATGAAACAGTCTATATAGTTGTCTTTCACAGTATCTGTGGGAAAAAAATTCTGCAATTAAAAGAATATTACTTACACAAATTCATAACCCACTACTTTCTCTAAAATTTATTATGCTCCTTGCAACATTCACATTGCAGATGGCAAATCTCAACACTATAGAGAAATAAAATAACATAAAACAAAATAACCCTTTACTTTAGGTAACCTTACTAAAGAATCATTTAAACGGTAAAGGATTTAACACTTAAGATGAGCTCGATTCGTTCTTCAGCTCGAAATCAAAAACACTTTATCACAATGGAATTGAAAATTCAAGATTAAAATGGGAAAAAGTGGTGAACAATAATAAAAATTGCAGTTTGCATTAAATTTTCTTTTATTTGGTAAGTTCGCTCAAAAATACCGCATTATCTATAGGGTGACTGAGCACACATCGTTCACTTGCTCGAATCCTCCCAAATCACAATCTTCAACCCTTAACACGCAACACTTCTCCCTTACTCTCTATTTCCTTCATTTCAAAAGTTTATCCAAAAATATCGCATTATCTACAGGGCGACTCAATACACATCGTTCACTTTGCTCGAATCCTCAACCCTTGACACGTAACATTCCTCCTTTACCCTCGAAGGAAGGACCTCACGAAACGCCTGGGCGTTCCCACAAGTAGTCTCAGGTGGTGTTCGACGGTAATGCGCGAAATAAATCGGCGTGAAACCGGGTTCCCAACAAAGTTACAGAGAGAGGTGTGAGCCTCGTCGATACCCAGGCCGATCTCACACAGTGAGGGCCGGAGCTGGCCACTCCACGGGGTTCTTGCTACCCGCCAACTTTACAAACCTCTTTACAGATCGTTATTCGTCGGATCGGGGCCACACATAAATCGGCAGGGCCACGAAAAAGGGTCCGTGGAGAAGACGCGCGGCCGTGCGTGCCGTGACCACACCGTACTATATCGCTCGTACCACCGGAAAACTTATTCCGATCGGCTTAACCAGGGTCAAGGGCTGTCGTAAAATCGACCTGGGAACACCTGCTGCGCCCTACCTCGATCGCTGACCCCTCCACATGCCCCCTGTCCGTTTCGCTGATTTTCATGATAGTTTTCGAAACGTCGTGCGCGCCATACCGTCTTCGAGACTTTGAATGAGTTACGAGTGGTGCTCCTACGGAGACTCGTGAGTAGGATCCTCTTACGTGTACTATTCATTTTCACGATTTAACGCTAGAACGACCGGCCGGGTGAAAATAACCCGTTGGCGACTTTCCGAACGTCACTTTTTATGTAACTGAAACGTGATCGAAGAATTAGATTCGTATCGATGCAAATAGAAGTATACTTGCAGAAAATATAGTCGGAAAATTATACACGAGAATGCCTGCTATTCTGAAAACTTGCTGACGGGTCATTTTTGACCCGGTCGATTATTCTGGTGTTAAGGTATAACCAGTGAATATATAATACGATATAATCGTTTGTATTGATAATCATAAATGTGGCTAAACTTGAGTATCCTTCATTTTGAAATTGAAGATATTGTGGGATTATTTGGTA
>NW_017100166.1:110610-117146 GCF_001263275.1 Habropoda laboriosa
CTATTCGTAAAAATCATTTTGTTCAAGCAGCGATAGGGATATAAGGGTGTTGTCGAATTTTGAGTATAAACGACAGATTGTTGTGTAAAAAAAAATATTTCTCTAACGCCATAAGTGATTCAACTTTTGAATTGTTCGAAGAAATTTAGAAATTCAACGATTTACAATTTTATGATTGAAGGTGAAATAAATGAAACATAGTGTAGGCAGATTTGAAACTTTGAACGATTCTCTGAAATTTTTCACTCACATCTTCGTCAAAAAGTGATCAATTTATTATAAATTTTTTATGCTACAGTATAACTAACCAGTCCTTCAAATGACATTTGGTAAAATAAAAAGTATATTTTCAAATGAAAATGAAGTGAAACATAAATTAATATATAATTCTTCCCCTTACTATTTCTACTTTCACGTGGAATATTTGTTTCACTGTATTCATGGAACTGTTAATACCTACTCCGACAAAAAATCAAAAGTGAAATATAGCACATATAAACAAATAATTCCTCCTCCTAACCATAACGCATAAATCACACGGAAACATCCGATAAGAAACTAGAAATATAAATAACAAAATTTATACCGAAATATTCCTCAATTAAGCCTTACACGTCAACCTTCTCTCCGCCGCAAGAACTCTGCAACCGTAACCCATATAAAAATACGAAACTTACACCGAAACACGAGCAACAAAATCTCCAAGCCTACGTTACTAGAAATCTCCTATATACACGGTGAAGAAAAAAAATATAATACGTAGTTGGACGTAAGAAAACTTGATAGATAAAAAGTGAGAAAATTCTTGAAGATGTACGAGATAAGAAAAAAAAAAAAAAACGCTGGATAAAAATGAGAAAATTCCTGAAGATCTACGAGACGAAGGGGCAGAAGAGGTGATCTCGGGGACGTAGGAAGAAGACGCAGTAAACGGCGCTGAGGCATCCAGCATTTTATGAATAATGGTCGCAAGAAACGTTTCTCGGCACAAGCCGAGTACGGTGGGCGTTTCTTCGTTCTTTACGTTTCACGTTTACGATCCATTCGCCTCCAGGCACCGTACTACGTCCGGCGGGCATCAAGTGAACCGACACGACATCGATCCGCGTCCGGGTTCTAATGATTTCCTGCGATGAAATGTTTATTCTAATGCAGGCGAAACGTTCCTTGCACCCTTTCATTAGCGCGATACACCTCCCCGGCGGACGATCGTGCCGTTTTTGCCGCCTTTTCACCATGATTTCAACCGGTGCTTCTCGACGAGTATCGTGCGTGGCTATTCGACAAGGGTTTGGCCCCCTTAAAATGAGATGCATTACTTTTTTGTGGCCTGTTTCACTGTTCGACGCAGGGTCAGGCTGTAAAAAATAATTAGAGGACCGTTTAGTCGGTTATTTTGGTAGTTATTCTGCATGGTTGACGTTACGGTGGAATGTACGAGGACGAAGCACTCGTTGACTCTTCTTTTCCCCCTTTGGCCAAGAGCGTTCTAGTGTCTTTCTAATATTGCTGCGAATTGTTCGATGAAAGACTGTTAAAATTCTATTTAAAGTTATACAAAGGTGCTGAAGTTTGGAATAGGGATGTGTTTCATATGATTTCTGTGGAATTGTTTCTTTGAACGTGTGAGGAACTTATTGCGAGTGTGATAATAATGAGGTTGAAGGCATTAATTGTAAGCAGTGTGATTTGCAACTTCATGTGAAAATTACAAATATATGGTGAGATGAATTATGAACTATGAGATACACATAAAATTTAAATAAATTATAGAATAATTTATTCATTGCAATCAATCAAACAAAACATCGGCAAGACGCAGAGAAAAAAAAACATATCAGCGTCACCCATACTAAACAGATGGTTACTATGTTATTTCTATATATATATATTTATATTAATCTGTCTCAGTATGTTGATTATTTTTGCCGTTACTATTACACAGACACATACTCATTTCTCTTTATAATCCAACAAGAACAATTAAAATCTGTTCTCAGCACAATTGCAGGCTGCTTAAAAAAAGTATACCTAGCTATTACGTAAAAGTAATTTTCTTGGAGAAACAGAACTGATAACACAATATTTCATATTAACAACTACTTCGTTTGTCTTCGAAGAGTCTTTACTTACGTATTTGTAAAGAAAAGAAAAGAAAGTGTTACAGTGATTAAGCGATTCTAGAGAATAAGCTCTCTGTTCTGCATCACGCAAAATCATCCCAATAAACAGCCACAAAGCTAAGAAAACAGATTCTAGAGACAAAGAACGAAAGTTAACAAAACCACAGTCATCGGTATCCTGCAATTCAAACTCTGTCCGAAGATCCCGTTTCACAGGCGATTTTACATCACAGAGGCCATGTTCCAGGCGGTTTTTTCAAACAGCTGAACGTCTAGTCCGCGCCTTGGCGAGGTATAACAATGAAAGTCGAGGCGTGTCGCGTTGCGATCGAGGAAACGCAGCACGTGTGCGATCGTTCTGCGTGCTGGTTGTGCGTAGGGTTTCACAAGAGTCGATGATTTTTGCGGTCGGCCTCAAAGGTCCCCGAAAAAGGGGGCCGAGATGAGCCCTGGCGCCACGTCGTTGCGTGGCTGACACGTGATCCGTCTGCAGGGGTGTGAACCGCGTAACTCGGAGCACGGGTTCCCCAGATGGCTCTTTTTTCCTCTTTCTTCTTCGTCCTCTTCTTTGCATGTTGCTGTTTGCCTCTGTCGTTACAGTAACACGGCTAATGACGCGTGGAGGAAGCGAGACAAGGACCATCGTGCGGAATTCGAGCTATTTTCAAAAGCGTCTGCGCCACCGGACGATCGACGCCTGCTTTGTAAACGGAACACCCCTTGTATAGACGCGATTCGGGGAATTTTTGGTACTTTCGTTCGGTCGTTCGATCCTGAGGATTTGAACGGTTCTGGAGATATGCTGGTTGGATTGATAATTGTATGGCTGTAGGTGCCTCCTACGAGATGAGAAGATGAGACAAAAAGGGTACTTTTACTCGCACAACGTAAATCTCCGGTCACGCAATTTGAAAGTAAATAACTCATTATTTACGATCAATTTGTGAATTTTTAGAATCGAAGAATGAAGTGTGAACGATTAGCAGACAGCGGAGGAGGAAGAATTTAGCAATCAATAGCTTCTTGTCCAGAACAGAAGTAGACCGAGACGTGTGATTATTGCTTATAATCACAAGTTTCGCTGTCGCTGACGCTATTAAAATGGACGACAGTGTGGCGTGGTCGATTCACACGGCGAAAACAGTTGAAAGAACAATCCTATCTCTTTTCATTTCAAAGATATAACCATCGAAACGACTTACCCCGGGAACTTTTAGCCTCGGTCTCCCCTACTTTAACCGAAGAATAACGAGTGTCTCTTCTTAAATAACAATTTAGGTTATAATTATTGGAAGTAATGTATCAATTTGTCGCACGATTTAACATAATAAAACAGCTTAAAATCACGCGGTTTCTCATTGAAAGAGTTTCACTGGGGAGTTCTAACAATACGAAAGACCAGAGGGATTGTTCTGCTCAGTCTACCGTCAGCTTTCAAAGCGGAAGGATCGAGAGTATCATCAAGGGCATCGTTAGTAATGAAATATTATCAGGTTAGTCGATTTTTCAAATAGAAATCCTTTGAATTTTTCACGTTTAATAGTAGTTATTGTAAATTAGAGCATCATTGTATGTAATAAGTAGCTTTAAATTTATACCTATGTTCAATTTTTAATCGCTTTAACATTACTAATAACGTATTTAAGAATAAAGTTTCTGGTTCATTTTCGAGTACTTTAACTGTAGAGTAATTAGTGTTTCTTATTAAATAACAATTTAGATGGTAGTTTATAATTTTTGGAGGTATTGGATATATTTGTTGCATGATTTAATTTAACGAAACAGCTTAACTTATTAATTTCGCATTGAATTAACAATGGCAAGCTGTAGATGAGTCAGAAATTGCTTATAACCGTCGTTAAAAATTAGAAAAATTAGTATTTGTTTCGTATTAATTACAGATGGACATTCCAGGACACCATAGGGACCAGGGAAAGGCCTCGAACATCAAGAAAAAGGAAAAAATGCAATTACTTATTGCAAGATAAGTGTACTAAAGGTATTTTACAAAATGTTACAATATCCCAGTATTGATTCACAGCATTTTACTGTCTATGTATTTCTCCGTTACGCAGAAAAGCCATTTCCTTTTGCAAACAAATCATAAATTAATTAATATTCCACTAAAAACTAAAGTAAGCTAGGTCCGAATAGTGTCAGGAGCGCGTAAAAATCGAAAATTTGTGCGAAAAACTTAGAAACTTGCACGAAAGTAACATAAGGATATCTACCGAAAAATTACAAATGTCTGAGAAATAGATGACTTTACTACTTACTGAATTCGAGTTGTAGAAAATTTTCGGGACCGAAGCTAATTAGCGATCTCAACCATATCTCAGAGATCGAAATTTGTTCGAGTGTCTGAGAAAAAGTTGATATTACTACTTGCTCCGATTACGAAAATTTTCTCAAACTCGAATTCAGTAAGTAGTAAAGTCAACCATTTCTCGGACGGCCGAACAAATTCGATGTCTGAGATATGGTAGACTTCGTTAATTAGTTTCGGTGTGGAATATTCGTTCTGTAAGTAGTAAAGTCAACCATTTCTCAGAAATTCGAAATTTTTCGGTATCCCCAAGCTATTTTCGCGTAAGTTTCTAACTTTCTCACTTGGATATCGCGATTTTAACGATCTCTTCGATTTTTACGCGTTCTTAACACTATCCAGTCTTCGTTTACTTAATTTTTTAAGGCGATATTATTTAACGAATGAGTGTTTTGCAAAAAGGAATGGATTTGGTGTGTAAAGGAGAAATAAATAGACAGTAAAATGCTGTAAAACAATATTGGTATACTGTCACCTTTTGTACAATACATTTTATACACTTATCTTACAATAAATAATTGTTCTTCAAATAATTACATTTCTTCCTTTTTCTCGATGTTCGAGGCCTTTTCCTTATTCTTATGATGTCCTCGAGGGTCCATCTCTATTTCATACGAAATAAATATTAATTTTTGGCGGTGGTTAATTCAACGCGCAATTAATAAATTAAGCTGTTTCATTAAGTCAAATCAATTTAGTACGCCCAATAATTATAAACTGCCATCTAAATTCTTGTTTAACAAGAAACACTAATTATTTTACAACTAAAGTACCCACTTGAAAATTAACCAGAAACTTTATTCTTCTAACAACATTACTAGTAACGTTAAAGTAATTGCAAATTGAATATTCTACATACAATCATGCTCTAATTTACCATAACTACTATTAAGTGGGAAAAATTTAAAGAATTTCTGTTTTAAATGTGAACTAACCTGATAATATTCTATTACAAACGATGCTCTCGATGATACTCTTGATGTTTTCGCTTCGAATACTGACAGCAGACTGAACGTGCAGAACAAATACTCTGGTCTTTCTTAGAACCCCTAAATTCAACTCCTCCGATAAAAAACCGCGTGATTTCTGATGTTTCTCCCGTTGACATACCATTCAATTTAAAGCATGGAATCTGTGACAATGTTTTCAAGCCCTAATAAGAATTATTTAGAATATTTATCGCTAAGCCATTTCTTACTGAACCGTAAAATTGAGAAAAATTCCAATGTATTTTGTCTTTACTTTAAGCGGTGCCTCCTTAAGTAAATTCTATGTAAAACATTTTTCGGATGACAAACAGTTCGGAAGATTATTGCACAGAATGATTCAAATGAAAAACTACGAAAGTTTTCGGGGAGAATTTCGAGAACTTAGAGAACATGTCTAAGAAGTGATTGACTTACACTACCTGCTGATTTCGAACGATCGAGGGACTTCGAAAATTACGCGAAAATAGCGTCAAGAATGTAGACTATTTAAGCACGTGTTGAAAAAAGCAACCGATGGTACGAAACTCCTCACGAACGTACAAACACATGCCTAAATAGTCTACACTCCTGCAACAACCGTTTTTCCCCACTTCTTTTACGACTGTCGACATCATTTGCTCCGGCCGTTACTCCCGGCTCTGCTCGGAGCAAAAAAGAGTGCTCTTGCTCCCAAAACGGTTGCCTGTGCGGCCCTGATATACACTGTCGGCTAAAAGTTTTGGACAATTATGTGTTATACGTAACAGAAGAATTTTCAGAAAAGCAATACCTCTGAGAATTTTTTATTACGCAAGTCTATTCGAATGAAGTGCGGCATCCTCGTCAAGGTAAACTTTGACCTTCTACCGAGAATCCTTATTGTATCGCCATGCTGGAAAAGAAAGAGTAACAAAGTGGATGCTTACTCTGAATTGTTTACTATTGCTGTTAATAATTCTGCTCCTTTATTTAACAGTTTTATGTCATTGAAAAATGTTAGAAAAGAAGGAGATGCTTTCGACTTCCACTTCCTCATTTGCTAATTACTCTCTCTCTCCTCTTTTACTTGTTTTATTTCTTCTTTGCTTTCTTATTTCTTCTCTCTTCCTTCACTCTTTT
>NW_017100166.1:117169-119098 GCF_001263275.1 Habropoda laboriosa
TCCTCTCGTTCTTTCTTTTCTTCTTCACCTAACTCGCTTATTTATTTTTACCTTGCTGCACCGAGAAAAATGGAGAGAAATGATATCACGAATGACTGGTACAAGCAAACATTTATGTCACCCTAATACAGCTATGACACGATAAGTATCGAAAATAATGACCGTCACGATCAGGCAGGAAAGGAGGAGCAACTGGTGAGTCGATACACTCGGGCGAGTAGGAAACGATTATCACCCCCCTTTGGCTCGTTACTTCACCCCAGCGTACGAGACGGGCATCGCGTAGCAAATCTCCGTGCAGCAGATTTGACAAGGTACTTTCCGCCGGACAATGCCGCGAGCGATCCCCTTTGGCACACAATTGATCGTCTATCAATGAACTCCATTCATCTTGTCGGCGAACAGATAATAATTCTCTTTCTGGTACACGATACCCCGTGGCCCAGGTGCACGCGGGGATGCAAGTCAGTGGATGTTTATTCCGTAATAATTCACGGTGTTTCGACGAAAGTAAGATGATTCGGCGGTAGTAAGCTTTGTAAATCGAGATTTTAACTCGTGCGAGAAAATTGGGCGATTTTGACGTAATATTAAGATCAGAACACCTGTGTAGAAACTTTTCCATATTCTTAAACAGGTAGTAATGGTTAGAAAAGAGGAAACAAACTTTTGTTATTGTCGTGTGAAAATGTTGCGCATGTTGTATTGCAAATATTTCTGAAAGCACGCGTCATGTAAAATTAGGCAAAAGGGGTAAGTCAAAAATCCAAGCAATTCAATTTAAAAGTCGCAAAAATTCTTAACAATGCCTCGTAGAAAAATTCTTACCAAACATTTTCCATCCCCCTCCCTCGCAACTGCACAACAACCACTCCTCCCCCCGCGAGCCAAAATGAGAAAGGAAAACCTACTCTTTCACTCGACGAATAAAAGTGAAGTCACAGAAACACAAGAATCACCCCAGAAAGTGAAAAAGAAGGGAAAAAGAGAGAAATGAAAAGAAAACTGCGGAGACACCACGCGACTGACCATAAATCCCGAGTGTCACGTGGCGTTGAGTTGCGGGTCTCTGAAGGAGCCATTACTTTCGTAGCATCCCTGAGGAGAGAGGCGGTGGGAAAAATGGCGCAATAAAATCGTCCCTCTGACGTGAAACGCTCGGCCATGTGCACATAATATACCGCGTGTCCTGCCACGGTGCGGGTGTACTATGTACAGAAGCTATACACACGTACTGTACATATGTACATAACGTTTCTCTCGAGCTCTCTGGAAGGAGCCCAGCAGCTAGAGCTGTTCGTAGCGAAGAGGGTGGAGGAGAGGGCTGGCGACGGCGAAGGACGGAGAGGGAGGCAGGAATCGGGTTGTAGGGGTTTGGGGCGAACGGAGTTTCGCGTAACGAAGGTAATTTCATTCTTCGTAAGGAAGGTTAGCCTCTATGGAGCGAAGGGTGAGAACTGGCGGTGCTAACGGGGCGGGAGACTGGTGGAAGTGGTGGGGAGGGGCAGAAATCTACACAGGAAAAAGGGGTGAGTGGATTTGAAGAGGGAGCGGAGGGTGAAACGAGAAAGCGACAAGGCGAGAGAACCAAGCGTGGAATAGCAAAGTAGAGTGAATGAGAGAGAGAGAGAGAGAGAGGTGGAACGATGTGAAAGACAGCGGGGGTAAGAAGAGAGAGGAGGGGTGACGTGGAGAAAAGAGGTTACTCGAAGGGGAAGGGAAGCGAGGAGGGCCGGCTGCCAGGCTGTGTCGAGTTTCTACGGCTAAAAAGAAACTTTCAGAATAACAAACTACGAGGAAAATGGAAGGGAAATCCTTGAGGGGTGGATGGTGCGCGCGCGCACGTAGAGAGACAGAGTGAGGCTTCGACGTCGACGATTCGCAAAGGTTTCGTGGGTGGCTGGCTGGGTTATCGGCGGTGGAAAGAAT
>NW_017100166.1:119129-131229 GCF_001263275.1 Habropoda laboriosa
ATAGATATACGCCTTATTATGTCCCAGCGGGACACCTAACCGGAGGATTTCAAAGGATACGGGGTCCGCGCCACGCTGCGCGCGCGTGAGAAACAAACGCCAGTGAATTAACATTTTAGAGGAGGGTTTCGTGGAGGAATGGAAGAAGAGGATGAGACATGGGGATGGGTGTGGAGCTCGTCCTTGGGGTGGCTTCCATCCGTGTTTCGATTCGTTGTAGACGACGTGTTTGGGGGGTGAAGCATGGCGAAGAGGTTGCACGAAGAATTTTAAATATTCTTAGTTTCCATTTGGATTAATGACGATGCATAGTGAGTTGTATTTAGAGAGATGTACGGGGATGCAACGGGATTTAATGAAAAGTATATGGGGTTCAGGAATGGAGTTCTTTGTCGCGGAAGTTTAAATGGCGAAGATGGCGCAGGAAGTATTTTAAAGATCGTTAGTTTCCATTTGGATTAATGACGATGCGTAGTGAGTCGTATTTTGAAGGAAGCAGCGTGTGGATTTTAATTGTTTAATGAATAAAGATATTCAGAATATTCGTAATAGTAATTGATGTAGAGACATTAGGATTAAAATAAAATGTATTTAATTACCGGTGCTTAGAAATGAAGTTCCTTGTTGTTGAAATTTGAGACACTTTGAGAGAAATGAACACAAGGTAGTTGGGGAAATTGAACATTTATAGTTGTTTCTAGTTACAGATAGCTAAATAGTAGTACAAGTCAATCACTAAATAAAGAACGACTTGTATTACTAATTATAAATCATTTGTTTTGTTCTGAAGACACCAGGAATTCTTCGAAGCAATTATTCTTTGTTATAGCTGGCACATTTAAAAAATGTGGATGTTGAAGACATTACTGATACCATTTACCACAATAAAATAAAATGAGTATTATTTAAAATGTTATGCTGATTCTAAAAAGGTGGCCAATATTTCCAATTTCCTTTAAGACAGTATTTTCTGAAAATTGTGTTAGAACTGATGTAATGATTCGAGAAAAAATAAGAAAGAAGATATCAAAATTAGGTATGGGTCTCTATTATTAGGGAATTACCTACAGATTTATAACCATTCAGTTTTAATGAAATTTTAATTACAATTAAACCTGATATTAACATCTTAAGTCGTTAAGAATAAAAAAATCATTCAAAATGAAACACACGAAATTTGTCCTCAAATTATAAGTACCATTAACGCTAGAACTACCGGCCGGGTCAAAATGACCCATTAGCAACTTTCCGAAACCAGTGAATGTTTGATACACAGCAAGTATTACCATTTGTAACTTTTCGACTTTGTTTTCTGCATGTATGTTTTTATTTGTACCGATCTAATCTAATTGTTCATTCGCATTTTATTTACATAAAAATTCACTTTTGGAAAGTCGCTAGTAGGTCATTTTGACCCGGTTGGTAATTCTAGTATTAAACTACATTGGAACCTAATAAGAACCCCTAAACGAGTTAAATTTCTTTTACAAATACTCGAAATAAAATTACCTCCAATAAAGGACCACGCTGACTAACTGGAAAAGCAGCTACGTCTGAACGATAGTGTACATCATATCCGAGCCAATCAATTAAATCTTTCTCGCAGAAAATATTACTAGAAATTCCCATGAAGGTATCCTCCAGCGTACCTTTACAATGAAACCGAACTTCACGGAATCAGACGATGAAAAAGCATTCCTCGTTCGAACGCAATTACGTCTCGATAAAGCGTACGTTATTCATCGAAACGATACAGTGTATAAACGTGCAATGAAAAGAAGAACAAAAAAAGGGACGAGAAGAAGAGGAAGAGCGACCCTCTGCATTAATGGATCGTCGTGGTTCGTTTGCGGCGCGGTTTCGGGATCGCACAAAAAAATCAGTCACCGTTACTCGCGAGCCTTATTTAACATAAATGGCGGAAGTGATCGCATTAGGTCCACGTGTTAACCGCCGCAAAAATCCACGCTCCCCAGAGGAGCGGAGTCGCGACGACTGGTCCAGGATTCAGGTATTAACGCTGGTTTTGTGCACAGGCCCTTCCACAAAAGGTGCACCGTTGAGGCTCACGACGTGTGTGTTTATAAAACAGACGGTCGAAATTCATTGAAGGGGGTCGTGAGAAGCGTGTTACGTGATCCGTGACGATTTGCGCCCTGGAATCGTTCAGCAGCAATTATTGCTCGGTCATCGAGCTGACGGCTAACTATAAACACGTTGACGTTCGGCGAAAAATGATGAAGTGGCGGCCTTTGAGGATGAAGAATTGGAAAAGACCAGGTACATTTTACGAGAAAAGCATTCGATTGGAAATTTTTGTGGTAGGATATTGTTAATAATTTATGGAAATTAATATACAGTAAAAATTTTCATAGTATCATAAAGTAAACAATATTTACAATAAGTATCACAGAAAATCTGCTAAATTTTTTGTCTTCACGAATGGAGAAATTTACTGTTAAAGGGTTAGTATTTGGAGGAACTTTCAGTAACTATTCAAATTACTATTAAAGAGTGTGAAATAATTATAAGACCATGAATAATTCTTGCATATCTGGAATTTATAGGAATCCCTCAAAACCACAGAGTATAAAATACAACTTAAAAGGCATCCAAAAAGTTACTACAAAAGAATGAAGAAAAAGACACACCAAAAGTTACCAGAAAATAGTGAAAAAGAAACCAACATTACAATCATTGTCAATGAAAGATTACTGCAAAAGAGCATTAAAAATTCCTGTCTGAAGATAAGAAGCAGAGTATTTGAAGCGTTGGTTCGTGCTTGTAAAAGTATTTATCCGGAAATAGAACAAAATATTCTCACTTACGTCGCGGAATAATTTCACAGCACAGTTCTAGTCGATGGATCGCACGGTTTCCAGCGGCAACAGTCTCTAAAGTGTTTGCACGATCCTCGAGGCAGCGGTGAAGCGAATCGTGTGAGGGGTTGTTTATTCGATTGATCGCAAACCGGGGTGGCCAGTCAGCGGTAAACTAATGCGCGCTGTTGATGCTCGTTGCTCGCGCTAATTGATTGATTACGCGGCCAAATATTATGCTCATTTTCGTGTCGGCTGGCTAGCCGTGCAAACATTTCTCTGCAAAGCGTAAATCGGTAGCGACTTTGTGTGGCCGCTTTGTAGCTTCCGGTGCAATCCAAAAAACAACGTTTCTGGATTTACTTCGATCTTTCTCTCTCTCTCTCTCTCTCTCTGCCGCTGTGCAGACAGACGAGGCGTGCAAATACGATAGCAGACAAACGCGACTGACTCACCCCTGCCTATGTCGATAACGAACGAACGTTCCCTTTTTCGAGGTTTTTGCGTTGCTCTCGTGGATAAACGAACGGAGGTGAAAGGATGAATTAAACGTAGCGAGGTTAGTGTTTGACGTTTGATGGAAAATTGGGTAGAATGAAGGACATTATGAAGGAATCGTAGAATTGAGGGTTTTATTTCGTGAATGTTATATTTTTTTGTATGGTGTTAGAGTATGCCCGTTAATCTGAATGGTAATATTTAGGAAATTAAGAAATGATACTCGTATTTTTCTTAAGTAAACTATACCCTGGGTGAGAATTCACTCACGCTTGAAAAGCAGAAGTATTCTCACTTCTCTTTTTTTTTTATTATAGGTTGTAAGTTATAGATGAAAACATATTCGTTTAAAGATATGGAATTTATGTCGATGCTATGCCGAAACATATTATTGGTTCGAAAAGTAGCGAAGAGAATTGGTGGGGGTAACATTCCAGGATTAAGAAGAGTCCTTTTATGCTTCTACGTGATGTAACTAAAAATTTTAAATAGTTCTATGAAAAACAATACCAGGAATACTGATACTGATCTAATTCAGATAAAATTCAACACAATTAATTTACAGTGAATTATCGAGGCCTAATTTTCCTTTATACGTATAGATAAATGAGAGTAACTTTGCTAATAAAAATCGTCGAAATGTCTTTAAAATGTACTATGACAAAAAATATACTTTTCTATCATCTTCTGCTTTAGTTAAAAAAAAAAAAACATTAATTTTTACTAGGTACTCTAAGATCTCATTTTGTGAGACACCTTTAAAAAAGCAATCATTCTGCCATTTCTTTGAATCTTCAGTAAAAATTGAACACTTTGGACGAGCGTGCTACACAACACACAATTGTAAGGAATTTTCTGTTTCTTTCGAGAGCATTCGGGAAACTTCTCGAACCGCGGAAGATGTATAAACATATTCACTTTTGTTTTGTTTGGAATAACCGAGAACTTTCCCGAAACATCTATGTAGAAGGAACAAAAAAAGGTTAGTCAGTCAGTCTGTGCAAATCGTGCAATAGTCTGTGTCTGTAATCTGTCTGTTTTTCATCGATACTCTAAATAATAAAACACGTAGATTTTCTTTCTAAAAGAAAGTTTTCCGTGTTTCTTACACAATAATAAATAAATAAATCTCACTTCTAAAGTGCATTCACCCCCATAGGAAAAAAAGGAAGAAGAATCACAAATAAGAACGTATATTTGTACACGTCCCCTTAACCAGCATATAACAAGTAGTCATCTTTCCTCCGAAAAAACGAAGGCCCAAAGGATCCCATAAATATCCTGTTGCCTGACTCTCGATATCCACGAAAATTGACAGTGTCAAGCATGATCGAAAGGAAAACTCTCCCGTCGCCGTTATTCACTGTATCTCTCTCTCCACCCCTAGCAACTTTCTTTGTTCCCATCTTTCCAACCTATTGCACGTCCCAGATACTGCTTGGTACCGATTGAAAGACGAACGTCAGGCTTTGGGGGGAAGCGAGAGAGAGAGAGAGAGACTGGTCCCGATTCTTGTGCAGATCTTCGAAACAAGCGTTCCGTTCTGGCGCAGATCGAAGTGCCTCTTCCGTGGCCAGGAGTCGCGGATGCTGGAATTGAAAATCTACGCAATCGGTCACGAAGAAGAGGGTCTGTGCTTGAAGAGGACGCCAGCTCCGATTTTATCCCCAGGCACCAGCCTTCGTCGTCGTCGTCGTCGTCGTCGACGTCGTTCCACCCCAATTAGGGAGAAACTTCGCCGACGTCTCCCTCTCTCTCCTTCTCACCCTATTTTCACCCTTAACACTGTCTCTCTCTTTCTTTCGTCCTCTTTTCACTCTTCTCACTCTCACTCACCCACTCTCCTTCTCTCTCTCTTCTTCTCACCCTCTCTTCACTCTCATACCTCTCACTCACTCACTGTCTTCTTCTCTCTCCTCTTCTTACCCTCTTTTCACCCTTATCCCTCCCTCTCTCTCTCTCTCTCTCTCTCTTACTTTTCTCCTTTCTCTCTTTCTTTCTCACCCTCTTTTCACCCGTCTCACTCCCTCTCTCCTTCTCTCACACCTCCAACACTCCCCCTTACTACACACTGTTCTGTCCTCGTTCCACCAATAAGCTTCCTCTCGGTTCCATTTGCGGAGGCGGCCGTGACGTTGACGCTCTCGATTTCACCTAAAGCCGACGTTAACGAGCACATGGAAGTCACGTGGAAATACGACGTGGTGGCCGGAGGGAAAACGAGGGGAGGGCGACGTGATGGTGGTTCGTTCGACGTTGTGGAAAAGTCGTGACGGTCACGTGGATCTGACAGGTGAGCACGGTGGATGCCATCCGACGCGTACCCGTTTCCGGGCTAATAAGGCCTGCTTCCTGTTCGAGATCGATTCGAGGCTTTCCTTACGAACGATTCTAACGCTTTGTATAAATGATTTTTCAATGTGAATTTTCGTGTGTGTCTGTTTGTATAATTAGTTGGCGGATTGATGGATGAATTGGATTAATATCATTGAATAGAGAAGATAATGTTGATTTAGTACGGAAATTGTTCTGAATTTCGACTTTTTGTTTGTGATAGTTTGAATAATTATTTGGTGCATTAATAAGTTAATTAGGTACTCATTGTAATTGAACGAAGAAGATATTGTTGCATTCATATCGTCTGAATAATTAGTCAGTGGAGTAATTAATTAATATCGTTATATTTGTATGGAAACAATAGTAAACTCGATAACAGAAGAAGTTGATAATTATGACATATGTAGACACCGAGAAGACATCTAAATTATTAAATTCGTTGAAAATTTTAATTTCATCTACAAAAGCGATTTACTCACAAAAATATAAAGGTAGACAAGTAGGAAATGCGAAGGAACATAAAAGTTGTGTACTCTTTCTCTGCAGATTCGACACGAATCATAAATTAGAAAGCACTGTAAAATAAACTCCATAAAAACTTTGATATAGCGTACACTCTAACTCTTCTTACTCTCTTAGCATAATTGCACGCGAACAAACCCTCCGAAGGAACAGAAACAGAATAGCAAACTTGCTTTTTATAACCTGTCTCTATCACCGAAACAAATCCTTTCGCGCAATTAAGCCACCGCAAGGCACAATGGACGGTAATTGACGAAGTCAAGGATCACTGTCGACATACGGCGCGTTAAAATCACGCAAGAGAAGAGAAAGGAAAAAAAAAAAGCGTGCAGGGCGGTCGGGTGACAATTGATTGCGGTGCACATAAATTCCCTTGATGTCTTCATATGCTGGCGATCATAAAGGGTTGGGGAGCAGCGATAAATTGCTAGGGGTGAATTCGAGATTCCTCGAATCGATACGAAAAACAAACCAGCCCTCTGTCGTTCTTCTTCGCGATTTCTCCCTTTCGATCGTTTTTTCTTTCTTCTCTTCCTTTCTGATGCCTAAATAGAAGCAGCTGAGGGATTCGTTAGGGAGATGTCGATTTTTGACGAAATCGTCGAGGGTTCCACGAAAGTGATGAGGAAATTTTGATCGTTGGAAATGCGGTGACGTAATACTTCGATTGTAGATACAAGGTTGAATTTAATGAAGACGAATGATTCCTGGGATTGAGATGTTTCATACGTGGACAGGCGGGATTTTAATTGAATAGTCGACATTGGTGTAACTACGAGGTCGAGGATATTTCTGAAGAACCGAGTGATTAGTAGCGGAAATACTGAATGGATCACAATTTTAGAAAAGTCGTATATTTACTCTATTTGTAGGATAAACCAGTTAAAAATACAGAGTCAAGTGGAAACGAAAATTATTATGAAAGTTCAGCTACTGTACATCGTTCAAAATAAGAGTAACCTTGCTTCGCGCATGGAACGTCCTAAGGCAGGGCTAGAACGTCCAAACCCCCACTGTTCCAGGCGTGACGCTTTCATATACACAATGATATACTTAATTCTCTGTTCCCTTTTGTATTGTTCTCCTTTTGGTCTTATTGCTGCTATCGTTAAAAGAATATTTCTTACGACCACATAAATAATTGGAAGATATATTCTAATTTTCTTCCACACCGTTTTGTAATTCTTCAAATTTTATTTCTTTTTCTAATCATGCGACACTATATGCGTTAAAAATCGTCCTTTTCTCGGATTACTTCTCGCCCACCTTTCAGTAAGATTATAGCTGCGTGCATAATATTATCTCTGATAATCTTTAATATTTTTTCTGAAACGCTTTCTGTATTAAAGTAGTTGAGGACAAACGAATAAGCTGAGACCTTTAACTCAAAAATCATACTTTCTTATTTTTGACTTGTAACGAATGAAATTTTACCAACACATTTGTCACATTTTTCTGATTTAAATGATACCAAAAACACGATATAATTTGGATCATATTTGCTTACTTAATACATGATAACAAGTAATAAATAAATACATAAATATAATCCAAATATTTCGCGAGTCGCTCCCGACAAAAGCACAATGCTGCAAAACGCGTTATCGCGCTTGCAACTTTGATGCCAAGAGTCGCTCCTGGAAAAAGCACATTGCTGCAAACGCGTTACAGGTTTGCAACTTTGTTCCCGAAAGTCGCTCCCGAAAATTGCACATTGTTGCAAAGGGGTAACCGCGTTTGCAACTTTGTTGTCGAAAGTCGCTCCCGAAAATTGCACATTGTTGCAAACGCGTTCTGGGTTTGCAACTTTGTTGCCCACGAAAATCGCACATTGTTGCACGACGCCCCGTTTTGCAACAATGTGCAATTTTCGGGAGCTGCTTTCAGCAACAAAGTTGCAAACGCGATTAATCTTTTGCAACTTTGTAACCGAATGTTGCTCTCGAAAATTGCACATTGATGCAAACGCGTCACCGGTTTGCAACTTTGTTGTAGAAGGTCTCTCCCGAAAATTGCACATTGTTGCAAACGCGTTCTGGGTTTGCAACTTTGTTGCCCACGAAAATCGCACATTGTTGCACGACGTCCCGTTTTGCAACAATGTGCAATTCTCGGGAGCTGCTTTCGGCAACAAAGTTGCAAACGCGATTATTCTTTTGTAACCGAAAGTCGCTCCCGAAAATCGCACATTGTTGCAAACGCGTTCTGGGTTTGCAACTTTGTTGCCGACGAAAATTGCACATTGTTGCACGACGCCCCGTTTTGCAACATTGTGTGACTTTCGGGAGCTACTTTCGGCAACAAAGTTGCAAACGCGATTAATCTTTTGCAACTTTGTAACCGAATGTTGCTCTCGAAAATTGCACATTGATGCAAACGCGCCACCGGTTTGCAACTTTGTTGTAGAAGGTCGCTCCCGAAAATTGCACATTGTTGCAAACGCGTTCTGGGCTTGCAACTTTGTTGCCCACGAAAATCGCACATTGTTGCACGACGCCCCGTTTTGCAACAATGTGCAATTTTCGGGAGCTGCTTTCGGCAACAAAGTAGCAAACGCATTTATTCTGTTGCAACTTTGTAGCGGAAAGTCGCTCCCGAAAACTGCACATTGTTGCACATGGGTAATCACGCTTGCAACTTTGTTCCCGAATGTCGCTCCCGAAAATCGCACATTGTTGCAAACAGGTAACCGCGTTTGCAACTTTGTTGCCGAAAATCGCACCCGAAAATTGCACATTGTTGCAAACGCGTTCTGGGTTTGCAACTTTGTTGCCCACGAAAATCGCACATTGTTGCACGACGCCCGTTTTGCAACAATGTGCAAATTTTGGAGACAACAAAGTTGCAAACCGAGAACGCGTTTGCAACAATGTGCGATTTTCGGGAGCGACATTCGGCAACAAAGTTGCAAACGCGGTTACCTGTTTGCAACATTGTGCAATTTTCGGGAGCGACTTTCGACAACAAAGTTGCAAACGCGGTTACCTGTTTGCAACATTGTGCAATTTTCGGGAGCGACATTCGGCAACAAAGTTGCAAAAGAATAATCGGGTTTGCAACTTTGTTGCCGTAAACAGCTCCCGAAAATTGCACAATGTTGCAAAACGGGGCATCGTGCAACAATGTGAGATTTTCGTGGGCAACAAAGTTGCAAACCCAGAACTCGTTTGCAACAATGTGCAATTTTCGGGAGCGACATTCGGCAACAAAGTTGCAAAAGAGTAATCGCGTTAGCAACTTTGTTGTCGAGAGATGCTCCCGAAAATTGCACAATGTTGCAAAACGGGGCGCCGTGCAACAATGTGCAAATTTTGGAGACAACAAAGTTGCAAACCGAGAACGCGTTTGCAACAATGTGCAATTTTCGGGAGCGACATTCGGCAACAAAGTTGCAAAAGAGTAATCGCGTTAGCAACTTTGTTGTCGAGAGATGCTCCCGAAAATTGCACAATGTTGCAAAACGGGGCATCGTGCAACAATGTGCGATTTTCGTGGGCAACAAAGTTGCAAACCCAGAACTCGTTTGCAACAATGTGCAATTTTCGGGAGCTGCCTTTGGCAACAAAGTTGCAAACCCAGAACGCGTTTGCAACAATGTGCAATTTTCGTCGGCAACAAAGTTGCAAACCCAGCACGCGTTTGCAACAATGTGCAATTTTCGGGAGCGACACTCGGCAACAAAGTTGCAAACCCGGTTACGCGTTTGCAACAATGTGCAATATTCGGGAGCGACTCGCGGCAACAATGTTGCTCACTCGATAACACGTTTGCCGCATTGTGCATTCGAAAATAATACGATTTAAAGATGTTACAAGCAATAATGACGCTTGTAACAATGTTACATTCAAGCGTAGTGCTTGGAATAATGTTTGCGTTCGAAATAACGCTTCTAATAATGTTGCAATAATAAGTAGAGATTCCAACACTGTTTGTGTTCAGATATAACGCTTCAAGCAATGTTGCATTCAAAAGTAACTTGCACATCAATGTTTTGCTTTCGAGAATAGAGACTGCAGCAATGTGTGCATTCGAGTTTCAAAGGTGAACAGTGAAATGAAAGTATCTTGCTACTTGAAAATCACCGTCCAACGATATAATAGTTCTGTTCCTGCTACTGCAACCGTGTTCCACAGCTCGATCAATTTGCAACCTCAACTCACACGGGAACAAAGGATCCGCGCAAACAAAACGTCATTTTACATTCTCAACATATTTCTCCACCCCTATAAATAACCCATCTACATAGATAACGAGATTTCTAAATGAATAGCTGAATGGATATGTAGAAAATGGAAGACGAGTTAATAAGGAAAGATGTGAGAAAAGATATAAGTAATGTATTATACAATCGTAACGAAGCATCCTATTAGATACTAATTTCTCCAAGTTTCTCATCTTCAACCCCTTCGCTGTGACATTCGAGTACAATAAAATGCCGTTATATTCACTGCAACGTTCGACCTTATACATATATTCAGGATAAAAGAAAGAAATCGTAAAAAAGCTTGATAAAAAATTTTTCCATATTTAGAAATTTTGTAGAACAGCTGAAAAGAGTTAAATCTTGGAACAACTCAACACTAGCCCGACTAAAGAAACAAGCAAAATCCTTTTCATGAAGATCTAAAAATCCTGTAAAAACCCTCGAATCAATTCAGAAATTCCCCGAAAAAGAAATCACTAAAAAAATCCCTAGGAACCCTTGACACCATTGAACGCTGCTCACTTGGTCTCCCCACTCGACGTGCAGCAGATTTCGTTCATTCTCGCGCTTACAGCACTCGCAGCCTTTATTTATCTATTACACGGGGGGCTGTGGATCGAGATCGGGAGGAGGATTAGTCGTCGACCAGGGACAAACGAGGATAGCCCTGATCGAGGGTAGCATATGTTAGGGGTTTTCATCTAGTCCCCTCTTGGGGCTTGCGGGTCAGAGTGGGCTACCCCCCAATTACCAACTCCCCTCTGGCCTCTTCTTCGTCTCTGTTAGGCGGGATCGACCCTCCAGAAAGTACTTCATTACGCAGACAGCCGTGTTGACTTGTATTGTGCCGGTGCTTCGAAACGGGCAGACTGAGAAAAAGAGACAGCCCCTTCGAATAATATCTGTGACGAATCGCTTGCTCTTGCTGCACCCTCTCACTATGCCTCCCTTTTTATATATATCGTGGGTTTACTGGTGCAACACGCTAAGACGATATTTATATACCGTATATTAGGATTTTAAAGTCTTGAACGTTTTTATTTTACATTAATAATTTTTATTATTATTGTAATCTGTATAATATTTGCAATTAGTTCTATCGAGTGAACCAGGGAATTTGATACGTGCGAATATTAAGTGTCTGGATACCACTCGATAGAGTTTTCATTGCATTATGCTAATTAAATTTTGAAATGTTTCGTATGAAATTCTTCACCACTCAAACAAAAATTGAGTCTTACTCTGCAGTTAAGAATGTGTAAAAAGTATTACTAGTGACTTTGTTTTTGTTCTTGTAAATACGAATACGATGTGTTCTATGCTTGATAGAGATGGAACAGTTGCAACTAAGTATGAGGAACCTCTTATTGTTAGTGAATAAAGGAATTTCTCATTATGTTCTAAACACTGGTTAATCCAATCACGAGTTAACTCGTCTTCCCCAGTTAACAGGTTAAAGATAGTAGCTTGTTGTACTGTTTGTTAACGTAGTTTTCAAACAAATATTTTTCAACTATTTTTCCTTATGAACCTCCTGAAAGCTCTCTCAAAACGAACCTCAAAAGTTGATGTATAGAGCATATTTTATGGAATATCTCGGAAATTATGAGGTTTAGAGAAATAGTTCAAACATAGAAATTACTTGTTTCTAAATAATGAATTTAGCTACGGAAAGAAATTTTGAAAACGTTAATTTATTTAAATAATATATTAAAAATTA